>NC_133123.1:219480541-219803552 GCF_033568475.1 Henckelia pumila | reverse complement strand
TATTTAAACAAATAAGCTAGACAGTTAAAATAATTTAAAAAAATAAATTAAACAATTAAAATCATTTAAATATGCAAGCTTAAACCTTTAAACTTAAACAATTAAAAACATTAATTAAATAGTTAGTACAATAAAAATTATTTGAATAAATAATAAAATATTTTATTAACACATAATTCACATAAATAATTTAAATCAATTAAACCTAAAAAAATAATAATCCTAATATTTATTAAATTTAATGCGTGAGATTTAGGAGATTGGATTTTAGGCGTCACATTTATAGACGGAGTTCGGAGCCTCCGAACACGATCGGATCGTCCGATCCTGACTTCGGGGCGTCCGAAGTCTCATCAATGCGTCATCCATGATGTCATCTTGCTGACGTAGACGATGACGTAAGCCCTATCCCTGTTCGGATCGTTCGAACCTGCCGACAGAGCGTCCGATCCCGTTCGGAGCCTCCGATCCTAGCTTCGGATCATCAGAACGCCTTCGGATCCTCCGATACTCCTCTCGGGCCGTCCGATCTGTTCTGGCTTAGTTTTCTTTAATTATCCTCTTAATACCCTGGATTAGTTACGGGTCACTACAAGTATGCATGTATTATGTGTTTGCATGGATTATGTGATTTTATGTTTTATATGCCTTTATATACAGCATGTCATGACTGTATGTTGCATTCATATGCATATTGAGCATTATTACCTTAGAGGTAACCTGTAGTAGGGCGCTCAACCTACGAGTCGTGGATGATTGGATACGTAAGTTTTGTGTCAGGTGACCGTGATTGGTTGGACACATGTACTAGTATCAGATCACCATTATCCACTGGGTATAGGAGCCACCTCCTGAGGCGATGACGCAACGTTCTATATACCCTGGGCCCGATTTATGAGCATTTATTGACCTGAGAGTCTTGGTACCCAGTTCACTTGCATACATGCACGTATAATACCGTATACTCATACTCTCGTACTGAGCTTGTTATGCTCACGTCCCGTATTTTGTTGTATCTGGACACCTTATTCCATGGGTCAAGTTTGCGGCTAGATGAGGAGGGTGGTTCTGAAAGAGTGGATGCCCGGTTAGCCAACTTGTGGCTAAGGGCTTTTGTGACTCTATGTGTAAACAATCTTTGTTTAATATAATTTACACTTTTATATTGGCATTTACTTTATCTTTTATCATATTATTATGTTGTGACGTACTTTACGATGTTTAGATAAAGACCTTGAATATACTAGAGTGCATGTAAGATGTGATAGTATACTTGGATGACTATCATGAAACGCATCTTATAAGCACTTTATATTCTAAACATTTCCTAGTCAATTGAGCCGTCCGCAAATAAGGATAAGGATTTCTCGAGATTTAGACTAGCATTTGCGATGCTGAGTACCACGTTTCATTGGTATGGAACATAGAGATGTTCGAAGCATGCAAATGGATATTCATATGATGGATGATTGAACTACCCTATTCGGACTTTCCAAATGGTTATCATTAATTGTGCGGATAAGTCCGCGGTTTTGATTGTACACCATTAGTCCTTACTACTTGAAACATATTGAAGACTCTATATGCTAGTACTGTACTTTGACTCGTTTACCGACTCTATGAGGGTCATTAGGTGTCGAGATTGGGTACAGTTACGACACATATAGGAGTCAATGATTTGTTGTCAAGGATTCACCACATGCTTGCAAGTGTGGATATCCTATGCGATCTGAGAAGATATTAGTGTGACAAATCTCTGGCCAGAGTACATGATGTGCTTTAGGTTACTTGGTTTCCTAGTAGCACATGCGATGTCACTATTTGATCTTCAAGATGTATTGCATAGTTATCGAATCTCGAATGACTCTCGATGTACCAATGGTTGTTGATTCGATCGGGATATATGGATGAAGGGACCGTACTGTACGCTAACCAAAACCTACCGTTTCTTGCAGGCACTATCAGTGATACCTAGAGAATCATGGGGCGATGTTGCTAGGCGCTTTTACCATGATTCGATGGGCAAGTCGGAAATCGTTGTTTTGAGTCGCAAGGAGTTGTGAACCCACGGCTAGCTGTATCCCTGAACCATCGAGGGTCACACAAGTAATGAATTTCTAATCCCCGTTGAGATAGTTGAATTTAAAGAGTTAAAATTGGCGAAAGAGAAGTTGGACTTCTTATAATAAAAAAAAAAGGGAGTAAGGTTTCCTAAAAGGGATGGGCATTTTTGAAAATCACTGAATTTGGATTCAGAAAATTTATCTTGACTTTAAAATATGCAGAAAATGTTTCTATGCACAATGATGAAATTGGTTTATTATTCTGAGTCACGATGAATTTTATATTAATTTCTGAACATGCGGGCTTTGCTTGTCAGGCTTGAACTTATGATTAATGGGCCCTAAGCTGTTAGCAGCCCACATTATAAATAAGTTATTGCATTACAAAAATTAGACACACAACCTCATAATTAAAAAGGAATTTTCAAAAATCTTGTGAGAGTCTCAAGAGCATTTTTCGAAAATCCTGTTTCCCTTTGTGAGAGAATTCAGTCTTTGATTTTTGGAAAATTACATTCTGAATTGACAGATCAAATCTGTAAATCTCTTCGATAAACATCTGATTGATTTCTAGTGCAATCAATCAGAGGGTTTTAGTTTTCTATTCGTGGACCTAATTCAGGAGTTGATCGAGCGAGTCATCGGTTCCTGGGATTTACAACAAGAGCAGATTTAATCTGTTGGAGTCCATAGATCAAGTCATAGCTTGAAAAGGTAAAATTATAATTGATATTATTATTTTACTTGTTTATTTTAATCGTAAGAATTTGATGCCCATGATCTGAAATTGTTCCAGATCAGAAATTAAAAATTTTAAACTTTCGCTGCTCCGGGTATCAGATCTAACTGATCTGAAAACGTGTTCCAACAGTGGCGTCAGCGACAGGTTGTTCTCAGATCAAACGATTAAAATTTATCGATTGTACAAAATTTTGGCCTCGGTTTTTGGAAAACAAAACAAAATTTTTTAAAATTAAATTTTATTGGCAACACGGGCAGCGATCAAGGGCAGCAATTGGATCGCTGCCCTTGGCTGCCCAGGCCCCACGTGGCATTAGGTCAAAATTGTTTGAGCCCGAAATTTTTAAAATTGATTTTTGGATAAATTTGAATTTTTGAAAAATTTATAAATTTTATCCGTTAAATTAGATTTTATAAAATTAATTATTTTGGTACAATTGATGATAAGATATGATCTTATGATTATATTAAATAAAATTTGATTTTATCTTTTTAATTATGTTGACATTGCATGTTATCCAATGATTTAATTATTGAATTAATTATTGGATAAGAGGATGATCGATTGCCATGACCAATTTTGTAGGTGTATGTTAGGTTGTTTACATTTGGTTTTTATTATTGTTGTTGGGTTTTATTAATGGGTTTGGTTTATAGCCCAAATTGATTTATCATTTGTAATAAAAGTGGGCCTGGTTTATGGCTCGTTCCCACCCTTAAATATATATCCCCTACTTGTCATCGAAATTTATTGTAAATTTATTAGACTTAGTGGAAGATAAAGATTTGAAGATAATGGTGGGCCTAGCAAACAATAAAGACCGAAGAAATGTAAATTGGAAGCTCAATGTAATAGGATTGCATTGCATACTTGCATATCACCTAGGATTGGACATAGACTCGTGATTGCAACCACGGGTCGATAAGATCTAGGCATCGATCATCCTTTATATAATATTTGATATTATTATTGTATGCATGTTTAGACTAAATTGCATGAATCTCGCAAGCATACAAATTTTTAAATGATGAGCCAATTTTCAAAAATTAAAATCCCTCATTTTAAATATGATTTAAAATTGATATCAAGATTAACAAAAGGAAATTTAAATATTGTTTAAATGTTCCTACCTTCCATCAACGATCAATGTATGAGATGCTACCCGCGGGCATGGTCTGGCTCATATTATTGGGGGGGCTCGTTCGTCGGAAAGCTGTACATTGGATCGACACACGTTGTAAGTTGGGTGGAACTCCCATGGGATTGACTCATATTATTGGGGATCCACATGGCGACCGTCCATCACAACTTAATATTGATGGGTCATCTTGACATGTCACAATAAACGGCGTCATATTATTGGGCCCTTATTGGACATGAGGTAAAAAACGTGGGGGTTGCTTTGGAAGCAATTGGGCTCTATCTTTTGAAAATTATGGTTGGCTGATATTATTCGAGACTATGATTTGTCAATTGGACTCCATGATCCCACTAAGAAAACCAGTTTCTCGTTTTCACTAGAGGGTGGTGAAATCGTTAAAATAGTGGGAGTGTAATTCATAAAATTAATCTCGCCTTATTTTATGTCTTAGTAAATTAATTAAGCAATCACTGATAATTATCTGCTTTCATCTCAGTATTTCATTATGATGAATTCGAGTAATCCACATGTTTCTATTCTCAAACAAAATAAAATGACTAGCGCAAACTATACGGATTGGTTCCGTAAGTTAAGATTGTCCGGAGTTCGGAGAAGATTTTTTGTGCTAGAAAAGGCTCCTCCGAAAACAGCCCCAACTGATGTAACTTCGGAAAGGTTGGCCGAACTAGAGAAATGATGGGACCATGATCTCAAGGCCAAATGTTACATGCAAAGCTAAACAAGTCTAAAGAAGTTTGCCATCACTGCAAGAAACCCGGTTACTTGAAGCGCAACAGCAAAGAATATATCGAGCAGTTACAAACTGCAAAGGATATATTTTATATTGAAATAAATATATCACTTAATACTACTTCTTGGGTATAGGATACTAGATGTGGATCTCATATTTGCAAAGAGTTGCAGATGATGACAAGAAGTCGTAGGCTAAGGATAGGTAAGACCCAATTAAGGCTCGGGAATGGTTCCAGAGTTGAAGCCAAAGCTGTGGGAGACATTTGTTTAAAATTTTGTAAAACAATTTTAAGCTATTTTTGAAAGATGTTTCATTTGTGCCAGATTTCATTAAAACATTATTTCTATTTCTATGCTTGATAGAGATGGTTTTTCTTGAAATTTTGCGAATGAGATTTGCAATATGTACAAGAATGAATGTTTGATTGGAAATGGACAACTTGAAAACGATCTATATAACTTAAAATTAAAAGACGTTCCAGTTAATTATGTTGATAAACCGGCAACAACAATAAAAGAAAAAACGATAGCGAAAACCCGGCAAACCTTTGGCATGCGAGGCTAGGTCATATTTCTTCAAGGAGGATGAACAAGCTAGTGGGAGAGGGCATGTTTGATATGTCTAATATTAACTCTCTACCAACTTGTGAGTCCTGCCTAAAAGGAAAAATGACTAAATCTCCTTTCAAAAGAAAACCTGAGCGTAGTCAAAATCTGTTGGATTTGATCCATACAGATGTCTGCAACCCATTTAGTATTGGTACTAAATTTGATCACACCTACTTCATTACCTTTACTGATGATTATTCCCGGTATGGGTATTATATTTGATGAAATATAAGTCTGAATCATTTGAAAAGTTCAAAGAATTCAAGGTTGAACTAGAAAACAAGCTAGGTAAGAGTATTAAAGCACTTCAATCGGATCGAGGAGGAGAATACTTAAGTACCGAGTTTTTGGACTATCTAAAAGAGAATGGGATTCTCTCTCAGTCGATTCCTCCTGCTACACATCAACTTAATGGTGTTTCGGAGCGTCGTAATCAAACTCTGTTGGACATGGTTCGATCTATGATGAGCTTCACTGAGCTTCACCTTCGTTTTGGGGCTATGCGCTCGAAATGACATTATTGTTGTTAAACAATGTACATACTAAAGCAGTGAATAAAACTCCATACGAGTTATGGAATGACAAAACTCCTAAGTATTCGTACTTGAGGATTTGAAGATGCCCTGCTTACGTGAAGCAGACAATGGGAGATAAGTTGGATAGTCGATCCACTTTATGTTATTTTGTAGGGTATATTCGATCGGATATTATTTCTATCATCCTTCTGAAACAAAAGTGTTTGTTTCTAGGAATTCCACCTTCATGTAGAAGGAGTTCTTACTTGATAAGAAAGGCAAGATGATGGAACTCAAAGAAATTCGAGAATAATCCAAGATACAAAATAACGATCCCACACCTCAGAAACCATTAAGTGACACGTCACCTCTTAGAAGATCTGAAAGGACTTCTAGACCTCCTATTCGATATGGTCTTCTCTTGAAGGGGATCAAAGTGAACCCGACATTAGATGTGATCCAAGAAACTTCAAGGAAGCAATTTCTAATGCTGATTCGAACTTATGGCTTGAAGCTATGCAGTCTGAAATAGACTCCATGCCTGTAAATGGAGTTTGGTCTTTAGTAGATCCTCCCAATGGAATTGTTCCTATAGGGTGTAAATGGATCTACAAAAGAAAACTTGGGCCTGATGGTAAGGTACTGACCTACAAGGCACGATTGGTCGCAAAAGGTTATACTCAAAGAAAAGGTGTTGACTATGATAAAACTTTTTCACCAGTCGCAATGTTCAAGTCCATAAGAATCCTTATTGCCATAGAAGCTTGGTATGACTATGAGATATGGCAAATGGATATGAAGACTGCATTTCTTAATGGAAACATTAAGGAAGAGATCTATATGATGCAGCCCGAAGGATTCACATCCAAGGGAAGCGAGTATAAGGTATGCAAGCTTCAGAGATCAATTTATGGTCTCAAACAGGCATCAAGAAGTTGGAACCAGAAATTTGATGAAACAATAAAGGACATTGGTTTCATCAAGAACCCAAAGGAACCGTGAGAATACAAGAAAGTATTTAAGGATGCTGTGACATTCTTAGTACTTTATGTTGATGACATCCTACTAATTGGGAATGATGTAGGGATGTTGCAGTCAACAAAGATATGGTTGTCAGGTAGATTCTCGATGAAGGACTTAGGTGAGGCATCCTATATTCTAGACTATATTGAAAAGGTTTTCTATGGATGAGTCCAAGAAAGGATATCTACCTATGTGCCATGGAGTTTCTCTATCCAAGTCTATGTCTCCCAAGACTGACGAAGAGATAGATAAAATGACACACATACCATATGCGTCAGCCATAGGAGTATCATGTATGGGATGATATCTACCAGACCGGATGTGGCCTATGCTCTGAGTGTCACGAGCAGATATCAAGCCAATCCTGGTCAAATGAATTGGAAAGCTATGAAGGATATTCTTAAGTACTTAAGAAGGACTAAGAATATATTCATGGTTTATGGGGAAAGATAATTGAAATTGGAAGACTATACAGACTCTAGCTTCCAAAGTGACATGGATGACTTGAAATCAACCTCTGGATTTGTATTCATGCTCAATGGCGGTGCTGTCTCTTGGAAGAGTTCCAAGCAGGACACCACAGCGGATTTCACCACTGAGGCAGAATACATTGAAGCATCAGCTGCTGCTAAAGAGGCCATTTGGATGAGTAATTTCGTCCAAGAGTTGGGCATAATTCCTGAAGCTGTTGGTCCAGTCCCGGTGTACTGTGACAACACTGGTGTCGTTGCTCAGGCAAAGGAACCAAGGTCTCATCAAAGATCCAAAAACATACTGAGGAAATACCACATCATCCGGGAGATTGTGGAAAGAGGAGACTTCACTGTCGAGAGAGTGGCCTCTGCAGACAATATCATTGATCCACTTATTAAGCCCTTGCCAGGACCATTATTTGACATACATCGCGAAGTAATGGGACTACGTAGTATGACTAGTTGGCTTTAGGGCAAGTGGGAGATTGAAAGAGTGGATTCTCGGTTAGCCAACTTGTGGCTAAGGGCTTTTGTGACTCTATGTGTAAACAATCTTTGTTTAATATAATTTACACTTTTATATTGACATTTACTTTATCTTTTATCATATTATTATGTTGTGACGTACTATACGATTTTTAGATAAAGACCTTGAATATACTAGAGTGCATGTAAGATGTGATAGTATACTTGGATGACTATCATGAAACGCATCTTATAAGCACTGTATATTCTAAACAGTTCCTAGTCAATTGAGCCGTCCGCAAATAAGAATAAGGATCGCTCGAGATTGAGACTAGCATTTGCGATGCTGAGTACCACGTTTCATTGGTATGGAACATAGAGATGTTCGAAGCATGCAAATGGATATTCATATGATGGATGATCGAACTACCCTATTCGTACTTTACAAGTGGTTATCATTAATTGAGTGGATAAGTCCGCGGTTTTGGTTGTACACCATTAGTCTTTACTACTTGAAACATCTTGGAAACTCTATATGCTAGTACTGTACTTTGACTCGTTTACCGACTCTATGAGGGTCATTAGGTGTCGAGATTGGGTATAGTTACGACACATATATGAGTCAATGCTTTGTTGTCAAGGATTCACCACACGCTTGCGAGTGTGGATATCCTATGCGATCTGAGGAGATATTAGTATGACAAATATCTGGCCAGAGTACATGATGTGCTTTAGGTTACTTGGTTTCCTAGTAGCACATGCGATGTCACTATTTGATCTTCAAGATGTATTGCATAGTTATCGAATATCGAACGACTCTCGATTTACCAATGGTTGTTGATTCGATCGGGATATATGGATGAAGGGACCGTACTGTACGCTAACCAAAACCTATTGGTTCTTGCAGGCACTATCAGTGATAACTAGGGAATCATGGGGCGATGTTGCTAGGCGCTTTTACCATGATTCTATGGGCAAGTCGGAAATCATTGTTTTGAGTCACAAGGAGTTGTGAGCCCACGGCTAGCTGTATCCCTGAACCATTGAGGGTCACACAAGTAATGGATTTCTAATCCTCGTTGAGATAATTGAATTTAAACAGTTAAATTTGGCGAAAAAGAAGTTGGACTTCTTATAATAAAATAAAGGGAGTAAGGTTTCCTAAAATGACATAGGGATGGGCATTTTTGGAAATCACTGAATTTGGATTCAGAAAATTTATCTTGACTTTAAAATATGCAGAAAAGGTTTCTATGCACAATGATGAAATTGGTTTATCATTCTGAGTCACGATAATTTTATATTAATTGCTGAACATGCGGGCTTTGCTTGTCAGGCTTGAACTTATGACTAATGGGCCCTAAGCTGTTAGCAGCCCACATTATAAATAAGTTATTTCATTACAAAAATTAGACACACAACCTCATAATTAAAAATGAATTTTCAAAAATCTTGTGAGAGTCTCAAGAGGATTTTTCGAAAATCCTGTCTCCCTTTTGTGAGAGAATTCAGTCTTTGATTTTTGAAAAATTACATTCTGAATTGACAAATCAAATCTATAAATCTCTTCGATTAACATCTGATTGATTTCTAGTGCAATCAATCAGAGGGTTTTAGTTTTCTATTCGTGGACCTAATTCAGGAGTTGATCGAGCGAGTCATCGGTTCCTGAGATTTACAACAAGAGCAGATTTAATCTGTTGGAGTCCATAGATCAAGCCATAGCTTGAAGAGGTAAAATTATAATTTTTATTATTATTTTACTTGTTTATTTTAATCGTAAGGATTTGATGCCCATGATCTGAAATCGTTCCAGATCAAAAAATAAAAATTTTAAACTTCCGCTGCTCCGAGTATCAGATCTGACTGATCTGAAAACGTGTTCCAACAGGTTCAAGGAGGGCTTATGCAATGGATGGCCAGCAGAGGTTTTGTCTAAGCTTTTGTTTATAGTGTATTTGGGTTAATACACTTGATTATTCCATATGATTGTATAATATTTTTATTGTTTATGCTTTTCCGCTGTTCTTATTTTTGATGTTTTATTTAATTAATAAAATGCATGCTTAAGTCTCTGATTAGTAGGTGATCACGGCGCGGGTCACTACATGAGGTTTCAGCCTTTTAAACCACCGACTCTAAAGAGTACTGAAAATGTTGTTGGGTGTGAATGTTGGTTAGATGAGATCGATCAGTTGTTTGACTCTCTCGACTACACTGATGACCGTCGAATCCATTTAGTTGTGCATCAACTTCAGGGTATTGCGAAAATTTGGTAGATCTCTACGAAAAAAGCCATAGATAATCAAGGTACGATTATTTCTTGGAGTCAGTTTAAATCTAAATTTCTTCAGCAGATTCCTTTCCAGCAATCATCCGGATATAGTGGTAGTAACAGAAGAGATTATTTCCGATCGGAGATAAAGCAATTCAATAAGCCTTGGAGCGGTTCTTCTAGTTCTAATGGTTCGAAACAGTTTGGTTCTGGACAGAGTTCGGGATCTTTAGGTATGTCTTGCAGCAAGTGTGGAGGTCGCGACTTTGGTGAGCATTTCCATGGAATACTTGGAAGCTGCAATATCTATCATCAGACTAGACACTTTACCCGAGGGTGTCCTCAACGTGGTTCTGAACAATCTCAGAGTGGGAATTCTTCTAGACCGACAGCTCAGCCTGAAAGTCAAGCTTCTGTAGTTCACTTTTTTTAGCCTCCGCAACAGAATCAACAAGGACGTAATCAGAACGTGAATCAACCTCCGATGCAACAGGCACAATTCTTTGCTCTTACCGAGGATCAGTCTCAGGCTGCACCTGATGATGACATAACAGGTAATTGTTTTCCCTTGAGTTTTTTTGCTCATGTATTGAATAGATACTGGTGCATCTCATTCCTTTACCTCCAAAAAATTTGTTATGATACTTTTTTTTCCATTTGAGTCTTTGTCTGCTGCTGTATCTATTACTTCACCTTTGGGTAGAGAAAATGTTTCTGTGAGATTAGTCCAAAATTGTGAAATTTGATTTGATGGGAATATGATTGAACTAGGTTGTATTGTGCTTGGGTTGTCAGATTTTGAGTGTATTTTCAGTATATATGCTTTAACCAAGTACAGGGCTACCGTGGATTGTTACCAGAAAATGGTCAGATTCAGACCCTAAATGGAATACGAGTGGAAATTTGTCAGTAAGAGTTCTCGATCCAAGATTCCTTTGATATTTGTTTTGTCGATGACCCATTTATTCAGAAAGGTCCAGAAGGATTCTTGATTTATGCAATTGATGTACCAAAATATAGCCCTGAATTTGTTTTTATACCGGTGGTTAGAGAATTTGCTGATGTCTTTAAAGAAGAGATTCATGGATTGCCTTCGATTCTTGAGATCGAATTCAACCTTGAATTGATGTCAAGTACTCAACCGATTTCGAAAGCTCCGTATCGAATGACACCGGTTGAACTGAAAGAATTGAAAGAAAAGCTCGAAGATTTTATTGCCAAGGGTCCATCAGTATATTCGAAGATTGATCTAATATCAGGATATCATTAGCTGAGAGTTCAAGAGGAGGATGTTCCTAAGACCGCTTTCAGAACGAGGATGGCCACTTTGAATTTATAAACATGTCGTTCGGTTTGACTAATGCTCCAGCAGTTTTTATGGGTCTTATGAATCGAGTCTTTCAGAGATATCTAGATGAGTTCGTGATTATTTTTATTGATGATATTATTATCTATTCGAAGAGTCGTACTGATCATGCAGAGCATTTGAGAATCGTTTTGCAGACCTTGCATGCTGAACAGTTGTTTGCTAAACTGTCGAAGTGCGAATTATGGTTGGATCGAGTTGTCTTTCTCGGTCTCATTATCTTCGGAGATGGGATTTCTGTTGATCGCAGCAAGATTGAAGCAGTTATGAATTGGCCCAGGCCAACATCTGTGCCTGTGATTCAAAGCTTTATGGGTTTAGAGGGATACTATCGCAGATTCATCGAGGGATTCTCCTCTATTGCGAAGCCGATTACTCAGCTAACTCAGAAGAATGTGCCTTTTGTCTGGACAGAAGATTGTGAGGCCAGTTTTATTTATTTGAAGAAGCGGTTGACTAGTGCTCCAGTTCTATCGATTCCTTCAGGTACTGGTGATTTTTCAGTTTATTGCGATGTTTCTCATATAGTTTTGGGATGTGTTACTATGCAGAGGAAGTACGTGATAGCTTATGCATCGAGACAACTGACACCGCACGAGACTCGATATCCAATTCATGATCTTGAGCTTGCGGCGATTGTTTTGGCTTTGAAGATCGAGCATCACTATCTTTATGGTGAAACTTTTGAAATCTTTTCTGATCATAAAAGCTTGAAGTATTTGTTTTCGCAGTCTGAACTGAATATGAGACAGAGAAGATGGTTAGATCTGCTGAAGGACTTTGACTTTGAAATCAAATATTACCCGTGGAAATCAAATGCAGCTGCTGATGCCTTGAGACGAAAGATCTGTTCTTCATCTTTATATACTATTGGTGTCTTTCATTTGATCGATGATTGCTGTACTTCTAGTTTAGAGTTTGAAACATATAGGAGGTCTATCATAGTTTTTGCTATTCAAGCCGAACCAGAGCTGTTTGTGAAGATCAAAGAGGCACAGAAATCTGATCCGAGTATTTAGAGTTCGATAGAGAAAGTCAGATCTGGACACTAGTCTGAATTTCAGGTCAGTGATGATGTTTTGTTTGTGAATAATCGTATTATTGTGCCGATGTTTCTAAGTTGAGACAGCAAATCTGGTGAGAGGCACATTGCAGTTGATTCAGCAATCATCTAGGTGGCCGAAAGATGTATAAATATTTGAGAAATCAGTTTTGGTGGAAGAAGATGAAGAGTGATGTCATGATATTTGTATCCCAATTTTTGAACTGTCAGCAAGTGAAATCAGAGAGAAAGCAACCAGGTGTTCTGTTGCACAGTTTACCTGTTCCTGAGTGGAAATGGGATCATATTTCGATGGATTTCGTCACGAAGTTACCACGATCAGTCCGAGGTTGCGATTCTATCTGGGTAGTGATTGACTGATTGACGAAATATACCTGTTTTATCTCGTACAGGATGATGTATTGGCACAATCAGATGACCGAGCTATATGTCAGGGATGTTGTTAGATTGCATGGTGTGCCAAGATCTATTGTTTCAGATCGAGACCCTCGATTTACTTCTCACTTCTGGCACAGTCTTCAAGAGGCTCTTGGTACTCGATTGAATCTGAGTAATGCATATCATCCTTAGACCGACGGATGGTTAGAGCGGACGATTCAGACTTTAGAGGATATGCTGCGAGCCATAGTGCTTGACTTTGGCACTAGTTGGAAAGATTCTTTACCTCTTGTTGAGTTTTCGTACAACAAAAACTATCAGACGAGTATCGGGATGGCACCTTTTGAAGCGTTGTACGAAAAGAAATGCAGATCTCCTTTGTACTGGGACAAAATTTCTGAGTCACCTGATGTGGGACCAGATATGATTCGAGATATGGCTGAGCAAGTAAATATTATTCGGTTGAGAATGAAGACAGCTCAGGACAGACAGGTCAAGTATTAGAATATCAAACTCATACCTCTTTATTTTGATCAGGGAGACCTAGTATTTTTGAATATTTTACCTTTCAGAGGCACAGTCAGATTTGGGAAGAGATAGAAGTTGTCTCCGAGATTCATCGGTTTGTATGAGGTTCTGGAGAAGATAGGCAATCTTGGCAACAGACTTGCACTTCCTCCATCTGTTTTTGGTATTCACGATGTCTTTCATGTTTCTATGTTGCAGAAATATCATTCTGGTCTTTCTCATGTTCTTCAGCCAGACAAATCCGAATTTGACAAGACGTTGAGTTACTTCGAACGACCAATTCAGATTCTTGACCGAAAAGAGAAGCAGCTCAGAAACAAGTCGATTTAGTTAGTGAAAGTGCATTGAAGCTGACACGGATTTGAAGAAGCAACTTGGGAGACAGAGAAAGATTTGAGACAACGATTTCCAAAGTTATTTCTATGATGTGAATTCTTATTGCAGTTTTTGTTCTATCTCTTATCTTATGTGATTGATTCGTATGCGATTTTGAGGACGAAATTAGTTTTTAGAGGGGAAGAATTGTAACTCCCCGAAATTATCAAAATTGAGATTTATATCGATATTCGGAGATTACGAGATTCGAGGGTTGAATTGATATTTGATCAGGGACTGAATTGTGATTTTTGAAGAATTCAGGGTCTAAAGTAAAAATTCCCTATTTTGACTTAGTCATGGCCTTATATTATATACTAGGCTTCTCCTCCACTCCTCCTTCTCCTCCAACATGTTCTTCCTCAATTCTTTTCCCAAACGTGAGTTTTCAAGCTTTTGCATTTCCTATTCCGCACAATCCGTCCGATAGATTTTGAATCTGAAGGTATATTTGCGATCACAGCTGCGAGAGCTTTGTTCTACCGTAAGTTCTTCTTCGATCAGTTGTACTTCGATTTTTGGATGTCGATGGAATTTGATTTTGTTTGAATATATTGTTATTGAGCTAACATAGATTTTATATTTCAGGATGGATCGGAAAAAGAACGACGTTCGGATTTGTTATGAATTTTTTAGGGATTTTAGAAATTTGGTTTGTTGAATTTTTTTGATATTTGAGTTGTATTTGATAGATATGCTGAGTTTGCTATTTGTGGATTTTTTATTAGCCGATATATAGCTGTTATGGCTCCGGTTTGATAATTTCGGAATTTGGATGTTTGTTTGAGTTTTTGGGATTTGAGTTGAATTGAATGATTGATGTAGAGTTCTTATATATCTCTGTACATATTTGTTTGATGGTTGTTGAAATTGGAGTCGTCAGAATTCGAATCTTTGAAGAGTTAATGGTCGAGGATTGGTAATGATTCTACATCAAAGTTTTTTCTTTTTGAGTTTTTTATGGAGTTTGATTGAATCTTTTGTCATTATTATTATCTAGAGTTGAAGCCCGGTGTGGAGCACCTTAAATCGAGAATAAGGTAAAAGTCTACATTGGACTGAAAAGAGGCGAATACTCGAATCTGAATTGATTTTCGAGTTTCCTGAAATCACATACTTGCATGTTATTTGAATTACTTGAATTATCCTTGAATGTATTACGATTTTCATATCCATTAATCTTGAGCTGAATTATTTGATTTCATTTTGAATTAGACGATTTGGGGACTATAATTGAGTGCATGGGTTGTTGAAGTCTCCCAAAATCTGAATACTCCTTATAGTTGCTCCAAATTCTAGAGGATTGTGATATACCTCATCCACCTCGATCATGTGAGTTAGTGAGTTGTTGTTATATCTTATCCTGGGGATCACAACCAAAGAACCGAATTCTCATATGATTCTCTTATTAGATAAACCCGAATTTTAAATACATGAATTTCATTCTATTTATCTTTGAACTATGTTGAGGTTATATCATGTTATTGATATATTATTTGATATTGCATGTTATGTTGCTTTTATTGGGAATATTATTCTCACTGGAGTTATCTGGCTGTTGTCTTGTTTTGTATGTGTACTTGGCAACAGGTGGGGCAGGATCGAGTCAGAAGCAATACGATTAGCTCGAGACTGAGAGATAGATGTCGGGCATCGAGTGTAGAATTTGACATGTTTAGAACTCTTTTGTAATAGATAGAACTTGTACTGTAGCATGTTTATTATTTTGATTGTACCTCGGACCCCGTATATTTTGGTTAGACTTGATTTATATATATGTTTGGATTTTTTTGAAGCATGTATAGTACTGTTTTGAGAGTTTCGGGCAGAGTTCCTCTCGCTCGAGCGCTTGAACCTGCGCTCGAGTGAGCCTGGTCTTGTTTGGACCCGAGGGGCGCTCGCTTGAGCGCATGATCATGCGCTCGAGCGAGGGACCCTTGGATTTTTTTAAAAAAATAATAATAATTTTTTTTGTCCTTGCTTGCTTAGCTTGGCGTTTGATTATTCATTCGATTGTGCTTTGAGATTAGATTAGCACTCGAGGTCCTCACAGAAGTTCTCACAATACAAGCTTGAAATGATAGCTAAGGCAAGAAGAATAAACAGTAAAGTAAATAAAAAAAGAGATTTTTTATTGAAGTTCGAATTCTAATATTTTACGTCTTTCCTTATTCTATTTCTAGAAAGACTTACACTAGAAAATTTTGATTTATGTAACTCATTGCACAAACTCAATCCAATCAATCTCCTGATTGGAACTCCGTGCAAAACAATCTCAAAGCAGAACACCTTCTGATAGAGTTACAATCAATAAATAATAGGTATACTTTGATCTTTGAATGCTTGATGGTATTGATGGAACAAGACGTTTTGGAATGTATCCAGGTGCAGAAGTAATGTCTTTATTGTTTTGCATTTTCTCCAAAAACTAAGTTTGATCTTGATATAAGAATAGAAATTGTTTTAGTATGGTTTGGATGGTTTGAATTGTTCTGGAAATAGAGATGGATCCGAGAAGCCAGACCGATTTAGACTTAGCATAAATTGGGTCTGATTAGATTTCGATCAGATAAGAGATTCCTTATCAATTTAGTTTTATTAAGATCAATTTGTTAAGACAAATTTAGTTATATATCGATTAGATCCTTGGTTTGTTCCAACATATCTGCTTGTATAGTTGATATTTTGAGTAATTTTCTTTGTTTGAACATAAAAGATTTTTTTTCATCACCAAAATTTGAATATTTTTACGTAACAGTTTACCCCTTTTTGCCGATATCAAAACCCAGTAAATGAAAGTCTTTTTGCCATCAATAAAGTTGGTCTGAATTTGTTCAAACAATACTCAAATTTTTCTAATATAAATGTTGATCCAGATAGGGTACAAAATCTAGAGTTTTATTCAAATAACATGAAGTCCTATCTTTTGTATGGATGATGAGATGAGTATTTTGGTCCTCTTTCTACTCTCTCTTGACCACTTGGCCATTTCGGTGGTAGATAGGGTCTTCTGACATCACCAAAGTGTTGGAGAAAGTCCATGATCTCAGTGAGTTGGCTGCCAAAGGTGGATGGCATCGATTCAAATTGACTTGTAAGCTTAGTTTGGACCTTGTTGATATGGCTGGTAAGATCAGCTGTGCATCTCATCTGAGACTTCTTTAATATATTCAACATGGATGTTATCTTCTCCGTTTCTGCAAACAGTGGAGCCAAGTGAGTCAAAATAAGATGTTTAAACTGATATGCATCTGTAGGCGAAATGACTTTATTACTTCGAAAGCTTGTGATTTTCACTGTTAGCTTTCCCAGAGCAGATGTGAGCAGATTAGTTTCCATATGAATTTGAGGAATGGTTGGATGAGACACACGTGCTTTCAAGGTCACCAATTTATCACTCTGATTTCCTTTCTCCTTTGGTTCAAGTGTCAGATCCTTTATATCATGTGAAGTTTTTACTGGTGCTTGGTCAGGAAGCTTATTTTCTATCTTCTTGGTCAGATCAGGTGACACATATTCAAGTTGGTTGTTGGAAACAAAATCCTCTTGGTGAGATGCAGATTCATTATTTTGGAGAATGCGGATCAATTCTGGAAGAACTTCTGCTTCTATTGACTTGAGCATTTCTGCAGTAGAGGTGAGAGGCAACTCCAGTAGTTGCTCTGACTGTTCTTCATCAAGAAAGGAAGCCTCATTCTGTTTTGAAGAAGAATCATTTGGAGGTACTTGGGCTTCAGATACAGTATCCAGAAGATTTTGTCATGGATCTTATTCAAGTGAATGATGCTCTAGAACTTGATCTTCAAAGTGAAATTTTTCAGTCTGCATATCAGTTTGTGCAGAGTTAGTTTGACCTGTGGGAGTCTTTGAGCTAGGTTTATCTTTTGGACTGATCTGTGTCAAGATAAAATTGAAAATTTGAGTAATCAAGATCAAACTGGTCTAGATTTGCAGACATAGTATCAGTCTGGTCTATATATTTTTCATTTATCTGTAGAGGCATATTGTATCGATGCATCCATCTCGAGTTGAATTATTACTGCAGAATCTTCACAAGAACTTGGACTATGTGGATTGTAATTTGAACTTTTGTGTGTCAAAACTTGCCTGTCCACACTTTCGTTCATCATCGTGACAATGAATTCCCTTTTCTATAGGGCTTGAGAGATATCTGTGGTTTCACACCACTCAAGTATTTTCTGTTCCAAGGAGCCAAATTGTTTTTTAAATTTCCATCTCTTAAAGTCACTGAAGTAAACTTTTGTTCTGTACATGACCCACTTATCAAAGCACTTCATTATTTCTTCAATCTGAGCCTCGACTATTTTAATGTATTGATTGATGGAAATCTGAATGATTGACAATAATTCGGATTGAACATTCTTACTTGGTCCTTGATCGTTGAGCTGAATTTGACAATGGAAGTTCCAGCTGAATTGGAGGGGTGACCGTGCGCTTTACCAGGCGAGAACGTTTCCTTTTCTGAACTTGAGGGAAGATGGAATGATTTTGGACATAGGAACTAGATCTGACTCTAACTCCTCTGAATTAAATTCATGGGTTGTGACGTCCCGTATTTTTAAACATTTACAAGAATGTCGATGCGAAAAAATGTGGGGAAAATTTTCGAATATAAAAATTTCAGGGAATGAATCGTGTTTGTAAGTTCAACGACTCGAGATTGAAAATAAAATCTAATGACTCTAACGTGCATAATATATTTGAAAAAAGGATGCAACCCTATAGACAATGACCGGCTCTTATACGGGCACGCCAAAAACTACTACTTATAAAGAAAACCACAACCGACAATTAAAATCTTGGGAGAGCAAACACAAAATTATTACTTTATAAAACATTCGTGAAAAACCAAGAATAAACTATCAAATGAAATAACAAACTTAAAAGGTTACAACATAAAATCATTGAAATTCATCATCACGAGACCGTCAATTGAAATTACATAAAAATAAACTTTTCTTAAAATTAACTTTTAAAGGTCGTGCTTCAAATAATGTAAAAAAAAAATCAATAAACATATGCAAAACTTCTCGCCTAAAAAATGTCAGAACTACGAAACTGTCATTCCAAGCAATGTCTTCGCCTCTTGGACACTTCAGTCTTTCCACCAAAGCTTTTAGTAACTTTACATCTCAAATCTAACTGCACCAATCAAGCATAGTGAGTCTAAAGACTTAACTAACATATACATATATATATCGTATATGAAACATAAAACTTCATGCGATGGCATAACAAAAACATATCGTAAAAATTGTCATTTAAGGGTGATGAAATACATGCATTTGTGGCAACCGTCATTATAAGCACATATTTTGGAAAGGTCATCCACAAAGCTCATCCAGGGTGCAAATTCCACATTCTCTTGAGAACATATTTGGAAAGGTCATCTCCGGAGCTCATCACAAGGTTCCCGTCCTCTCATTCTTGTGAGCACGTATTTGGAAAGGTCATCCCTGGAGCTCATTTCAGGGTTTCAATCGTCTCATTCTCGTGATTTTCATCTCGTATTGCCACCACAAAAATATATACAACATAAAAATATTTTCATGCATCATCATAACATCATCATACTTCCTCATCATATACGTAATTGTCATAATAATTTTCTTCATAAAATTTATCATAACTTTATCATACTCATCAAAAAACATTTGCATCATAAAACTTCTTATTGTTCATGAAACGTACTTAAAATATCTTAAAATCATCATGTCATCATAAACCTTGAAAATAACTTGAAACTTATCATGTCATGCTCTTAAAAAAAATCATTTCATGCTTGAAAATCATGTGTGTTAATTAAATAAAAATGTGAACATCAACTTTACATTCATAAAATTTCATGTTTCATAATGATCATAACTTTCGTGAGAACATACTAGTATATAATGCATCACATCACTAAATCGATCCATATGAGTTTTTCTTTCCGTTCTTGACATTAAAACTTGAAATGTTTTTGATAAAACATCTTAAAAACACTTCAAAATACCTTAAAAGAACATAAAAATGAATTTAGTATAAAAAATTCGTAAAAAATATGCTTGGAGCATTCAGGGCACAAGGGCGCCCATCTCGGGCGCCCCTGCACTGCACACGGGCGTTGTTGGGCGCCCCTATGCCCATGCTGCTGCCTGCGAACGCAGACAACACGTAGGGTGCTGTTTTTCTTTCGATTTTTCCTTCTTTTCTCGTTCTTTTTTTACCTCTTTCAAACCTACTCACTCACCCATTGAAAATTATGATCAATCACATGAAAAACATCAAAATCTCAAAAAACGATTCATCCAAAAACATCATCTTCAAAAGGATTTACATCTAAACTTTTCATTCAAAATACACAAACCAAAATTCCCAGATTCGCATAAATTTTTCATCAAAACTCAAAAATCTTTACACGAGGCACTCACTCGTTGAAACCTTAATTTTCGACATGAAAAATCTTCAAAACTGGAAAGGATTGGATAAAAAACACCACAACTTCAAAACTTTTAATTGAAAACACGTACATTATACTCACACCAAAAATCTAATATTTAAACATCTTGGAATCATTTTCTCATCCAAATCTTTCCCATAAACATTAAGAACGATTCACGTTTCACAGTTCTACATCATGCTCATCAAAAACTCATAAAATCAATGCAATATACATAACTTACACATCGACATACATCTTTTTCATATCAAAGTACTTATATTCTCAATTGGTGGCTTCAAAAACTTCTCTTTCTCTTGCTTGATATGGAAATCCATACTTCGGGAATACGATCCTAGACTTGTCACGATCAAACGATGTGAGAATCCTTGAAAAATTGATAGGAAATTTCTAAAAACTAGGTTGAGGGAGGCGGCTGTTGGCGTGAAGGTGGAAAAGGAATAACAGATTTGACGCAAATATGTTTCTGCGTTACGTCCTCACTACAAATTTAAAAAAAGAAAACCCATGGGCCGGACTCTGGTCCGTCGAATTTAAAATACTTTCTTTTTAAAATATTTTCTCCTTAAACTTTTAAATTAAAAGTCAAGCCCTATTTAAAAATAAAAGGTTGCACAAATACATATTTGAAAAATTAAAAAATAAATATCCTTGAGAAACACTGTTAGCTTAAAATTTCTTAAACCTAGTTCATAGACTAGTCTCGATTTCCTTCGTCACCAAAATTAAACCCATACCTGAAAAAACATCAAAAGCTAAATTGCAACCATTAAACACCGAAAAATTATATCATAACTATCAATATCTTAAATAAAATACATAAAACCATTAAAATTATTTAACACAAAATTTAAACATCCCAAAAATTAGTTTTGAACATGAAATATCACGCAAAATAATTTGAATTAAATCCTTTAAACACAATCTTTTAAATCATGAATACATCACATTAAAATCATTTAATTAATAATAACCTTTAAATAATAAATAAATAAAATTAAATAACTTAACATTCATTTAAAATTCCTTTAACACTCGTGAGTGAATTTATGAATTTTTCGGGTGTTACAATCTAAATTCCTTAAAAAGAATTTCGTCCTCAAAATTCAACTAATCAAACTCCAATAACGAAAACTCTCAAAACTCTGATCTACTAACTCCACGCTTAAATGTCTAGTTTTCAAATATCAGTGTCCAAATAACTATGCTTCTGATGCACGCTCTGATAAAATAAAATAGTTTATCATTCTCATGTGTCATTCTAATCCAATCAAACATATCTCCATAAACTTTCGTCGCTAAGAATCACATAAATAGAATTATTGCAACTTACTTATGTCCCATTATAAACCAAATTTGAGATTTTTTTTCTTTACACAATTCTCAGTATCATAAGTGAAATTCTAACCACAGGCTGGCATCAAATTAAACATATAACCCAAAGATTAACTCTAATGTTCATCTCCCAAACACCACAGTTACATAATACCACAACATGAATTATTACACAAGCTTGTACAATCTACTTATCTATCCTCAAATATCCGTGAACCAAAATTTGTTCCCAATTTTTTCTATTTAAACATAGCAATTAAAATATCAACTCCAATAATAAAATTAACTTAGCAAATCTTAACCATGCAAACTCGAAAATATCTTCACATATCAAGTAAGTTCCTTTTCAAAACTAAATCACCAATCATTTTCCTAGAGGTCAGAACAACAAACACAAGATACGATCTTTATCAACATACATATTCCATACAACCATGAATTCAAGATAACAATCAACTATTATACTAAATTCCATATGATGTAAGTTCATTTTCTAAAAATAAAATAATCCTAGTCATAATGCCTATAGGTAAAATCTCATCAAACAATTATACATCAACATGGAACCTTTTTAACAAAATAAATAGAATCCAAAGAAGATTGACTTAAATCTCAAAAGAGTCACCTAGTTTAAGTAAAACAGTACCCTCCTATTAACCCAAATAGGAAAATAATGCCAATCTTAACCAATACTTTAAAAAAAAAGAATAATTAATTTCCGAAGATACTCTTAAACAATTTAGATCCAACACAGTCACAATCCAAAAATCCATCGAACAACACAAAAATTTATGTTGTAAATCATGCATGGTCATAACTATAATCAAAATCAAAATTTTAACTTTATAATATTAACCTTACAGTCCTTAGCGAGATTAGGTGCACACGCTTTCTCCCAGAGCCAACGACTCTGATACCAACTGTGATGTCTCGTACTTTTAAACATTTACAAGAATGTGTGATGCGGAAAAATGTGGGAAAAATTTTCAAATATTAAAAGTGCAAGGTATGTGATAAGTGCATTTTGTATGCATTATTTTATGTTATTTTTATGTTTATTTTTCATACATTTGTATCATCTCATTGTGTTTTTATGTGTTTTTATGTGATTTATTGCATATTTGTGCATTTCACTCCCCATGTAATTTTGTATGAAAATGGATTTTGAAAGAATGAATTACGGAGCAGCAATGGTCAAAAATTCATTTTTAATGATAGATAGATTCAAATCCGATCTGCACCGTTCAAAATAAATTCAAGATGTTTTGAATTTGCTGTCCACATTTCAGCTCGATCCGACGGCTAGAACTTAAGATATGATTTTTTAAATAAAGTTGCGCGCTGAAAAGTGCGTATGCACGGACCCAGGCACGGACCTGGCACGGGGTCCGCGCACATCGCAGAATTTTAAGAATTGGGACAAAAAGTCTCTCGCTCGAGCAAGATTTTCTACCTCTTGAGCAAGCGATCACGAATCAGAAAAAAACTAGATTTTCGGGAATTAAAAACCTTATCTTTCCGGGCTTTATTTTATGGGCTTTCAAAGACATATAAATAGTATATTGTCAGACGTGAAAAGGGGGTTCAAAATGCACACATCAGACATAGTGGCGGCTACAAGCTGGGAGCAAAGAAGATTTCTACACCTTTTCTTCTTCTATTCTTCTTTCTTTATTTTATTTTTGAATTATAGTTTCACAGAGGTGACTTAACCTAAAGATGCAAGAGGTAGTGAAATCCGAGACCATTAAACTTTTGGATGCATGTATTATTTATCATATCTCTGACAGTGCATGGGTAAGTCCAATTCAATGTGTTACCAAGAAGGGTGGTATAACTGTGGTGAAAAATGAAAAAAATGAATTGATACCCACAAGAACTGTGACGGGAAGGCGCTTGTGCATTGATTATAGGAAGTTAAATGACGCCACCCGTAAGGACCATTTTCCCCTTCCCTTCATAGATCAAATGCTTAAGGGATTAGCAGGTCATGAATTTTATTGCTTTTTAGATGGGTATTTGGGATATAATCAGATTATGATTGCGCCTGAGGACCAAGATAAAACCACTTTCACTTGTCCCTATGACACTTTTGCTTAGAGACAAATGCCTTTTTGATTATGTAACGCATCGGCTAATTTTCAAAGGTGCATGAATTCAATTTTTCATGACATGATTGAAGATTTTCTAGAGATTTTCATGGATGAATTTTCTATATTTGGATCTTTTTTTGATGTCTGTCTAAAAAATTTGCATCTGGTTTTGTTGCGTTGTGAGGAAACTAACTTGGTGTTGAATTGGGAAAAGTGTCACTTTATGGTGAAGGAGGGTATTGTGCTTGGGCACGAGATTTCTGAGCAAGGCTTGGAAGTGGATAGAGCGAAGGTGGGGGACATCAAAAATTTACCACCACCGACTTCAATGAATGGAGTTATAAGTTTCTTAGGCCATGCCGAATTCTACCGGCGATTTATTAAATATTTTTCAAAAATTGCCAAGCCTTTATATTCCTTGTTAATGAAAGATGCACCATTTGATTTTAACTTTGATTGTATGCTGGCATTTGAGGTACTAAAAGAGCGACTGGTGACAGCTTCGGTTCTAGTAGCTCCTGATTGGAATCTTCCTTTTGAGATCATGTGCGATGCAAGTGACACAGCGGTCGGTGCTATTCTTGGACAAAGAAGAAACAAGGTATTCCACATTATCTACTATGCAAGTAAGACTCTAGATGAGGCTCAACTGAATTACGCCACCACAAAAAAGGAATTTCTTGCGATAGTATTTGCATTTGATAAGTTTCACTTGTACCTTGTTTTATCTAAAGTTATTGTGTACATCGATCACTCAGCATTGAAATATCTCTTGGCTAAAAAATATGCAAAACCACGCTTAATTGGGTGGATTCTTTTACTGCAAGAATTTGACTTAGAAATAAGAGATAAAAAAGGTGTAGAGGATGTTGTAGCTGATCACTTGTCAAGACTTGAGAATATGGGTGAGAACAAGAAAAATGAAGAGGGTGAAATAAGCGATTGGTTTCCTGATGAGCAGTTATTTATAGTAAAAAATTGCCCATGGTATGCAAATCTCGCTAATTATATTGTCACAGACACACTTCCACCAAATTTATCATTCACCAACGAAAGAAATTTTTGTCGGACGTGAAATATTATTTTTGGGAGGAACCTTTTTTGTTTAAGATTTGTGCAGGTTCCATGATAAGGCGATGCGTACCAAAAAATAAGATGCAGTCAATCATGAGTCATTGTCGTGACCGTGAGGTAGGTGGTCATTTTGGACCAATGAAAACAGCGACAAAGGTACTATCATGTGGTTTTTATTGGCCCAAAATTTTTAGAGATACACGTGCATATGTTGTTTCTTGTGATCGATGTCAACGCACAGGTGGAAAAAGTTTGCTACAGTTGGATCAACTGGACGAATTTCGGGAGCAAGAGTATGATCTAGCGTTATCATACAAGGAGCGCACTAAGAGGAGCCACGACAAGAGGATTAAGCAAAGGGAATTTAGTGATGGTGATGCAGTGCTGCTTTTCAACTCGAGGTTGAAATTATTTCCGGGAAAACTCAAATCGCGATGGCCAGGACCATTTGTCATTGAGAAAGTCTACCCATCCGGCTCCGTGGTATTGAAAGATTCTCAAGCACAACAATTCACAGTCAATGCATAGCGCCTCAAGCACTACATGGGTGAAAAGTTCGACGTAAAGATTGGAACTGCTGTGTTCCAATCAGAAAAAGCTTAAATCAGAAGCCATCAAAGTTGAGCTCTAGACTCTAAATTGAGAACTCATTTTTTCTCTCTTTATTTTTCTTTAGTTTTGTCAAACTTTATTTTTGTTTTCAGTCTTTGTTTTTTTTAATTTTTTAGAGCTTTTCGTAAATTATTTTATTATTTTTCTAAAAATTTTAGTTGCACTCGGGAGGTCAAAACTTGCAGCCCGAGCACCCTAGTTCTCTGTCTCAAGTAAATGTTTCAAAACAGTGTGCGCCCGAGCGGTAATTTATTGCCGCCCATGCGCCACCCCGCTGGTTTTACAAATTTTTTCAAAACATGGTGCGCTTGAGCGGTAATTTTTTACCGCCCGCACGCGCACCCCGCTGTTCTTTATTTTAGTTCATAAAGGGGTGTGCCCGAGCTGCTCTTTTCTATCGCTCGGGCACGACCCGCAGATCCAGTTTTAAAAATGCCCGATACCCTTTCCTTCTTTACTTCTCCTTTTTTCTAAACCCTACGCATCTCTCTCCTTACTCTAATTCTCGCCTTTTCTCCTCCAAATCGTAGGTACTCCTCCACTATCTCTCAAATCCCGTTCAAGATGCCACCAAAGAAATCCAAGATCGCCTCCTCCCGGGCTTCCTCTTTATCTTCCACCATAATCGACGACAATTTCATCTCTGAGGAAGCCAAAGCCAGATACGAAGCGACCAAGATCAATAGGAATCCCATCCCCGAGAGAGGAATGGAATTATTAGAGGAACGCACCATCTCCCTTGGCATCCGTCAACGCAGCTGTACTGAATTTTCCGTCAACCTCAAGCGGGCATCGTGCCTTTGGTGCGGGAATTTTACGCCAACGCCCCGGAGAGAACCGACAACAAAGCTTTTGTTAGGGGTAAGTTGGTTCTTTTAGACCCAGACACTCTTAATACATTATTGCAAATACCCACGATAGATGATAGCCAATTCCTGGTGTTCAATGCTAGTCTCAATTTTAATATTGTCACTGCTGAATTGTGTTATGACGGGAACGTGTGGAAAGACCCGCTTAAATTTTTGTCATTTAAAGAAAAATATTTGCGGGTGGAACCGGCTCTTTGGTATGCTTTTCTCACTCATCTAATGATGCCGGTCTCCCACAAGAATAACGTGGTGACTAGCCTGGCGATGTTGTTGTTTGCCTTGCACAAGCACTGGCCGATTAATGTAGGTAAACTCATCAACAAGGAGCTTTATACGTCCATACGCACACCAAAAATTGTCATGTTCTTCCCGTCCAATATTTCCGCACTTTCTGTTAAAGATGGAGTTGTTGTTAGAGATGACGAAGAATGGCAACATCCTATGCAGGCGGTGGACAATTCCCTTGTGAGGAAAAAAAGGACTTTCAGACAAAAAGAGTTTATCTCGAGCAGACAGGAGAGTTTTGGGGCAGATCAATCTTCGAGGCACGTACCAAAACCACCACCCAATTGGTGCCCCGGTACTAAGATGATTAATGAATTATCTGCTTGGGCTCAATACTAAAATTGGTGCCAAAACATCACTTTTTCTTATATGGATTCAATGCATGCCATGATGCGAGGTTTGTGCGCCAGTGCCGGTTTGGACCCCGCCGCCTTTCCAGCACCACCACCATATCCACCTCCATTTCGTTTCCAATATGCTGCCCCAATACGTGATCTTCTTAACGATTCAGATAAAGAGCCAGCTGGAGATGACGAGGACCACTAGTCAGGGAGTGTTTGTTTTCTTTTTCCATTTCTTTTCGTTTCTTTTTGTTTTTCTCTCTTTGTTTTTCTTTGTTTTTTTTTCAATGTGTTGAATTATTCTTTGTTGTGTTGCTTTTCGGGGTAGTTTTTTTTTTTTGTTTCGCATTGAGGACCATGCTAATTTCTAAGTTTGGGGAGGGTTTCTTTTATGTTTTCATGCATAATGTCTGTTTCCTGTGTTTGTGTGTCATTTAATGCATGCTTTCTGTGGATGAATTCATAAAACCCAATGATGATGCGTAGGAAGGAAATTTTTTTAAAAAAAATGATAGCCTGTGAAATAATGGACCTTTGGATTGATTGTGAACATACATTTGCACTATAGTTTAACTGGTGAAGTGCACTAAGAGAGATAAATTTCAGTGGCTAGATCATTGCACGACACTAAGAGTTTTTCGAACTCGAACTAATACTTTATGTTTTTAGTTGAATCTACTAATGCACTGATGATTTTGGAAAGTGAATGATTTATAGCGCACTCAATTTTTTTTAAAAAAACAATGTTCCATCCGGGTTTGATTTGGGATTAAAATCCTAATCCCTAAATCTAAGCTAAGTTTGCGGATTTAATGGGGCAAGAATAAAACTGATTTCTTGTAAAAAAAATCCAAATTTTTAACAAAGATACTCCATCCGGTCTATAGACGAGGGGATTGAAATCCGAATCCTATTAAAGTTATAGCTAAGTCTGCGAGTAAAATGGGGTATGAAAATATTTTTAATAATTCCATACGGGCTTGATTTGGGATTGAAATTTTAATCCCTAAATCCGAGCTAAGTTTGCGGACCAAATGAGGTTAAAAATTTACCAGATGTAAAATCCGGTGGTGCATAATTAATATCTATGGATCATTCATTGGTAACTAATTTATGAAAATTCCAAAGTCCAAAACAAGATAGTTCTAGGGTTCATATCATCTCAAAATAGTAGAACATGCTTCAGTCTAGCTTATTCAAAGCAATAAAAACATAAAGAGTTCGAAAAAAATCTAAGTTCGATTACATATTCGACTTCTACAACAACAAGGCCTCACTTTTATCACTCCACCATCTAGCCATGCGATATCTGACTCGGTCATGCCCACCTATTGCCGAGCACACATACAAAAACAAGACAATAGCCGGATAATCCGGTGAGAATAATATTCCCAGTACAAACATGCAATATCATTCAATATATCAACTAATGATATAGAATCTCAAGCATGATACACAAATCTCAGTCATATACTTCAAGAAGGAATCTAAAATGAAATGCATTACTTTAAAATCTAGGATTATCAAGTCTGGATAATCCAAAAAGGTAATCAGCTCTTGTCTTCCTCTATTGGGATCCCGAGGATGAACTATCACACAAATCGCACCGACCCTCCACTCGGGGTGGATAGTGTATAATTCAATCCTCTAGACTCTGGAACAACTATAGAGGGTTAAGTCGGTCATTGCAGTAAATCGCCTACCAATGCCCCCTACTATAATTCTCAGATCGTCTTATATGAATCTAGGAGGTGCTCGACGATTCATATTGTTCCAAGATTTGGTCCATAATTTTGCATTGCGAATTGAAGGGTTTGGAATCCATGGGAATCAAGTTGGAGTACTTGAAGATCAATTTGGAGGATGTTGAAACCTTATTGAGGGCAAAGGAGGTCAAGAAAGTAAAGAAAATGAAGGCCAAAAACGAAGCCAAGGCGCGCCCGCGCTCCTGTAAACGCGCGCCTGCGCCATCATCTGCGAGAGGCCAGCGCGCCCGCGCCTGTTAGCCACGCGCCCGCGCCGTTCCTGCGCAGACTAGCGCGCCCGCGCCATTCCATAGCGCACCCGCGCCGACGTTCTCTCACACACACTTCGGCATGTAGTGTGTGTGCATGGAATTTTGAGTATTTTTGATATTATTCCTATTTTTGAGAGTTTTATTCCTACTAGAAAACTTTTAGGAGATATCTTTGATATCTTTAGCTATATTTTGAATTATTTTGCGATATCTTTTATTATTTTGTATTTGTATTATAAATACAACAAACATTCATTATTTTAAGAACGAATTAACATAGTTCATATTATTGATTTTTATCAGTCTAAAATTCTCTCTAGAATTTTATTGAAGCTTTTTCTTTGTCAAAATCAAACTTATCAAAGTTTAATAACTTTGTGGCTTTTGTCGATCGATTATATTCGTGGGTTGTCAAAGACAGGTTCCTTTGAAGGTCCCATTGAGATCGATTTTTTATTCCGCAATTATCTGTTGCTAGTTACAGGTTCAACTAGAGGTGGATTTTGCAAACTTACTTGTTTCAAAGATAGGGAAAATTCGTTGTTTCTTTTGTTATCGAATTGAGGTGCGATTCGTTGAAATCGTGTTGCCTTTCATACATAAGATTCACATCATTTGGTATCAAAGCTTAAGGTTTTGATTCAAGTAAGTCGTATCTTTCTTTAATCTATATTCTTTCTTCGTTCCTCGTTCTTCGTTCTTTGTTCTTCGTTCTTCATCTATCTCATATCAAAATTCTGTGTCGTTTCTTTCAAACTTGTTATCCGAGTCTCGTGTCTTGTGCTACAAGTTATAAATTAAAAAAAAAAGTAAAAAATATCGAAAAAAAAAATTTCAAAAAAAAAAAAGATTTGAATTCGGTCAAAAAAAAAGTAGAGACCGAAAAAGCTTAAAAAAAAAAGGGAGAAGCAAAATAACTTGTGGCAAAGTCTTGTGTCTTGTGAGTATTTGAGTAAAAAAAAATTATTTCAATCTTCATTAGTCTCTTGACTTGTTTTTGTGCAATCTACGTGAGTCGATTGGCAAGTGTTTACAAGTTTTGAACTTTAGAGTTTGATCTTTAAAATCACAAAGCATAAGCTATTCTTTATTTGAGTGAAAAAAGAAAGAGTGTTTGAGTGATTTCTTTGGAGTGACTTGTGAGATTTTGGGTGAGGAATATTGTAATTACTAACCTTCTTCTTGCAGGTACGATGTCCTATAGAAATTATTTTGTTGGAGGAGATGATGAGTACATGGAGAGTAAAAGGAGATTTTATGGGTGTGGTAGTAATGGAAGTAATAAAAGTAAAATTCCATCGTTCCATGGAGATGAGGATCCGGAATTGTATTTGAAGTGGGAGAAAAGGGTAGAGAGTGTATTAGATGATCGTGATATTTCTGAATCTAGGAAGGTAAAACTTGTCATAAAAGTGTTTACTGACTATGCTTGCACTTGGTGGGATAGGTTAGATGAGAATCGAGAGAGGCGTGGAATGAGTCATATATCTACGTGGGATGAGTTGAAAAGGGTGTTGAGGAAACACTTTGCTCCTAATCACTATGAGAGGAGAAGTGTTGTTTCCAAACGTGAACATCAAGGTACATCTAAACTTTCAAATTCTAGTACCTTTGATATTGCATGCTTATGGTGTCATAGAAAAGATAAGCATTATATGAGCCAATGTTTTAAGGAGGCTATGATGAAAGTGGCGGATTCTCGTGTAGAGATTTAATCTAATGTTGTATTGGAGGTTGAGTCAAAAGTTGAAGTTAAGTCAAGAATTGAGGATGAAAATTCCTTGATTATTGATGAGAGTGTTGAAATTTGTGCGGTGGAAGGTGAATGGCTTGATGAAAACTCTTCTATTGTACATAATGTGGTTGATAGTGATGTTAGTGTTGGAGATTGTGAAGTGGTAGGTGAGTTTGTATGTGTTGAGGAGTAATCTAATGTTTTTGTGATAGATGAGAGTTCTATTGATGTTCAAAGTGAGACTAGTAATTTGTTGGATGAGTCTTGTAATTTTGCTATTCAATTGAGTCCAAAAGAATTTCTTGAGGATCAATTGGAATTTAAAAATTTGTGTGATATGGCTGAAAAAAAGAGTGATAAAAAAAGTGAGATAGCCATGGAAAAAGAAAAAGAAAAGGAAATAATTAAGGCCGAAAGAAAAAGTGTACAAAAGAGTGAGATGGCCTTTGAGGTAAAAAAAGAGAGGAAAGAAAAGAGAGAAAAGAGACCAATAAAAAAATAAAATATTATGGTCCAAAATAGTGAGGTTGAAAATTTTGTTCAAATGAATAAAATCTCTAAAGTACTTTTGTACAAAGAGGTTTTATCTCATTGTCATGATTTAGCCGGTTCAATCCCGAGCATTGTTTGTTCTTCTTTGCAGGATTTTGGTGATGCATTGATGAAGAAGCAAAGGAGAAGTCATACTAAAAGTCTTCACATGTTGGTTCCATATGAGGTTGGTCACGTCCTTGGAAAGGTTAGGGATTTGAGAGTTGTTCCATTCGAGAGGTATGATTTAACTTTAAATATTGAATACCAATCAAATGTCTACTTTCAAAAGTATGATCTCAATTCTCAATTGTTGGGATTTAATGATTTTGTTGAGAGATTTGTGACTATGATATCTATGAAATATGCTTTAATTTCAAATTGTGATTTTAAGTATCTTGAAATTTTGCATACTACAAGATTGATTGATTTGGAACATATTGATTTGTTGAAGTCACTTTTTGATCTCAAGGTGTTTGAATCGTTGTATGTTATAAGATTGAGTGATTTGGTTTATGTTGTTGTGTGCGAGTGTTGCATGAATAGCATAGGTGGAAATTCATATTTGCTTAAGTGGTTAGTATTAACTTTTGAGTTAGCTAATGTGCGTAATAATTTCATGGGATTGATGGGTTATGTTTTGCATGCATCTATGGGTAGCTTTGTTGTGATATACTTTGATTATATCTTAGTGTATAACAAAAATTTTAATGTGCATGTTGAACATTATGGAGTTGTGTTAATCATGTTGGATCGTGAACATGTTAGAATTATTGGTGAAGAGTTGATCCAATGCCAACGAGGTAAGGAATATGTGCTAGTTACTACACTATCACAAAGGTATGAGTTCTTATCTATTTTGGTTACAAAGTTTTTATGGATAGAGAATGTTAATGAGTTATATGCATTGGATAATGGTTTGAAATATGTGTTTGAGTTATGTTTGCATGAAACTCTTGAGAAATTCTATGTGAGCAATAAGTGTTTGTTTAAGACGAGTAGCACTTTTATTCCATCTTCGTCATTGAATAAGTTACTTGTTGTAGGAGCATGTAGTATAAAGTTAATGAATAAGTTGCATGAATATTTGTTGAGGTTGCATATGAAAAGATATGTTGAGGGGAGTTGTGAGTGGCATATTTTAAGTGCATTGTTTCTTATTCCTAGAAAGCAATGGTTGTATTTAACTATGAACTTTGTGTTGGGGTTAACTAGGTCTAAGAAGGGGAGGAATTTGATCTTTGTCTTGCTAAATGGAATTTTAATCATGTTTTTGCATGCTAATGATGTTGGTGTGTTTACTTTGTACATGAGATATTTCATGATTCTTGATATAGTTTTGAGTGAGCAAAGTACATTGTTGCTTGTGAAAAATATTTTTAACGTTTCTAATCTTTGCTTGGTTTTTGTAGATAAAGGGCAAGATTTGAGGACAAATCTTTTTGAAGAAGGGGAGTCTGATATGAATCTAGGAGGTGCTCGACGATTCATATTGTTCCAAGATTTGGTCCATAATTTTGCATTGCGAATTGAAGGGTTTGGAATCCATGGGAATCAAGTTGGAGTACTTGAAGATCAATTTGGAGGATGTTGCAACCTTATTGAGGGCAAAGAAGGTCAAGAAAGTAAAGAAAATGAAGGCCAAAAACAAAGCCAAGGCGCGCCCGCGCTCCTATAAACGCGCGCCCGCGCCATCATCTGCGAGAGGCCAGCGCGCCCGCGCCTGTTAGCCGCGCGCCCGCGCCGACGTTCTCTCACACACACTTCGGCGTGTAGTGTGTGTGCATGGAATTTTGAGTATTTTTGATATTATTCCTATTTTTGAGAGTTTTATTCCTACTAGGAAACTTTTAGGAGATATCTTTGATATCTTTAGCTATATTTTGAATTATTTTGCGATATCTTTTATTATTTTGTAGTTGTATTATAAATACAACAAAAATTCATTATTTTAAGAACGAATTAACATAGTTCATATTATTGATTTTTATTAGTCTAAAATTCTCTCTAGAATTTTATTGAAGCTTTTGCTTTGTCAAAATCAAACTTATCAAAGTTTAATAACTTTGTGGCGTTTTTCGATCGATTTTATTCGTGGGTTGTCAAAGACAGGTTCCTTTGAAGGTCCCGTTGAGATCGATTGTTTATTCCGCAATTATCTGTTGCTAGTTACAGGTTCAACTAGAGGTGGATTTTGCAAACTTACTTGTTTCAAAGATAGGAAAAATTCGTTGTTTCTTTTGTTATCGAATTGAGGTGCGATTCATTGAAATCGTGTTGCCTTTCACACATAAGATTCACATCATCGTCCAAATCAAAAATAATGAATTCAAATGGCTCAATATGAATGCAAGTGCAAAGCATAACTCATTCAATAATCCAAGTAATCAAATAACAGGCAAGTATGTGATTTCTCCGAAACACTCGAATCAAGTCGGATTCGAGTTAATCGTTCCATTCAAGTTCAATTCGTCTTATAACTCTTCTCAATACATCGATGCTCCAAACCTGGAAACAACAACGATTCCTCAATCAAGATTTATTCTAATATCCTATAACGATAGTAAGAAAGTCCATACTAAACAGGCTTCAACCTTCAAAACGATTCAACTCCTGCAACCTTGCAACTCAACGGCCTTCAAACGAATCTGTAAAAGAAGTAATAAAGGCTCGAGATCAATATCGACAATCACACTTGACTGAAAACGGTTCAAATCCATTTCAAACCAAACTATAGCCCTCAACTCAAACCGGCGGCATAACGGCTATATTCTGATCAAACCGGAAACACAAACAGCAGTACAATATCGATACTAACTCAAATCGGTACCAAATCATCAAAAACAACTCAAACCAAAAAAATCTCAAAACTCCAATTCTCAAAAATCACAAGAAATTTCATAACAAATCCGAACGACGCTCTATTTCCAAACCGACTGAGAATAAACTATACGAGCTAGCTCAAGAACAACATATCCAAAACTCAGTCGATTCTAACAACATCCAAAAATATAAGTTTAGCTGATCGGAGAAATACTTACTATAGAACGAAGCTCTCGCTGTCGTGATCGCTAATCTGCCTTTAGAAATAAATTCTAACGGACGGATCGAGTAAAAACTGAAATCACAAATCTTGGGAAAGCTTTGGAGCGTCTACAATGGAGGGGAATCGATGGAGGGGATGAATAGGGAGCAAAGGAGACTAAGTCAACCAATTTTCAAGTGTAGATAATATATAAAAACTCAAATTTGCACTTTGAAAAATCCGAAATTTGCAAAAAAGACCCTGATCAAAATCAAGTCGGCTCTTCAAATCTGTAATATCCGATTATCTCAAATAAAGTCAATTAAGATAAATTTGGGGAGTTACAATTCTCCCCCTCTAAGAAAATATTTCGTCCTCGAAATCAACATGGTTCCAACACGAACTCTGTCTCTTAAATTACTCCTTCAAGTTCGTCAATCAAAAGTCGACTCATTCTTGTCAAAAAATCCTTCTATGCTCAGTCACAAATCGAATCATCTCTGGTTCCAACTCATGTGACACAGAAAATTCATCTCGAATTAACGGGGATCTTCCTCTCTTCTCGTACAACTCTTGAAAAGTGATCTCAATAATTCATCAAATAGGTGTCGTTGTACGAAGTCTCCACAAGAATTCAAGGATTCTGCCAACTAGTGCTAAGTCGAGCACTACAACTCATAGTATCTCCTCTAACGTTTGTCTTGTCTGATCTGGATGTCCGTCGTTCTGAGGATATTGAAATAAAATAAGTTGCAGTCAAACCACAAATGTCTCCACGAGGTCTATGCCGAAAGAACAAGCTCATCGCGGATCTCTGTCTAAACTGACAGACTTCGGCAAATCATACAATCTGAAAAAATTTCTGACAGAAAATCTAACATCTGATCATGTCTGAGGATCATTTTGTAGGGAAATACAAGGCAGATTCATGATCAATCGGTCAATCATAAGAGATAGTAGATAAAATAAGAACAATCCTTCGACTTCTAAGATTAGAAAAGATCACGGGAATCTCTTCGTAAGAAAACGATGCCAAATCTTCCAATCAATAAGATCGTTACGGACTCAAGTCCAGAGCCAGACCTTGAGTCTCGAGCATCTTCACTGCCTCGAAGTCTAGACTAGAGCGTGATTCCTCTGAATAAGAGTATATCCAAAATCTTGATATGAAGAAATATCGAATACTGAAAGATCATCAGTACCGAAAATAAGTAAACTGGAGCACTGATCGACAGAAATTCCATCACTAGATCATAAAATCGAGGAAGACAACTCGATCTAAACAGAATTTAGATATCGAAGAATAGTATACAACTCCTCGGCACCAAAATCTGAAATACGATTCTCAAAAGCTCTGAATGATCAGTACAATTCTCATTCCAAAGGACAAGCAACTCATCGATAAGAATTCCTAGCTTCAACTAATACTTCTGATAGATCCAATTAATAGAAAGAGTAACGACTCTACAGGAGTATTCGTCAATTCGAACGATTCTACAAAAGTTTAGAGGCACGATAAATATTAAAACAGATTCTTCAATAAGTAATCAAGGGACTAACTAGTATCTAACAGTCCAAAAATAGCAGAAAAACCCAAATTGAACGTTTACCTAATAAGTCATTATCGGGTGAAAACTGATTCTGATCCTCGGTCAGAGCAAAGACTCGTGTCTGCTCTCTGAGAGGTTGGTTTGCATGCTGGCTACCATCCTGTCTATTCTGCTGCTGAGGTTGGAAAGAGTAGATCGTAGATTCTTTCCGCTGAGGCTGAGCTGTCTGCCTCGAAGAACTTCCACTCTATTCTTGCTCGGAGCCCCGCTAAGGACACAATCTAGCAAAGTGCCCCGCCTGGTTACAGATATAGCAGCATCCAAAAATACCTCTACACTGGTCACTGGAGTGACGACCTCCGCAGTTGGCACAAGACATGCCTGAATGACTCAAACTCTGTACCGATCCGAACTGCCTCGAGCCACTAGAGCTCGAAGAACTGCTTTCGTGCTTCTTAAACTGCTTCCCTTTCGGATGATAGTAATCCTTCCTATTACCTCCACTTCTAATACCCTCAGAACTCAATGGTTGATTTTGAAATTGAAAAGATTGATTCTGGTAATGAGATGGTTGGTTTTGAAACTGACTAGGCTGCTGAGGCACAACTGGAGCTCCTCTCTGTCTCCACAAACCTGCTTCAGCTCCTTTTGCATGATTCATGGCATCCGCAAAATTATCGGGTCTAGCAGTGTTTACCAATGTGAAGATATAAGGGTTCAACCCATTGATGAACTGATCAGATTTTGCTTCTTCGTTGTCGGCAATGTGCGGTGCAAATCTCAGCAAACTATCAAACTTGGCTACATACTCCTCGATATTCAAGTTCCCCTGCCTCAGATTGGCAAACTCGGCTCCCTTGTCCTTTCGGTACGAAATTGGGAAAAACCGCTTATAAAACTCATATTTGAAAAGATTCCAGTTAATAGTTGTACCTCGGTTTTCCATAGCTCTCTTTGTCGTGATCCACCAGTTCTTAGCAACACCCCGAAGTTGATGAATGACCAACCTCGTTCTGCGGTCATCAAAATAGTCAAGAGAATCGAACAACTGATCAATGTCGTCCAACCAGCTTTCACAGTCAACGGAATTCTCTGTACCCTGCAACAATGGCGGGTTAAACAACTGAAACCTCTTCGGCAAGGTTTCCATAGGCATTGTTGTGGCACCCATCTGATCAGTTACGGTACTAGCTTGCTCATTCGGAGGAGTAACTGGCGATGGGTTTCTATTAATTACTCGACGAGGACCCATCTGATAATCAAAGGTTAGGACACAAGATATCTCAATTGCTATAAATCGGTGCCCCTTCAACCTCTCAGAATTCCGGATACCCGTCGGATACAAAACAGTTATATCTCAAATATATCATGCTTTATAAATTTAAATCACAAAATCATGTAATTTAATTAATTCTCAAATAATAAAGCATGCTCGCATGGAATTAAATGATCAAATAAATAACTCAAACAGATGCGAGGAGCCAATTCAAGCGGACTCGATCTACCCCGCTCACTTCTAGTTCAACCAAGAACTTGTCGCTCTGATACCACTTAATGTGAGACCTCAGTTCTAAACATCTAATCTCGGATAATACAACAATTAAGCATACAAGATCAAAGATTAAAAGCAATAAATTTTTTTTTAAAATAGGGCCTCGCTCGATCGGTATAATTCAACCGATCGAGCGAGCAAAGAAATGCAAACTCTCTGCCCAAAGAATTCCAGCACCGCTCGATCGGTAATATCCAAACGATCGAGCGGGCACCCTCTAACAAAAACATAAACAAGGCTGCAGCTCCATCGCTCGATCGGTCAACTACTACCGATCGAGTTTCCCCCTTATGAACAGAAAAACCAGAAGAATTTTTAGTTTAAAAAATCCAATTCCAAATCATTCCAACCATGCATCGATCCTTCAAACATCACACAAAGTCCAAAACAAGATAGTTCTAGGGTTCATACCATCTCAAAATGGTAGAACATGCTTCATTCTAGCTTATTCAAAGCAAAACAAAACATAACGAGTTCGAATACAATCTAAGTTCGATTACATATTCGACTTCTACAACAACAAGATCTCACTTGTATCACTCCACCATCTAGCCATGCGGTCTCTGACTCGGTCCTGCCCCACCTGTTGCCGAGCACACATACAAAGACTAGACAATAGCCAGATAATCCGATGAGAATAATATTCCCAGTAAAAGAGACAAACATGCAATATCATTCAATATATCAACTAATGATATAAAATCTCAAGCATGATACACAAATCTCATTCATATACTTCAAGAAGGAATCTAAAATGAAATGCATGACTTTAAAATATGGGATTATCAAGTCTGGATAATCCAAAAAGGTAATCAACTCTTCTCTTCCTCTATTGGGATCCCGAGGATGAACTATCACATAAATCGCACCGACCCTCCACTCGAGGTTGATAGTGTATAATTCAATCCTCTAGAATCTGGAGCAACTATAGAGGGTTAAGTCGGTCATTGCAGTAAATCGCCTGCCAATACCCCCTACTATAATTCTCATATCGTCTAAATCAAAAATAATGAATTCAAATGGCTCAATATGAATGCAAGTGCAAAGCATAACTCATTCAATAATCCAAGTAATCAAATAACAGGCAAGTATGTGATTTCTCCGGAACACTCGAATCAAGTCGTATTCGAGTTAATCATTCCATTCAAGTCCAAGTCGTCTTATACCTTTTCTCAATATGTCGATGCTCCAAACCTGGAAACAACAACGATTCCTCAATCAAGATTCATTCTAATATCCTATAACGATAGTAAGAAAGTCCATACTAAACTGGCTTCAACCTTCAAAACGATTCAACTCCTGCAACCTCGCAACTCAACGGCCTTCGAATGAATTTGTAAAATAAGTAATAAAGGCTCGAGATCAATATCGACAATCACACTTGAATGAAAAATGGTTCAAATCCATTTCAAACCAAACTATAGCCCTCAACTCAAACCGATGGCATAACGGCTATATTCTGATCAAACGGGAAACACAGACAGCAGTTCAATATCAATACTAACTCAAATCAGTACCAAATCATCAAAAACAACTCAAAACAAACAAATCTCAAAACTCCAATTCTAAAAAATCACAAGAAAATTCATAACAAATCCAAACGACACTCTATTTCCAAACCAACTGAGAATAAATTATACGAACTAACTCAAGAACAACATATCCGAAACTCAGTCGATTCTAAAAACATCCAAAAATAGAAGTTAAGCTGATCGGAGAAATACTTACTATAGAACGAAGCTCTCGCTGTCGTGATTGCTAATCTGCCTTCAGAAATAAATTCTAACGGACGGATCGAGTAAAAACTAAAATCACAAAGCTTGGGAAAGCTTTGGAGCGTCTACAATGGAGGGGAATCTATGTAGGGGTTGAAGAGGGAGCAAAGGAGACTAAGTCAACCAATTTCCAAGTGTAGATAATATATAAAAACTCAAATTTGCACTTTAGTCTCTAAAAAATCCGAAATTTGCAAAATAAACCCTGATCAAAATCAAGTCAGCTCTTGAACTCTGTGATATCCGATTATCTAAAATAAAGTCAATTAAGATAAATTTGAGGCGTTACAGTGTCTTTACCAGCAGGGCAATGTGGGGTCGGGAGATATCCCGGTGTCCTTGCCAAATTCAGATCAATGTGGGGTCGAAAGAAATCTCAGTGTCCTTGCCAGCATGGAAATGTGGGGTTTGCAAAAATTTTGGTGTCCTTTCCATTCAAGGAAATGTAGGGTTGGGAGAAATCTCGGTGTCCTTGTCAGCCTAGTGTGATGGTTAATAGATTGATCAATCAAAACAGAAGTCACAATCGAAGATCTTAATTCACAGACATGTTTAAGTAAAAGTTCAGTTAAAGTTCCAAGCATGAGTTTCAGTTAAAGTTTCAAGTTTTAAGTTCAAGTTGGGTGAGTTTTAATGTATGTGACCTCTTTAAGTTCAAGTATTATTTTAGTTTAAAAGCATTTTCCGAGTAAAGTTTCAAAGTAGTTGATTTCAATTATTTTAAAGGCATGTGCATGTTGTATCTAGTATTTGCTATTAAAAGTTTATACTTGTTGAGTATTTAGGCTCACTGCACTTTTTTGGAGCAGGTTCTCGATCGAGGGGCGGGACACTTGGGGGGATTGCAATGCGGCAGAGAACGACACCCTCCGACCTATGATAGCTTTCCGCAAATGTTTTATATGTAGAATTTGATGTCATATATTTTATTTAAGGTTTATGAGTTAATTTAGGAACTTGTAGAATTTTTTTAGTTGATATATATTTACTGTTTTGTTTATCTTACATGTTTTAGTATGAGGATGGTTATTCGTTATTTTTTTCCGCTTTTCAGATATTTTGTGTTTTAGTTAAATTAGTGTCATTTTAAACTAACATTATTTTTAAGAATAATGTTTATGCAAGTGAATAGTAATATAGGGTTATCTTTGAGTGGCTGAAGCATATTAAAATTAACCTGCTCATCATTCAATATTAAAATCAACTCTCATTTTTCTACATCAATTAATGCCCTACTAGTAGCAAGAAAAGGACGCCCTAAAATCAATGGAGCCTCACAATCTTTATCCATATCAAGAATAACGAAATAAACTTGAAAAATAATATTATCCACTTTGACTAAAACATTTTTCACTACCCCTCTAGGGTATTTGATTGATCTATCTGCAAATTTAAGAGAAATTGAGGCGGGTTCAATAGTCCATATTCCTAACTTCTTAGCAAGTGCATATGAAATTAAATCGATACTTGCCCCTAAACCACACAAAACATTTTCAAAAGAAAAATGACATATTTTACAAGGTATAGAGAAACTCTCTAGATCTTTAAAATTTGATGGGAGCTTATTTTGAAGCACCGGAGAGCATTCTTCATTCTATATCACTTGCGCTAAATCATTCAAATTCCTTTTGTTTTTCAAAATATCCCTTAAAAATCTAGCATAACTGGGCATCTGAGCTAAGGCATCTGCAAAAGGAATGTTAATATGCAATTTCTTGAAAATTTCAAGAAACTTTTTAAACTGATAATCAAATTGTAACTTCTTAGCTCTTTGCGGAAAAGGAAGAGTAGACAAATCAACATCAACATTAACATCAAAATTTGAATTCTTACCCTTCTTACCTTTTGTCGAGTATTTTTCAGCGCTGTGGTTGTCCTCTTTTGCCTCTTCAGTGTTTTACTTCACCATCACCTTTCCGTTTGCATTCTTGTCCGGCTCCTCCCCTTGAGACCTTGTCACCACCATTATAGCATTCACATCCCTAGGATTCTTCTCAATATTGCTCGGCAATGATCCAAGAACACGAGTTTAAAGTTGTGTTGCCAACTGAGCCATCTGATTTTCCAACTTTTGCAGCATCGCTTCTTGATTTTGTAGCCTTGTTTCCGTTCCAGCTACATATTTCATCATGATTTCTTCAAAGCTTGGCTTCTTCTCCTATTTCTTGGGTTGATTTTGCCAGCCTGAATTGTAAGTATTGATGTATGGATTGTATGGATGCCTTCCTTGGTTTCCCACAAAATTTGTCGTTTCATTATCAAACTTCAGCTGAACCATCCCCTGAACTTGATTGACATGAGTCGACTGCATCTGTGCCATTTGATGAGTAAGAGCATCAATCTTTGAAGTCAGTGCTGTTAAAGCATAAACCTCAAAAACTCTTGCTTTCTTCTATTTTTTCAGATCTGGCCATCCAATGTTAATCTCTGCCATGTTACCAATTATTTCCCACAAATCAGCTGGAGTTTTTCTAAATAAAATTCTACTTGCTGCAACATCCAGCATAGATCGCACCGACGGATCAGCACCATTGTACAAGGTCTGAGTCTGCTGGCTTTGTGTTAGATTATGATGAGGACACATCTTCAACATCTTCTTAAATCTTGTCCAAGCAAAATTTAGCAACTCTTCGTCTTTCTGCCTAAATGATATGATGTCAGAAAACAGCTGTGCCATCTTGGTTGGCGGGAAATACTTGTTCAAAAATGCTTGAACAAGTTCTGTCCATGTCGTGATAGACCCGACAGGAATTTTTGTTAACCACTCAGTCGATGCCCCTTGCAAAGAGAATGGAAATAACCACAATCTCACTGCATTAGTTGTTACCCCATTTAACATGAAAGTGTCACAGATATGAAGAAATCTCTTTAGATGAGCATAAGGGTCTTCTATGGCAGCTCCTCCAAAATGAGCTTGAAGTTGGATCATCTGAATAATAGCAGACTTAAGCTCAAAATTGTTCACTTCAACAGTAGGGCGAACGATGTTGGATCCATATCCTTCAAATGGCGGGCAAATGAGATCAAGAACAGTACAAATGTTGTTCCTGTTATCCATCTCGCTTTTTGATTCAGTATCACTTCCATGTGCTTCATCCGACTCTGACTCAAGTGCTAAATTTATCTTCTTTTGATCTTTTCGTATACTGCTGAGTGTGCTCTCGATTTCCAAATCAAGCGGTACGAGATCTTTGGATGTCGAGTGCTGCTCATGCAAGAGAATAAAGCACATGAAAACAAAAGAAGACCACAATTTCATATTTCAGAAGTAAAATTAACAAGAAACAAAAAATCTAGTCTCAAACAAATAATCTATCCTAATATTACCTAAACAGTCCCCGACAACGGCGCCAAAAACTTGACCGATGATTTTGATTATGAATAAATCTATCAAGCGGACTAGGTCAAGTAATAGTAAATGGACGACGAGTCCAAGGATCGATCCCACAGAGACTGTAGTTAATTCTCAAGATTTAATTATTCTACTTAATCTAGACAAAATAATAAGAGGTTTTGGATGAGTTGAATAAAAATAATAAATAATTATGAAACTATCTAACAACTAGAGCTCAAGAATAAATTCAATTAAAATGAGACAAGCAAGACACACGAATGTACCGAGCTAATTTATGCATCCACATGGCACAGACTGAAAATTATATTTATTCCAACACTACAAAAATATAGCTTTTCGCAGCGCGTCATCAACAGCTCACAATAAAAATGCACTGTTGATGTTATTATTAACAGCACACACATTTATATGTGTTGTTAATAATTAGATATATATAACAATTGCAGCGTGCCAATAATTGCAAGCTGCAAATAATATTTTCAGCAGCTTGCAAAAATCAGTACGCTATTAAAATATTATCAACAGCATTCCATATGTAAGCTCTTTGATGCGATCATGGATGGCTCGCATGCTGATAAAGTGACTAAGGATCCGTTGGAGATGCCATGAGGACCGGTTACGAGAGGCCGAGCTCAGAAGTTCAAGGAAGCACTTCAATCCTTGATGTTGAAGTCGCAAGAGGGCGTTGGATTTCTTGATATTCAATTCGGAGGTAGTTATCACCTTATTGAGGTCAAAGGAGGTCAAGAAAGTGAAGAAATTGAAGACCTTGTTCGCAGCCCAGGCGCGCCTGCGCCCCAGACTCGCGCGCCCGTGCCCTTATTTTGCGAAGAAGAAGCGCGCCCGTGCTTACGGATGCCAAATTGACGAAGAATTGTGCGAGCTCTCATCGCGCCCGCGCCTTGCCCTGCGCACCAAAGGCGCGCCCGCGCCTAGCCCTAGCGCGCCCGCCCCGATTATTTTACATGCACCGAAGGTGTTTTGTGTGTGTGTTCGGGATTTTTAATATTTTGGCATTATTTTGCTTATTTTAGGTCTTTTATTCCTACTAGGAAACTTTAGGAGATATCTTTGATATTTTTTTGATTTATTTTGCATTATCTTTCAATATTTTGGGTTGTAATATAAATACTACAACATTCATTATTTTAAGAACAATTAAGATTTTCAGATTATTGAATTATTCAATACAAAATTCTCTCTAGAATTTTATCAAAGCTTTTGCTTTACCCAAAATCAAACTTATCAAAGTTTCATAGCTTTGTGGGTTTGTCAATCGATTTTCAATTGGGTTGTCAAAGACAGGTTCCTTTGAAGGTCTAATTGAATCTTTGATTGTTTTCTATCTTGAATTCTCTGTTGCTAGTTACAGGTTCAACTAGAGGTGGAGATTTCAAAATTCTGTTACTTGTTTCAAAGTCGGGACAAAACCTTTGAATTCTTTTGTTATCGAATTGAGGTGCGATTCATTGAAATCGTGTTGTCTTTCATACAGAAGATTCATATCACTCTTGATATTAATGAGTAAAATTATTACGCTATTTTCAGCGCCAAATTCCCCAAATATTTCCGCCTAAGATTTTCGGCGTCGTGCCCTTTCTCTCTCCCACAAATCCCCAAATCTCGTTCAACACTCTCCCTCAAATCCCAAATCTCCTTTCTATCTACCGTGCCCTCAATCTCCAAATCTCATTCAACAATTTAATTACATCGGTGTGCTCTCTATCTTCCTTTGATCGTTTACACCCAAAGGTTAGTACCTATCTTTTTTTTGAAATGAGGTTCTGTACTTAGTATGTTCTCCAAAATCTTATTTCATAGCGAGTATTTGATGTTTCGTTCAGGTTATGCAGCATGACGGAATCCTTATGCTCTCAAAAATCGAAGGTCAGGTTCAGGTATATTTCTGTCTATCGCATATGGATAGAGAGAGTTGTCCATGATTAAAACGTCTGTTAGGAATTTTGGATATGTTCATCCCAAATTAACTCAATCAAACATAGGAAAAAACCATCACATCAAACTCCCCCTACTTAATCCTTGCTCGCCCTCGAGCAACAAAAAATCAAAAATAAGCTCGAACTCATAATCCATAACAAAAATAACCTTGATCTTCACATTTGTGCCTCAGGAATAAAATCAATGCATGATCAAGAAAGACGCTAAAATGCTAACAACGGTACAAGTTCAATATCCAGACATTTCAACTCAAGATATAGCCCCAAACGTGTGTGTGTATTCCTATGCGATCTGAGGAGATATTAGTGTGATAAATCTCTGGCCAGAGTAATTGATGTGATTTAAGAAATGGTTTCTTAGTAGCACATGCGATGTCACTAATTTGATCTTCAAGATGTATTGCATAGTTATCGAATCTTGAGCGACTCTCGATATACCAATGGTTGTTGATTCGATCGGGATATATGGATGAAGGGACCGTACTGTACGCTAACCAAAATCTACTGGTTCTTGTAGGCACTATCAGTGATACCTAGGGAATCATGGGGCGATGTTGCTAGGCGCTTTACCTTGATTCGTTGGGCAAGTCGGAAAGTGTTGTTCCGAGTCACAAGGAGTTGTGAGCCCACGGCTAGCTGTATCCCTGAACCATTGAGGGTCACACAGTGTAATGGAGTTTTAATCCCCGTTGAGATAGTTAAATTTAAAGAGTTAAATTTAATGAACTAAGGAGTTGGACTTATGGACATTTTTGGAAACCACTGAATTCGGATTCAGGAAAATTTATTTTGACTTTGCATTATAAATAAGTTATTTCAGTACAGAAATTACACACAACAGCTCATAATTTTTGAGACAGAAAATCGAAACAATAATCTCGCTTCGAGATTGAAGGTAAAATTTAATTAATTGTTATTTGAATTTTACACACACAATAATTTCGTGATTGATCTGACCGCCAGTTTTTCCAACAGTATGGTCATTAGCCAGTGTCATGTACACTTCATAGATCCATTCAATGTAAATCCCCATAACAGCTCAAGTTGCACACCAACAAATCAAATTAAACCATTGAGAAATTTTATAGTTTTTTCACTTGTACGAGTAATTGCACCCGGTTATCCTCAACTCCGTACATTCTCCTCCATATTTAGCTCTTGGAATTTATAGGACTAGAATTTCAATCCCCATTCCAATGCCTTCCCTCACCTTACTAACTCCATTTTTTTCTATTTTTTCTTGATTAAACTCAAAAGTGAGGTTGATAGGCTAGAAACTTTCTAAGACTATCACAAGGCTCACACGACCTTCACTATGTCATATACAATTCACAAGCCATGACTCATGCGTGCTAAAGAATATTCAAGAACCATATCAAAGTATAATTTGCATTGGAGATCAAAGTGTTCCAAGGTTAGCAAATCATCTATTTTCAAAAGAATGCATGTCATCAATTAGAATTCATCATGGGCTAGTGATTTTCAACAGTCAAATTCATCACAAACTATGAGCTCTAAATTTTTTTTTTTTCAAAAATCGGCTAAATTCTCTCAATGACTGGCTAAGTCCTCTCCCCCATACTTAAAAACTTACATTGTCCCCAATGTAAGAAAAAATGCAAAACAAAAATAAATAAAAACTAAGAATGAAAGAAAATACTCCCCTTGGGTTGCCTCCCAAGCAGCGCCTCTGTTTACAGTCGTCTGCCCGACTGTATGCTTCAGATCCTCATGGTGGTTCATATCTAGTTTTCCTAACCACCTTTACCCACTTACGCAGTTTTGCAGTAATTTTTGGTCTTTGCTTCCTCTGCTTCGATTTCCTGGGTACCTGCAGATCAGAACGAAAACTTTCAGCAGTAAAATTCTCAACAGGTCTTGCAATAACCTCCTTAACTTTATCCCCATTCACAACCTTCTTGTGTTCTTGAGACAAGTGATTAATGAAATCAAGATTATTAACAACACTTTCACAATCAGGAATTTGCAGGGTATCAAAAATATGAAACTTAACAACCTTCCTATCAAACTCCATAGTGAGAGTGCCATTGTTAACATCTATGATGGACTTTGAAGTTTTAAAAAATGGTCTTCCTAACAAAATAGGACTATTAAAATCATTGCTTTTCATGTCAAGAACATAGAAATCAGTAGGAAAGACCAAATTGTCAACTTGCACAAGAACATCTTCTAACAGACCCCTAGGATAAATAGTAGATCTATCAGTCATCTGGATAACAATTTCAGTTTTATTTAAAGGCGCTAAGTTTAAGGAAGCATAAACAGAGTATGACATGAAATTAATCGATGCTCCTAAATCTAGCATGGCCGTGTCAAGCTGAACATCTCCTATTTTACAAGGAATAGAAAACATACCTGGGTCCTTGCATTTTGTGGGTACTTTTCTTTGAATTACAGCAAAAATCTGTTCTCCCAATTCAACTTTCTGACATCCCTTCCGTTTGTGTTTTCTCTTCACAGTACACAACTCTTTCAAAAATTTAGCATAGCGAGGTATTTGTTTGATCGATCTAACAATAGAATATTTACCTCACATCTACGAAAAATTTCATACATCCTCTTTATTCCTTCATCCTTCCTAGACTCTTTCAATGCTAAGGGAAAAGGGGGTATGGGTTTATACTCAGAGAGAGGAGGAAACTTACCTCTTGGTGCTTTTTTTTGAACTATCTCTTCCTCCTCTACCTCGGATTTCTCCTCATGTTCATTTTTTACTAGTTCTTTCACTTTTTCACTAACCTTCAACTCCTTTCCACTCCTCAAGGTGATTGCACTAGCATTCTCCTTCGGATTCACCACTGTTTGTGATGGCAGACTACTAGAATTTTGTGCCTCCAACCTGTTAACTGCGGTTTTCAACTGCCCCATTTGAGTGTTCAACTTTTGGATACTTTCTCTTGTCTCCTGTTGAAAAGATACTATATTAGTAGAAAGATCCTTAACAATTTTTCTAGAAACTCACCAGGCGCAGGAATTTGCGGACGCTGCTGTTGTGGATGATATGGCGGCCTATAAGCTTGATTTTGCTGTGGTGCCTGAGGTGCAGGCTGATTCATCGGAGGGTTTCCATATCTAAAATTGGGATGATCCTTCCAACCTGAATTGAATTTATTCGAGTAAGGATCATACTTCTGGTGTGGTGGCCCAGGAAATCCTCTTGCTGCATTGACTTGTTCAGTAAATTCCTCTTGAAGTGTGAGACAAATGTCAGTTGCATGTCCCATTGCAGCACAAATTCCATATTTTTTCACATTCTGTCCATTCCCTATAGCCATTTGATGCACAAGAGACGTCAGTTCAATCAATTGTTGTTCAAGGGAAGAAACATTTACCTCGTTTCCACGTCTGGGCGTTGGATCACTCCTGTTGGTGCCAAATTGCGAGAATTGGCAGCCATATTCTCTATCAGATTCCTTGCTTGCACTAGAGTTTTATCCACAAAAACTCCTCCACTATCCTCATCTAGCATGCTCCTATCATGAGGTAACAACCCTTTCATATGTATATTGAATTAACAAGTTCTCACTTATCTGATGTTGCGGACAGCTAGCACAAAACTTTTTGAACCGCTCACAGTATTCATGAAGTGATTCCCCTGTAAATTGCTTTATCCCATAGATCTCCTTCCTGATGTTGGCGGCTCTAGAAGTTGGGAAGTACTTCTCCAGAAAAATTCTTTTCATCTCAGTCCAAGTCATAATGGATCCAGAGGGTAAATAGTACAGTCAATCCTTAGCAGCACTTTTCAAAGAGAAAGGAAAGGCCCTTAGTTGGATTTGCTCTTCTGTCACTCTATGGGGTTTCATACTTGTGCAAACCATATGGAATTCCATCAAGTGCTTGTTAGAGTCCTCACATGCAAGACCATGAAAAGAAGGCAATAAGTGAATCAATCCAGATTTAAGCTCAAAAGTAGAATTATTTTCTGGAGTAGGAAAAATAATGCATAAGGGCTGTTGGTTTGGATCAGGAGTGCTCAATTGTCTCAAACTCAGATTTGCGTTGGCAGCCATATCTTCCTCAGGAATTTTAGTCCTTAGCTCGTCCTCTTCTTGTTTCCTATGAGCCTCCTTCCTTCTTCTATGGAGTGTTCTCTCTATCTCTGAATCGTAGGGGAATTCTTCTTCAGAAGATTCTCCTGTAAGCATTAACAAACCCGAGAAGCACTGGGAAAAAGAATAGAAAATAAAAATAAAAACAAGAACACAAATAAACTAAACGCCTTTCCCGGCAACGACGCCAAAATTTGGTAACGCTAAGTCGTGTCATGCCCAAATTACCCAACTCAAATCAGATAACAAAATATGCAGTAGTGTGAGTAGAGATCGTTCTCACGAGAAAAGTGAAATTTAAATATTGTTCTTAAAATATTGAAAATAATAAAAGGGGTTTGTTGGATTTTATTAACTACTATGCAAGAATTAAAATAAGAAAGATCAATAAACTAACGAGACTTGGTATCGGTCGACTACACCCTTGAAATTATTCATTCGATCATCGATTCCATAAAAATAATTAATTCACATTGAACATTCAAGATTGGAAATTTAATTCTTGTTTCACCTTAATTTTAGTTAACTAGACACCAGCGTTCTAAGTTAACCCTTACCCCATAAATTAACCCAATACCAGCGATTAGATTTAAATCCATGACAGCATTCAAATGAGGAAAACTGATGAATCTAGACAATACAAATACCAGCGATTGTATTTAATCTAGTCAATTGTTGTTCCTACGATTTAACAAATTCAACAGCAGAAAATATTAATCATAGTTTCTTCACAAATTAGATGGTTCAAATAATTACGGATTTTAATTCTAATTTAGCAATAGATTTTATAGCAAAATCCTAAGGTGATCAATCCTAAAATCTCACATACAAGCATGGAAATCAATCCAAAACAACTTTTGATACGCAATTTGGAATTAAACAATAGAAAACTGAATCTCACAAATAAAATAACTCAATGGTTCGTCTTCCTCAACCAAGTACTAAAACTTAGCCACAAATATTCATGAATTCTCTAGAAAATTTCATGAAAGAAAAATTAAATCTAAGAAAAGAGAGAAGAAACCTAGACTCCAATGTGTTTCTCACGTTCCAAGCCGTCTAAGTCTGATCAAAAGCCCCTAATTTTGAGTTATAGGAGTATTTAAAGACTAGAGTCCTAAAGAAATAAGTTTCCTAATTTAAAAGGATTTCTCGGAAAAGTCTGTCGTGATCGAGCGCGCGAGTTCAGCGGATCGAGCGCCCCAAATTATGCCAACTTTTTGTCCAGATTTTCTTTCTGCTCCCGCTCGATCTGTTGAATTGGACGGATCGAGCGCGCATCTTTTTTTTTCCAGCAAGCACCGATTTTGAAATATTCATATCCGGATATCTAGCCGTCAGATTGAGCTTATGGCAGCTACTTCAAAACATCTTTAATTTCATTCTGAACGGTGGAGATCGGATTTGGATTTCTCTAAAATTAAAAATGATTTTCTGACCATTGCTGCTTCGTAATTCTTCTATTATCTCGGCTCTTTCCTTCCATCTTTAGCTCCATTTATTCTCTTTTCCTATATCAAATCACATACAATGATTAGAAACTATAATATGAATTTAGCCAATCAAAATACACCTAATCATCACAAATTAACTCAATCAAACATAGGAAAAAACCATCACATCAAGATGTTTTGGTAAAAATTGAAAAATTTATTTTTTCAGCTGATTTTGTAGTGATAGTTATAGAGGAAGATAAAGACAAGTCTTTGATCTTGGGGAGACCATTCTTGGATACTTCTGTAAACAAGATATATGTCAAGATATGAGAGCTGACGATGATAGTTGAAGGTGAGAAAGTAATTATTATTGTATTCAAGCATGCTAGAAATCCATCCATGGATAATGTGTTCATGATTGAGCAAGCACAGAAGATGGAACGATGCATCAAAGTTGAGAGTGAAGTAGAATTGCAAAGAGGGCAAGATACGAAGGTGGCAAAGAAGAAGAAAAAGAAAGCCAAGTACAAGAGGATTTTTAATTATGTTTGGAGGGTGAAAGATAAGCAAAAAATCTCCAACAAAGTGGCAATAACAAGCTAAATAAATGTACAGTCAAGCTGACAGCTTTAAACTAAGCTCTTCTTGGAATGCAACCCAAGCTAATATCTATTAATTGATTTCTTTATCTTTTGTTTTAATTTAATTTTTGTTGTTTTTCTTTCATTTTTTTTGTTGGGCATGAAAAGACTATACATTGACCATAATTTTGAGTTTTGTCGATGAAAAATCAAAGCTCCATCGCCTAGGCCCCAAAAATCAGCGCCTAAGGGCTGAATTGATGTCCAAGATGCAAAGCTGTAGCGTATAAGCACTGACTGGGAAACAAAATTCGAAGCTGTAGAACCTAGGCGCTGACCCTTCTCAAAAAACATTAGGTACAAAATACGATGATGATGGCACTGATTACTGATGCTCGGTACCCAAGGTACGTGTCTCGTGTTTTTTATTGATTACTGCACATTGAGGACAATGCACATATCTATATTTCGGGGGGGGGGGGGTGGGTTGATGATTTTGAGTTCATAGATTCTGAGTTAGTTGAATGATGATTGGTGAGTCAAATGCGTGAGTTTGTAAATATGTTGGTCTATGCTGATGAAAATAAGTATTGTGCTAAAAGATATTAGAGAAGAGAGTCAGTTTTAGCTATATTGTATCTTGAGTTCTCACTTATATGCACTAATGCTATGATTTTTGATACTCCTAAAAATTAGAAAACAATTATGTTAATTAAGTAATGTGGATTAGAGGAATTAATTCTCAAATCTTGTGATTTTTGTTTGAACCTAAGGTAGATTTTTGTGAACACAGAAGTGACGTTACACAATTTTTCAATCAATTGAGCCTTTTTATGCTCCCTATAATCATGGGAAGTACAAAACAAAACGAGTAGCTAAAAAGTTTCAAAGAAAAATATGTAATGGCGGAGAAAGTAAGGTGAGGGGAGACCTTAAAGGATTGAAATTATAATCCAATGAAATACAAGGTTATAAAAAAGGAGAATGTATGGAGTAGAAGAAAGCCTGATGAAAAATCTGGCAATACAAATAATTATTTTTTTTGCTACTCAAACTTCCTACTCTGATAAGGATAAAAAGACAGCTTGATTCAACCCTTGATCTATTCTTGGATACTGGTTTTCGTGCCTACTCTGTTTGAACCAATGATAATCCAAAAATTCCTTTTGATATGTGAAAATAAAGATTGAATTTGGTTGATCGCATTTTGAAACTTATGGGCGGAGTTATTGAATTTATGAAAGTTACTGTTTACATAATTTTATCGAATGATAGGTTGTTAGATGAGATTGACAAATCACACACATACGATAACTCTTGATGAAATTAGCCAACATTGGACATAATGATGGGATATGGAAGTCTAAGGCTGATTGTATAACAAAATATCATGTCTTCTTGTGTGTTTTATTTGTCATGTGATTTATTTTCTTGTCTGCATGTTTTGTCTTGCTCGAGACTAGAAAAAGTCTAAGTTTTGGGATATTTGATAAGTGCAATTTATGCATTTTATTGTTATATGATTTAGCTTGGCTTTTGTTATACATTGAGTAGTATTATGCGTATTTCGCTGTTGTTTATGTGGAATGCAAGAAATGGAAAATATATATACATTGCATGAAAATAGTGGTGTTGAGGATACAAAAGAGGTTGAAGAAGAATTAAGGCATGATTTTGAGAGCACAAAGGAAAAGCCTAAGCACTAAAAGAGGCACCTAAGCGCCAGAAAAAATTAGTCATGAAATAGTGGCGCATAGGCACCTAGATGATGTTGGTAGTGCATAAGGGTGGCACCTAGGCGCTATATTTTAGAGCCTAGGTTCCAATGCCTGCGAAGAGGAAGAGCTGAGGTGCTACTGTGAAGAGCCTAGGCGTTGATCTTGCGCGAAAAAATATGAAGAAAAGAAGAGTTTGCGCAATTCAAAAGACCGGACTTGTTGGGATTTATTCATTGGGCTGAGACATATAAAAGAAATTATCTAACCGACAAAAAAAAAAAAAAGACAACACACAACAAACGCACATAACACCAATCAGAACGACACAAGCAAGAGAACGACACGTTAAAAGAAAGGAATTGGAAGAAATATCGATTGCGAATACGAAGAACGCTGAATCTGGGGACAGAGACGCGGATTTGGCTTCGCTACTCTTCGTATTTTCTTCTTATTTTTGAAGTTTGATGTCTAGATTCATAAACATGCCTTGTTTTTGTTTATTTTGCATTATGAACTAAATTTTTTTATTCTAGAGGATTGACGTAGCTTAGTTGAGACGATTTCTATGACTTTTTTTATTTATGTGATTGAATTCTTCAAGTTTACTTGTGTTTTCTTAGTTTGATTTTCTTTCAATTTACTAAACATAGATTGAATGTTAAATTTATTTAGAATTTGGCACTCGGGAGAGGGAATTTTGATTAGGATCATAAGAAAACGCACTGTTGAATTTTTATATAGTTCGGGAGGAATATAACGTTAGCAGAGCTTAAATAAGAACATCGTTTACACAATATCATTAAGTCTAGATTTTTAATAGAAATACTGACATCAAAATTAATTGATAAACTCTATTTGTTACTTGGAAAAGGGAAATAAAAATAAGTAATTTTTCTTGACTATTAAACAAGTGGAATTAATTAACATAAGTTCGATAGAAGTAGTAATCATGGAAACTAAGAGAAATTAAACCTCTAGAAAATTTTCTCTTATTGATAACTCTCAATTGTGCGTGTTTGCTTGCCAGTTATTTTATTTAATTTATTTAAGTTGAAAAATCTGATTTTCTGAATTTTCTAGATAAAATCTTGACTATTTTAATTACAAGCATTAGTATAATTTTGAATTCATACTCCTCATGAGAAGAGAATTTAATTATATTATATTAAAACTTGACATCGTGCACTTGCGAGCAAAAAAATATGCAACAATATAATTCCCGAGAATGATATTTCTTCTTGTGGTTACCAATATTTTGGTAAGGAGAAATCTGTTAAGGTGGGAAGTCTGCTTCTCAATAGGTCATAAGCATATATTTTGAATTTAGTTTTGTTGTTCGTTAGAGATTGATGAGTAGTTAGATAGACCAGTAGTATTTTGAAAACCATGTTGAGAATATGTGTGGTTGATTCTGGTCTAGCTTGACATAGTTAACTACAACTAGTTGAAATTGTATTGAAGATAGTCATCAACTAGTTTTGAGGGTGATCCTTTTTCAGGAACCTTGACCAGACAATGCTGATTAATTTACCTTATCTCGAGGAATTCAGAATTTAGCATTCAGATTATTGGTTAGCTATAGGCAGTTTCCCAAAGCAATTGAATTATTCTGAGACTTTGTTGATTAGTGCCAAGGATGACTAATTGCATCAAGGGCACAGTTGTGTATATACCAAGTGTTGTGGAATGTTATGATTTGTGTTTAAGAATGCGCAACCCTACACCAGTGTTTACTCTAAGAGCCTTTCGTGCTTTGGAGAGGTGTACAGGGAAGACTGCCTCAGTTTTGATGTTTTACACAGTCACAAAAAAGGGTATAGTTAATAGGAACGATTAAGTGATAGATGGGATTTAGTTTGATACTGGGTTTACTGCCAAGGGATCTAGAGCTCTTATCGTCTGACTTCATTAGAGATACAATTTGAGATTTTCCAATATAAGTTTCTTGAAAAGGGTATTCTTTGAATAATATGGAATACAGTTTGTATTGGGATTGAATTAGACTGAGTTTTAAATCCAGTCAGAACCAAGAACAAGTATTTGTTCAAACAATATGTTTCTTGTACTTCGGGATTGGATTGCTCTCTTGTGTTTTAGTACTATTAATTATCTTAAGACCGATGGATGGTCGTGGAGTATTAGCTAGTACATTGAGAACCATGTTAAGAACTGGTGTTCCATATCTGTTGTGATATTTGATTATTTGGATTAGTGACAGATCCAAAAATGATATTTTGATGAAGTACTCTATTCAGCATGTATATCACCATAGCTTTGATGTGGTATTAGTTTGGGGATCCGTTCTAAGTATCGGGATTTTATTCGTTGAAATCTGAGGATTGTTGGGATCTTGTGATCATGTTGTTTGTACAAGTATGATTCGTGTATCTTTATAGGATGATATGTGACAAATGAGTTTTACATCTGTTTGAAGCACCGTTTAATGTTGTGATGCCTTCGTGGTAAGATTTGTTCAGATCATAGATCAAAAAGTTCAGCTTTTCTAGGTATTGATTGCCCAAGGGAGACTCAAGTGTTTGGTTACAATTCAATGTTAAATGCGGTTTTGCGGTTATATTCTTAGGTAAAATCTAGACCTGATTTCGAAGACGAAATCTCTTAATATTGGGATAATGTAGCAACCCAAAATCTGTTTTACGTGATTAAAATGGGTAATCAAGTTTAATATAATTAAAACATGCTTAAAGGATTTTAATATGATAAAATCAATTGGATAAATGACCACAGATTGATCGAAAATGGGCTCTAGTACAAAGTGGGTTCAGGTGGTTCGGAATCCACGAACTTGAAAAAGTTTAGATCGGTGGATCCGATCAGATCGGAGGGACCGAATGAGTTCGGAAGCTGAGGGTCAAGATTGGAACTTCCAAATCCAGATCGGAACGTCCGAAGAGTTAGTCCATGCAAACTATCGACGTGTCAAGTGTGTATAGACACGTGGAAAAACATGCAGATTGGAGCTTCCGATCAGGGGCATTTCGAGATGTGGCAGACATGAAAGTTCGGAGCTTCTGAATTTGGTCTATAAATAGGGGCCGAGTTTACCACAGTCAGTGTTTGTTTGAGTGTGTGAGTGTAACGCCCCGAATTTATCTTAATTTACTTTATTTGAGATAATCAGAGATTACAGAGTTCAAAAGCCGGCTTGATTTTGATCAGGGTCCTTTTGGCAATTTTTGGAAATTTCAGGGACTAAAATGCAAAATTGGAGATTGTTAGATATTTAAGCAATCTTTGACCCATTCCTTCACTCCATCCTCCTCCTCATTCACGTATCCCTCCATTGAAGGCGCTCCAAGCGATTCTCAAGCTTCCAGATTTCATCTCGAGCTCGATCCGTCCGTTAGAATTTATTTCTGAAGGCAGATTAGCGATCACTACAGCGAGAGCTTCGTTCTATAGTAAGTTTTTCTTCGATCAGCTAGACTTCTATTTTTGGATTTCGTTAGAATCGATTGAGTTTCGGTTATTTTGTTCTTGACAGAGTTCTGACCGTCTATTCTCTGTCGGTTTTGAAATAGAGCGTCGTTCGGATTTATTATGATTTTTGGAAGATTATTCGAAAAAGCGAGTTTTGTGATTTGTTGGAATCGGATTTTTTTAGTTGATTGTTGGTTGATTTGAGTTTATTGGCGTGGGGACCCGGGTTGCTAATCTTATCTTAGGAAAATAAATAATTAATTAACAATTAATCAAACAATACATGAATAATAAACCAAGAGCTAAAATTTTTTTTTTAAGAAGGCCCCTCGCTCGATCGGGTAAATGTTACCGATCGAGCGAGCATAAATTGCAGCTCTCGGGTCTGAATCCATTTTGGCCTCGCTCGATCGGTAGAAATCACCCGATCGAGCGAGCCCAAAATCTCAATACTCTGTTTTTGCAAACACAAGCCGCGCTCGATCCGTGGACTTTACCCGATCGAGCGGGCACTCTGTCCAGGAAATAAAAATGCAACTTTGCTGTACACTTTGAATAAAAACTTCATATAAACTTCTCAACATCATGCTAGATAATTGAAATGCATTCAAACTAATAGCAAGTGATTTAGAATACATGAACTATCAAGTATAAATCAATACTTGACAAAAACAACATATACAAATATTCTTGCTTTCTAACATGTTTACCAAATCATAAATACATGTCATCTGCTTAAAACCCGAATCACCACATGCTATCTCTCTTCTCAAGCTATCCAAGCCAACTCTAGCTTGATCATGCCCTAACCTGATGCAATGCACACATACAAACAAAGCAGCAGCCGGATAACTCCGATGAGAATAAATCTCAGTATGAAAGACATGCATATACATCATGAAAGCATATGGAATCTATATGCTATAAAACTCTAAAATCATAAAACATGTAATAACATGTAAATCATAGAATCATCATCGACGCTTAAACTCTTAACACATAATGATTCATCTAAAGCAATAGCACACATTCATATCTAGAATAGTGTATCACAACATGCTAGCATTTATAACTGCATAATCTAAACCATAGAAAACTCTAGGTTAATGCATAAATGCAATGCATGTGCCAAGGAAAAAGGCTATCAAATCTGATACCAATAAGCTTAGTTCTTGGGATCCCGGGGAATAAAATCTTTAACTAACCACCGGCTCTCCCAATCGAGGTGATGTTAAATATCTCAATTCCCCTGACTTTGGTGCAACTATAGTGAGTCATCTAGCTCTGGATATAAATATTTATTCCGTGCCATGAGTCATCTGACTCTGGAAGTAAATCTACATTTCATGCCACTCAACTACAGTTCTCCAAATGTCATATGCACTCTAGGCCATTCTGCCCTCTATGCTATTCAAGGTAGGGTTCAAGATGAATGCAACATAATCTGTATGCATTAAATCATACATAAGCTAAAGCAACATCTTGAACACATCAAGAATATATTTATATGCATGTAAGTAATCAAGGATACCAACAAAAGCAAGTAAATCACATAAGAGCATTGAAACAACTAAGTATGTGATTTCAGGATAACTCGAAAACCATCACGTTCTCGAGTTGTTCTACCTGGCAGGAATAATGTCGATTCATACATTTCATCGGAATTCAAACCTCTTGAATCTGTTTCCAATGCTGATCATCTCAACGCTAGCCAAATCGGTCATCAAAATCTGCTTTTTCAATCAGTGCTACTTGAAGGTTTTCTGGATTCAACTTCAAACACTTCAAGTAATTCGAACTCGAACACGTCGATTCAACTTCGATAATCTTCAATTCAAATCTGAAATAGATTATAACATATCTAAACATCAATTCCAATCTGAATCGATGATTCTTTAAAGCTTATTCAGTTCAAATCTTGCTAAGACAATCAGAATTCCAACCGACGTCGCAACTATTCGAGTTCGATAAATCTTTCAATTCAAATATCATTATATCTTCATTCTCAACATAATCTCATATTCAATTCATCCACAATAAGCTTAAAGATTAGCTCTAGACATGTAGAATTCATATCAATTCAAAATCTTGAACCGGCGGCGTAACGGATTAAAACCGGAAATTCCAAAAGCATAAACATCATCTTGTTAATCATTTAAACTCAATATCATCAACACAATTTCGAAATCATCAGCCTAAAAATTCAGAATTATGAAAAATCTTTCAAAAATCGAAAACATGTTCAAACGACGATCTTTTCTCGATCCATCTTAGATATGCTATCGTCGTATATGCTAGAACATGTAGATACAATCAAATCTTAATTCTAGCAACATCATAAAATTCAAACATGGTAGAATTTCATAAAACTTACGTCAAAACGTAGCACTCGGAGCTGTGATCGCAAATATATGCTCAATCGGAAATTCTACCGGGCGGATTGAATTTAATCGGGACTTGAAGGGACAAAAATGGCTTCAAACGTTTTTCTGATCTTCTTCCCCTCTAATCACGTGTAATCTGATGAAAACAATGTGGAGAGAAGATATATATAAGCCAAATTGCACTTTAGTCCCTAAACTTTGGCATATTTGCAATTCAGTCCCCGGACAAGCGATTTAATTCAATTTCAATCCTAAATAATTTAAGAATAATAGAATTTAATTCTAAACTCTAAATATTTTCAAATTAAATATTCTCGGATTAAAACTAAATCATTTCGGACCTTATCGCATTTTAGTCCCTAAATTACTCAATATTTGCAAATTGATCCTTGCTTGGTTGTCATCCTCAAATTAAATTCTTGATATTTATCATCTTGGAATTCACATCTTAAATTCCATAAATATCAATTGCAAATATTTTTAAACTTTTAATTTAAGAATTCCGGATATCAAAAAAATCCGAAAATACTCAAAATAAATATTTCTGATCCGAAATTGAAATTTCTAATTTCCATAAATTCTTAAATTCATATTTTCTCTCTTATTCGGAATTTAAATCTTAAATCTCTTAATTAAGAACTTAATATTTTCGGGCCTTACAATTCCTCCCCTCTAAGGAATGATTTCGTCCTCGAAATCGCATTCGATCTGACTGCGGATTCTCATAAGCTATATAGCTGACTGAAGTAATACTGACTTCAATTCTCTGAGCTTTCGATATCTATTCTGATATCTTCTCTTCTATCGTATCTTAATCTTCTTTCTGATTGCTTCTGCAATACATATAATCACTGAGTCAACTTATATCTAAGTTGCTTTTTCTCGTGATCTAACTCTACATTAGTTAGTCTGTCTTGCTTATAATCTTATCGACTTTTGTTGTATCTGAATTGAATGCACATACATATTCTAGCTGATATTCTTCAGCCAATGCATATGGATAACAATTCATCTATTTGACAATTCACGATTGAGCATTAATCAATTAGCTAGATCAAATACTCATAGCTTCTAAAATCTCTTTCTGAACCTAATGATGCTTGGGAAAGAATTTCTTTTCTTATCATTCTGTTCAAGCTTCAACTCTCTATCTGTTACTCATCTACTAGCTCTGTTAATGCTGCTCTATTCTTATTCTGTTCGAAACAATCTTCACATTCTCTATCTTTTCTTGACTCATATCTGGTCTGATAGCCGATATTTCTGAAAGATCGTTTCAATATAAAGACAATTCTGTGTTTCTGATCAATCAATCATCAAAATACTGTCTTTATATCTATCAAATAGCTGTCACAGGAATTATAGTAATCACGTGGCAAATAATCAATCAACTAGTACCGAATCTAGTACTATAGTTCTGAGCATATCCTCGGAAATCTGGATAATCACATATGATAGTCCACTAATCAGAGGATGGTATAATGAAATCTCATACAACCAAACACTCAGAACATCTGACAATCAATGCCACAATCTAGAAAACAAATCTAAAGTCTCTATCTCGACAATAGATTTCAATAATTCCTGTAATCTGATCATCTTGCTAAATGCATAACCAGTATCTTTTATGTTTGTATCATATCTAATACAACATATTCATAAATCTGTCGAAATCTACTACACTCTAAATTGCAAAATCATGACGATTCGAGTATATTCAAACTAAAGTCGTTCACAAAGTTGATCTTATGTCAACTCTTATGTAACTAATCTGTTACATAAACCACTTGAGTTCTTCTTTTCTGCTTCTTTTACTGGAATTTTCATATTGGTACTGTTAATTATGTCGTATCTGCTTTCAGTTCTTTCACCAATACTGATTTCCAAGTAATGACTATATGTACGTCATACATGTTTAGACAACTGAATGAATATTAAATCTGTTGTCATATACCTCTTTCAGAATATGATATTCCATATCTAGAATATCTGGCATAATCAAACGATAATCTAGCATTCTCAATCAATATTTTAGTGCTTGATCTTAAGATCCATATTGCTTTTATCTTTCCAAACTAATTCAAGTTTAGCTTGGATCGCAACAATTCTGATCGTTTATGTATCTGTCAAGCATAAATATTCAACAAGTACAGATCTGTACCCAATAAATTCAGCAATTAGCTAAAACCCAGAAATCTTGCTAGTATTCTGAATCTGAATTTCCATCAGTTACGAGACAAATACTTCAAGATACACTGAATAAATACATCAAATAATCAAAATTCTCAAATCTCAGCTCAAAGGAACTTGCTCAAATCAAGATCATCCAAAATTACATATTCTGAATGATAAAATCTGCTAAGTGATACCAACTCACTTGCATCAAAACTTCAAGAAGAATGAATCAAATCAGACTATAGCAAAGGAATAAGAGTCAATCAAAATTGATCGAGGTCGAATACAAAAACCTCAAAATCGATAGCAAAAAATTTCAAGAATCATGATTTCTATGATGTAATAGCTTCAGCAAAATTTGAAGAAAAAGCTCAACTGTAACTGATTTTTCTTATTCTCTATTGATATGAGTTCATTTATTAATTCTTAGCTGACAGTAGTCCAATATAATCTTTTCGACTTAACTTATTGTCATAGAATTAATCATCATTTCGGTACCACATAACTATTTTCTACTCAATCTGCTAGATGTTTCTGAAATTCTTCAGTTCAAGTAATGCTCTTCTATACTAGTTGTCATAATACCATTGTACTAGACAACACTCTATATAGAACTGCATTCATGTCGTAGAAAAGTCGAATATGTCATTGAACTATTTCTGTACATTCTAACCATTGACATATCTGTCAATTCTAGGTTAATTCTGTCTGTACATTCTAACCATTGACATATCTGTCAATTCTAGGTTAATTCTGTACTAGTTCAATATATCTACTAGACTTCTACTGACATTCTTCCACGGTCATCGTGATATAATCAGTACCAACATAACAAAATCTACTTTCTGAAACTCATATCATAAATTTCTAGTCATGTTTATTTCTTTATCAATGCACGGATTCAATCAACTGGTAACTGGTACTCAGTTATTGCATTAATATCTATAATGCGTAAAACCAAGAGCTAACAAAAAAAATTTTATTTTTTTTAAAGAAGTCCCCTCGCTCGATCGGGCAAACCTAGTCGATCGAGCGGGCTAAAAGTAAAAGCTCTCGGCCTGCATCCATTTTGGCCTCGCTCGATCGGTGGAAATCACCCGATCGAGCGAGCCCAAAAGCTCAATACTTTGTTTTTGCAAACACAAGTCGCGCTCGATCCGTGGACTTTACCCGATCGAGCAGGCACTCTGTCCAGGAAATAAAAATGCAACTTTGCTGTACACTTTGAATAAAAACTTCATATAAACTTCTCAACATCATGCTAGATAATTGAAATGCATTCAAACTAATAGCAAGTGATCTAGAATACATGAACTATCAAGTATAAATCAATACTTGACAAAAACAACATATACAAATATTCTTGCTTTCTAACATGTTTACCAAATCATAAATACATGTCATCTGCTTAAAACCCGAATCACCACATGCTATCTCTCTTCTCAAGCTATCCAAGCCAACTCTAGCTTGATCATGCCCTAACCTGATGCAATGCACATATACAAACAAAGCAGCAGCCGGATAACTCCGATGAGAATAAATCTCAGTATGAAAGACATGCATATACATCATGAAAGCATATGGAATCTATATGCTATAAAACTCTAAAATCATAAAACATGTAATAACATGTAAATCATAGAATCATCATCGACGCTTAAACTCTTAACACATAATGATTCATCTAAAGCAATAGCACACATTCATATCTAGAATAGTGTATCACAACATGCTAGCATTTATAACTGCATAATCTAAACCATAGAAAACTCTAGGTTAATGCATAAATGCAATGCATGTGCCAAGGAAAAAGGCTATCAAATCTGATACCAATAAGCTTAGTTCTTGGGATCCCGGGGAATAAAATCTTTAACTAACCATCGACTCTCCCAATCGAGGTGATGTTAAATATCTCAATTCCCCTGACTTTGGTGCAACTATAGTGAGTCATCTAGCTCTGGATATAAATCTATATTTCGTGCCATGAGTCATCTGACTCTGGAAGTAAATCTACATTCCATGCCACTCAACTACAGTTCTCCAAACGTCATATGCACTCTAGGCCATTCTGTCCTCTATGCTATTCAAGGTAGGGTTCAAGATGAATGCAACATAATCTGTATGCATTAAATCATACATAAGCTAAAGCAACATCTTGAACACATCAAGAATATATTTATATGCATGTAAGTAATCAAGGATACCAACAAAAGCAAGTAAATCACATAAGAGCACTGAAACAACTAAGTATGTGATTTCAGGATAACTCGAAAACCACCACGTTCTCGAGTTGTTCTACCTGGCAGGAATAATGTCGATTCATACATTTCATCGCGATTCAAATCTCTTGAATCTGTTGCCAATGCTGATCATCTCAACGCTAGCCAAATCGGTCATCAAAATCTGCTTTTTCAATCAGTGCTACTTGAAGGTATTCTGGATTCAACTTCAAACACTTCAAGTCATTCGAACTCGAACACGTCGATTCAACTTCGATAATCTTCAATTCAAATCTGAAATAGATTATAACATATCTAAACATCAATTCCAATCTGAATCGATGATTCTTTAAAGCTTATTCAGTTCAAATCTTGCTAAGACAATCAGAATTCCAACCGACGTCGCAACTATTCGAGTCCGATAAATCTTTCGATTCAAATATCATTATATCTTCATTCTCAACATAATCTCATATTCAATTCATCCACAATAATCTTAAAGATTAGCTCTAGACATGTAGAATTCATATCAATTCAAAATCTTGAACCGGCGGCGTAACGGATTAAAACCGGAAATTCCAAAAGCATAAACATCATCTTGTTAATCATTTAAACTCAATATCATCAACAAAATTTTGAAATCATCAGCCCTAAAAATTCAGAATTATGAAAAATCTTTCAAAAATCAAAAACATGTTCAAACGACGATCTTTTCTCGATCCATCTTAGATATGCTATCGTCGTATATGCTAGAACATGTAGATACAATCAAATATTAATTCTAGCAACATCATAAAATTCAAACATGGTAGAATTTCATAAAACTTACGTCAAAACGTAGCACTCGGAGCTGTGATCGCAAATATATGCTCAATCGGAAATTCTACCGGGCGGATTGAATTTAATCAGGACTTGAAGGGACAAAAATGGCTTCAAAAGTTTTTCTGATCTTATTCCCCTCTAATCACGTGTAATCGGATGAAAACAAGGTGGAGAGAAGATATATATAAGCCAAATTACACTTTAGTCCCTAAACTTTGGCATATTTGCAATTCAGTCCCCGGACAAGCGATTTAATTCAATTTCAATCCTAAATAATTTAAGAATAATTGAATTTAATTATAAACTCTAAATATTTTCAAATTAAATATTCTCGAATTAAAATTAAATCATTTCGGACTTTATCGCATTTTAGTCCCTAAATTACTCAATATTTGCAAATTGACCCTTGCTTGGTTGTCATCCTCAAATTAAATTCTTGATATTTATCATCTTGGAATTCACATCTTAAATTTCATAAATATCAATTGCAAATATTTTTAAACTTTTAATTTAAGAATTCCGGATATCAAAATCTTAAAATCCGAAAATACTCAAAATAAATATTTCTGATCCGAAATTGAAATTTCTAATTTCCATAAATTCTTAAATTCGTATTTTCTCTCTTATTCGGAATTTAAATCTTAAATCCCGTAATTAAGAACTTAATATTTTTGGGCCTTATAATTGGATTGATATTATGATGTCTGCGATTTCGGTTTGATTAGAATATATCCGTTATGCCACCGGTTTGAGTTTTGGGCTATAGCTTGGTTTGAATTGAATTGAGCTGTTTTCAGTCGAGTTGGATTGTCGATATTGATCTCGAGCCTTTATTACTTCTTTTTGCAGATTCGTTTGAAGGTCGTTGAGTTGCGAGGTTGCAGGAGTTGTATCGTTATAGAGATTGTAACCGATATTATATCGATTCTCTTATTATCGACTAGGAAGTTTGATGGAATCTTGAATGAGTATTGTTGTTGTTTCCAGGTTTGAGCATCGACGTTTGAAAGAGGTATAAGACAACTTAGAGTGGAATGGAACGTTTATCTCGAATCCGACTTGATTTGAGTGTTCCGGAGAAATCACATACTTGCATGTTAATTGATTTTACTTGGATTATTGAATGAGTTATGCTTGCATTTACATTCATATTGAGCCTTTTGATTTCATTCATTTTGAGTTAGACGATCTGAGAATTATAGTAGGGGGCATTTGCAGGCGATTTACTACAATGACCGACGTAACCCTCTATAGTTGCTCCAGAGACTAGAAGATTGAATTATACACTATCCACCCGAGTGGAGGGTCGGTGTGATTTGTGTGATAGTTCATCCTCGGGATCCCAATAGAAGAAGAGAAGAGCCGATTATCTTTTGATTATCCAGACTTGATAATCCCAGATTTTAAAGTCATGCATTTCATTTTAGATTCCTTCTTGAAGTACATGACTGAAATTTGTGTATCATGCCTGAGATTTTATATCGTTAGTTGATATATCGAATGATATTGCATGTTTGTTGCTTATACTGGGAATGTTATTTCATCGGATTATCCGGCTGTTGTCTTATCTTTGTATGTGTGCTTGGCAACAGGTGGGGTAGGACCGAGTCAGAGATCGCATGGCTAGGTGGTCGAGTTGATAGAGTGAGGCCTTGTTGTTGTAGAAGTCGAATATGTAATCGAACTTAGATTGTATTCGAACTTGAATTGTATTTTGGATTATAAACTTAGATTGAAAGCATGATTAATTAGTTTGGATTGGATGTTTAACTGTATAACTATCTTGTAATGTAATATGCATGTTGGATGTATTGATGTATGTTTTAGATTGAAAATTTGAATGATGGTTTGAATTAAAGAAAGCCTGTCCTGTTTCTGATGTTTTTCTGGGCAGAGGGCACGCTCGATCGCACGAGTTCGTAGGATCGAGCGCGGCCCTTAATTTTGTTGAGGTAGTGACTTTGCAAGGATGGTGCGCATGATCTTACGAGTGTTGGAAAACGCGGCGATCAGATCAATCAGAATTGATACCCGGTGCAGCGGAAGTTTAAAAATTTTATATGGAACGATTCCATAATGGGTATCAAAACTTAACGATTAAATTGTGTATGTAAAAATTAAATAACAATTATAAATTTTTACCTCCAATCTCGAATCGAGATTATGGACACCAACAGATTGCTCTGCTCTTTTTGTATATCCCTGGAACTGATGGACGAACTGTTCTTCAATCAGGTCCACGAACGGATAATTAATCCTTCTGATAGATTGCACTAGAAAATCTATCAGAAGTTTCTACGAAGAGAATTAACGAATTTGATCCGTTAAACCAGACAGTAATTCAAAATTCACAGGCTGGATTTTTCCGAGTAGAGAGGGAAAGGGGGCGGCCACTTTAGAGAGAAAATAACTAGGTTTTCGAAAATTGTGACCTGTTGTGTGTAATTTCTGTACTGCAATAACTTATTTATAATGTAGGCCGCTAACAGCTTAGGGCCCATTAGTCATAAGTTCAAGCCCGACAAGCAAAGCCCGCATGTTCAGAAATTAATATAAAATTCATCATGACTCCGATTGATAAACCGATTTCACCAATGTGCACAGAAACCATTTCTGCACCTTTTAAAGTCAAGATAAATTTTTCTGAATCCGAATTCAGTGATTTCCAAAAATGCCCATCCCTATATCATTTTAGGAAATCTTACTCCTCTACTCTTAAATAAGAAGTCCAACTTCTTTGTTCATTAAATTTAACTCTTTAAATTTAACTATCTCAACGGGGATTAAAAATCCATTACTCTGTGTGACCCTCAATGGTTCAGGGATACAGCTAGCCGTGGGCTCACAACTCCTTGTGACTCGGAACAACAATTTCCGACTTGCCCATCGAATCATGGTAAGAGCGCCTAGCAACATCGCCCCATGATTCCCTAGGTATCACTGATAGTGCCTGCAAGAACCAATAGATTTTGGTTAGCGTACAGTACGGTCCCTTCATCCATATATCTCGATCGAATCAACAACCATTGGTAAATCGAGAGTCGTTCGAGATTCGATAACTATGCAATACATCTTGAAGATCAAATAGTGACATCGCATGTGTTACTAAGAAACCATTTCTTAAAACACATCATGTACTCTGGCCAGAGTTTCGTCACACTAATATCTCCTGAGATCGCATAGGATATCCATACTCGCAAGTATGTGGTGAATCCTTGACAACAAAGCATCGACTCCTATATGTGTTGTAACTGTACCCAACCCCGACACCTGATGACCCCAATAGAGTCGGTAAACGAGTCAAAGCACAGTACTAGCATATAGAGTCTCAATGATGTTTCAAGTAGTAAGGACTAATGGTGTACAACCAAAACCGCGGACTTTATCCACTCGATAAGTGATAACCACTTGGAAAGTACGGATAGGGTAGTTCGATCATTCATCGTATGAATATCCATTTGCATGCTTCGAACATCTCTATGTTCCTTACCAATGAAACGTGGTACTCTGCATCGCAAATGCTAGTCTCAAACTCGAGCGATCCTTATCCTTATTATCGGACGGCTCAATCGACTAGGAACAGTTTAGAATATACAGTGACTATAAGATGTGTTTCATGATAGACATCTCCATGTTCTACCATATCTTACATACACTATAGTATATTCAAGGTCTTTATCAAAACAACAATAGTAAATCACAATATAACAATATGAAGAAAGATAAAGTCATTGCCATTAATAAAAGTGTAAATTATATTTAAACAAAAGATTGTTTATACAAAGAGTCATCAAAGCCTTTAGCCACAAGTTGGCTCACCGGGCACCCACTCTTTCAATCTTCCACTTGCCCTAAAGCCAACTAGTCATACTACGTAGACCCATTGCTTCGCGATGTTTGTCAAATAATGGTCCTGGCAAGGGCTTAGTAAGTGGATCAGCGATATTGTCTGCAGAGGCCACTCTTTCGACAGTGATGTCTCCTCTTTCCACGATCTCCCGGATGATGTGGTATTTCCTCAGTACGTGTTTGGATCTTTGATGAGACCTTGGTTCCTTTGCCTGAGCAACGGCACCCGTGTTGTCACAGTACACCGGGACTGGACCAACAACTTCAGGAATAACGCCCAACTCTTGGACGAAATTCCTCATCCAAACGGCCTCTTTAGCAGCAGCTGATGCTGCAATGTATTCTGCCTCAGTGGTGGAATCCGTTGTGGTGTCCTACTTGGAACTCTTCCAAGAGACAGCACCGCCATTGAGTATGAACACAAATCCAGAGGTTGACTTCGAGTCATCCACGTCACTTTGGAAGCTAGAGTCGGTATAGCCTTCCAATTTTAGTTCTCTTCCTCCATATACCATGAACATATTCTTAGTCCTTCGTAAGTACTTAAGAATGTCCTTCACGGCTTTCCAATGCATTTGACCGGGATTAGCTTGATATCTGCTCGTGACACTCAGAGCAAATGCTACATCCGGTCTGGTAGAAATCATCCCATACATGATACTACCAATGGCTGACGCATATGGTACATGTGTCATTTTCTCTATCTCTTCATCAGTCTTGGGACACATTGACTTGGATAGAGAAACTCCATGACACATAGGTAGATGTCCTCTTTTGGACCCATTCATTGAAAACCTTTTCAATATGGTGTCGATGTAGGTTGCTTGAGTGAGTCCTATCATTCTCTTAGATCTATCTCTATAGATCTGTATCCCTAGAATATAGGATGCCTCACCCAAATCCTTCATCAAGAATCTACCTGATAACCATATCTTTGTTGACTGCAACATCCCTACGTCATTCCCAATGAGTAGGATGTCATCAACATAAAGTACTAAGAATGTCACAGCATCCTTAACTACTTTCTTGTAAACGCATGGTTCCTCCGGGTTCTTGATGAAACCAAAATCCTTTATTGTTTCATCAAATTTCTGGTTCCAACTTCTTGATGCTTGTTTTAGACCATAGATTGATCTCTGAAGCTTGCATACCTTATGCTCGCTTCCCATGGATGTGTATCCCTCAGGCTGTGTCATATAGATCTCTTCCTTAATGTTTCCATTAAGAAATGCAGTCTTCACATCCATTTTCCATATCTCATAGTCATACCAAGCAGCTATGGCAATAAGGATTCTTATGGACTTGAACATTGCAACTGGTGAAAAGGTTTCATCATAGTCAACTCCTTGTCTTTGAGTATAACCTTTTGCCACCAATCGTGCCTTGTAGGTCAATACCTTACCATCAGGCCCAAGCTTTCTCTTGTAGATCCATTTACACCCTATTGGAACAATTCCATCGGGAGGATCTACTAAAGACCAAACTTGGTTTGTATGCATCGAATCTATTTCCGACTGCATAGCTTCAAGCCATAAATTTGAATCCGCATCAGAAATTGCTTCCTTGAAGTTTCTTGGATCACATCCAACGTCGGGTTCATCTTGATCCCCTTCAAGAAGAAGACCATATCGAATAGGAGGTCTAGAAGTCCTCTCGGATCTTCTAGGTATAGGCGTGTCTATCAATGGTTCCTGAGGTGTAGGATCGTTATTTTGTATTTCGGGTTCTTCTCGAATTTCTTCGAGTTCCATCATCTCGCCTTTCTTATCCAATAAGAACTCCTTCTCCAAGAAGGGGGCATTCCTTGAAACAAACACCTTTGTTTCAGCAGGATGATAGAAATAATATCCGATTGAATTCTTCGGATACCCTACAAAATAACATAAGGTGGATCGACTATCCAACTTATCTCCCACTGTCTGCTTCACGTAAGCAGGACATCCCCAAATCCTCAAGTACGAATACTTAGGAGCTTTGACATTCCATAACTCGTATGGTGTTTTGTCCACTGCTTTGGTGTGGACGTTGTTCAACAACAACACCGCCGTTTCAAGCGCGTAGCCCCGAAATGAAGGTGGAAGCTCAGTGAAGCTTATCATGGATCGAACCATGTCCAACAAAGTTCGATTACGACGCTCCGATACACCATTCAGCTGAGGTGTCATAGGAGGAGTCCACTGAGAGAGAATCTCATTCTCTTTCAGATAGTCCAAAAACTCGGTACTTAATATTCTCCACCTCGATCCGATCGAAGTGCTTTAATACTTTTACCTAGCTTGTTTTCTACTTCAGCCTTGAATTCTTTGAACTTTTCAAATGCTTCAGACTTATATTTCATTAAATATAAATACCCATACCTTGAATAATCATCAGTAAAGGTAATGAAGTAGGTGTGGCCATATTGAGTACCAATTCTAAATGGACCACAAACGTCTGTATGGATCAAATCCAATAGATTTTGACTACGCTCAGGTTTCCCCTTAAAAAAAGATTTAGTCATTTTTCCTTTCAGGCAGGACTCACAAGTAGGTAGAGAGTTAATATCAGACATATCAAACATGTCCTCTCCCACTAGCTTGTTCATCCTCCTTGAGGAAATATGACCTAGCCTAGCATGCCATAGGTTTGCCGGGTTTTGACTATCGATTTTCCTTTTGTTCGTTGTTACCGGTTTATCAACATAATTTATTGGAACGTCTTTTAATTTTAAGTTATATAGATCGTTTTCAAGTTGTCCATTTCCAATCAAACATTCATTCTTGTAAATATTGCAAATCCCATTCACAAAATTGCAAGAAAAAACCATCTCTATCAAGCATAGAAACAGAAATAATGTTTTTAATCAAATCTGGAACAAATAAAACATCTCTCAAAAGTAACTTAAAATCGTTCTGCAAAATTAAATAAATATTTCCCATAGCTATGGATTTAACTCTGGAACCATTCCCGAGCCTTGACTGGGTCTCACCCATCCTTAGCCTATTACTTCTTGTCATCATTTGCAACTCATTGCAAATATGAGATCTACATTTGGTATCCAATACCCAAGAAGTAGTATTAAGAAAAACATTTATTTCAATGTAAAACATACCCTTTGCAGTTCGCAACTGCTCGAGGTATTCCTTGCAGTTACGTTTCCAATGACCGGGTTTTTTGCAGTGATGGCAAACTTGTTTAGACTTGTCCAATTTTGCATGTAACATTTGGCCTTGAGATCATGGTCCAACCATTTCTCAAGTTCGGCCAACCTTTCGGCAGTTACATCAGCCGGGGCTGTTTTTGGAGAAGCCTTTTCTAACACTTAGAAAATCTTTTCCGGACTTAGGACAATCTTAACTTATGGAATCATTCTGTATTATTTGCGCCAGTAAGGTTGTTTTGTTGGAGAATTGAAACATGTGGATTACGAAGATTCATCATAATGATATACTGAGATGAAACAGACAATTATCGATGATTGTTTAATTAATTTACTAAGACATAAAATAGGCAAAATTTATTTTATGAATCTCACTCCCACTATTTTAACGATTTCACTACCCTCTAGTGAAAACGAAAAACTGTTTTCCTTAGTGAGAACATGGAGTCCAATTGACAAACTATGGTCCCGAATAATATCAGCCAACCATAATTTTCAAAAGGTAGAGCCCAATTGCTTCCAAAGCAACCTCCACGTGTTTACCTCATGTCCAATAAGGGCCCAATAATATGACGCCGTTTATTGTGACATGTCAAGATGACCCATCAATATTAAGTTGTGATGGACGGTCGTCATGTGGATCCCCCAATAATATGAGCCGATCCCATGGGAGTTCCACCCAACTTACAACATGTGTCGATCCAATGTACAGCTTTCCGATGAACGGGCCCCCCCCAATAATATGAGCCGGACCGTATCCGCGGGTAGCATCTCATACATTGATCGTTGATGGAAGGTAGGAACATTTAAACAATTTTAAATTTCCTTTATTTATCTTGATATCAATTTTAAATCATATTTAAAATGAGGGATTTTAATTTTGAAAATTTGTCTCATCATTTTAAAATTTTGTATGCTTGCCGGATTCACACAATTTTGTCTAAAACATGTATACAAACAATAATATCATATATTATATAGGATGATCGATTCCATTTCTAATCGACCCGTGGTTGCCAATCACGAGTCTTAGTCCAATCCTAGGTAATATGCAGTATGCAATGCAATCCTATTACATTGAGCTTCCAATTTACATTTCTTCTGTCTTTATTGTCTGCTGGGCCCACCACCGTCTTCAAATCTTCATCTCCCACTAAATCTAATGTATTTACAATAAATAACAATGACAAGTAGGGGATACATTTTTAAGGGGTGGGAACGGGCCATAAACCAAGCCCACTATTATTACATATGACAATTCATATTGGGCCATAAACCAGGCCCATTAATAAATCCAACAATAATAAAAACAAATGTAAATTCCTAACATACACCTACAAAATTGGTCATGGCAATCGATCATCCTTATCCAATAACATTTAATTCAAAATTAATTTATTGGATAACATGCAATGGCAATTTTAAATTTAAAAGGATAAAATCATATTCCATATATAAAATCTTATTTTACATACAAAATCATATTTTATCTTTTTATCAAATAAAATCATATTTTATCTATAAAATCCAATTTTATACATAAAATCATATTTTACTCAATATATCCATAAGATCATATCTTATCATCAATTGTACCAAAAATAATTAATTTCATAAAATCTGATTTAACGGATAAAATATTTAAATTTTCTAAAAATTCAAATTTATCCAAAAATCAATTTTAAAATTTTCGGACTCGAACAATTCGATCCGATGCCTCATGGATCAATCAAAAACAATTTTCGATCGGACCAAAAATAGAATTTTAACATATTAAAATTTAATTTTAAAATTAAAAAATTAATTTTTTCGCGGGCCGCCCGGGACACTCCCGGGCTGCCCGCGCCCCAAAGGGGCTCGGGCCGGGCTGCCCGGCTGCCCCTAGGGCAGCGACCATCGCTGCCCCCCCCCCCCGGGCAACGATCCAATCGCTGCCCGGGTTTTGCCCGAAATTTTTTTTTTATTTTTAAAATATTTATTTTGTTTCAAAAACTGAGGCTTAAAAAAAAAAATTTTGTACAATCGATTAATTTAATCGCTTGATCTGAGCAACCTGGCTCTGATACCACTGTTGGAAAACGCGGCGATCAGATCAATCAGAATTGATACCCGGTGCAGCGGAAGTTTAAAAATTTTATATGGAACGATTCCATAATGGGTATCAAAACTTAACAATTAAATTGTGTGTGTAAAAATTAAATAACAATTATAAATTTTTACCTCCAATCTCGAATCGAGATTATGGACACCAACAGATTGCTCTGCTCTTGTTGTATATCCCTGGAAATGATGGACGAACTGTTCTTCAATCAGGTCCACGAACGGATAATTAATCCCTCTGATAGATTGCACTAGAAAATCTATCAGAAGTTTCTACGAAGAGAATTAACGAATTTGATCCGTTAAACCAGACTGTAATTCAAAATTCACAGGCTGGATTTTCCCGAGTAGAGAGGGAAAGGGGGCGGCCACTTAGAGAGAAAATAACTAGGTTTTCGAAAATTGTGACCTGTTGTGTGTAATTTCTGTACTGCAATAACTTATTTATAATGTAGGCCGCTAACAGCTTAGGGCCCATTAGTCATAAGTTCAAGCCCGACAAGCAAAGCCCGCATGTTCAGAAATTAATATAAAATTCATCATGACTCCGATTGATAAACCGATTTCACCAATATGCACAGAAACCATTTCTACACCTTTTAAAGTCAAGATAAATTTTTCTGAATCCGAATTCAGTGATTTCCAAAAATGTTCATCCCTATGTCATTTTAGGAAATCTTACTCCTCTACTCTTAAATAAGAAGTCCAACTTCTTTGTTCATTAAATTTAACTCTTTAAATTTAACAATCTCAACGGGGATTAAAAATCCATTACTTTGTGTGACCCTCAATGGTTTAGGGATACAGCTAGCCGTGGGCTCACAACTCCTTGTGCTCGGAACAACAATTTCCGACTTGCCCATCGAATCATGGTAAGAGCGCCTAGCAATATCGCCCCATGATTCCCTAGGTATCACTGATAGTGCCTGCAAGAACCAATAGATTTTGGTTAGCGTACAGTACGGTCCCTTCATCCATATATCCCGATCGAATCAACAACCATTGGTAAATCGAGAGTCGTTCGAGATTCGATAACTATGCAATACATCTTGAAGATCAAATAGTGACATCGCATGTGTTACTAAGAAACCATTTCTTAAAACACATCATGTACTCTGGCCAGAGTTTCGTCACACTAATATCTCCTGAGATCGCATAGGATATCCACACTCGCAAGTATGTGGTGAATCCTTGACAACAAAGCATCGACTCCTATATGTGTTGTAACTGTACCCAACCCCGACACCTGATGACCCCAATAGAGTCGGTAAACGAGTCAAAGCACAGTACTAGCATATAGAGTCTCAATGATGTTTCAAGTAGTAAGGACTAATGGTGTACAACCAAAACCGCGGACTTTATCCACTCGATAAGTGATAACCACTTGGAAAGTCCGGATAGGGTAGTTCGATCATTCATCGTATGAATATCCATTTGCATGCTTCGAACATCTCTATGTTCCTTACCAATGAAACGTGGTACTCTGCATCGCAAATGCTAGTCTCAAACTCGAGCGATCCTTATCCTTATTATCGGACGGCTCAATCGACTAGGAACAGTTTAGAATATACAGTGACTATAAGATGTGTTTCATGATAGACATCTCCATGTTCTACCACATCTTACATACACTATAGTATATTCAAGGTCTTTATCAAAACAACAATAGTATATCACAATATAACAATATGAAGAAAGATAAAGTCATTGCCATTAATAAAAGTGTAAATTATATTTAAACAAAAGATTGTTTATACAAAGAGTCATCAAAGCCCTTAGCCACAAGTTGGCTCACCGGGCACCCACTCTTTCAATGAGTTCATCGGATCGAGCGCAACCCTTGAGTTTTCTCCGGCAGTACTTGAGGCATGGATGGTGCGCTCGATCGCACGAGTACATGCGATCGAGCGCAGCCCTTATTTCAAAAAAAAAATTTCCTTTGCTTTTAATCTTGTATGCTTAATTATTGTTTATCCCAAGAATAGATGATTAGAATCGAGGTCTCACAGTGAGTCTTGATTCAGTATAACTCTTAGGGTTTTAGCATTATACTCGAGGGTCGGGCGATTGCTAGGTGTTATGGAGTTTGTAGCGGAGCTGTGGCAGGGGCAAGGCCTTCGACATCAGCGGGTTGATGACGGAAGAACATGTATAATACGAGATCCCTAGTAGTATTAGAGAATATCTATTAGCTTAGTTAAGGCTTTTAGATCAGTATTAGTGATACGTAATTATCTTGACTTGTAGTGGTGGACTGTAGATGCTTGTACATCTAGGAAAGTTTTTGAGATACATAAATTATTGAATAAGATAGCCAGCAAGTATGCATGCTTATATGTTGCATATTATGTGTCATGATCCATGTTTTACTGCTTTGATATATTATGTTGCATGTGTATATTCATGTTGAGCCGTATCTCTTTCGAGATAGACTTTCTAGTAGGGTCTCTCAACCTTATTTTCTTGTTATATTGTTGGACATCGGGAGATGTCGTGATGATGGAGACTGATGCTACGGTGATCTTGACAAGTGTGGAGATGTACCTAGTGGAGTTGACCCCAAATAGAACTACACACTCATTGGCGGCAAGACTGAGCAGGACTAGACAGTTGATTAGTACCCAGTCATTTTGCATGTCTCATATTAGTTGTATACTCGCGTTTTACGTTCTGAGCGAGGGTCGCTCACTTCTGTGGTTTTTTTCATGGACATCTTATTCGACGAGCCAATTGTCGGTAGCTCAGATGGACCTGTGCATAGTAGGTGACCTACGCGAGAATGCAAAGGTTGCTGTTAGTTACTCAAGTCGTTTACTCGATTGAGTTGTATTTTAATCCTGCTTTGGATATTTTTTAATGGTTGTATTCTATCGGGTTAGCAGTTCATTTAAGTTTATGCAGTAACTTTGATTATGTTTTTTCTGTTTAACTTAAATTGCATGCTAAGTGTTTAGCTAGTAGGTGATCCGGGTCGGGTCACTACACGTCTAATGCCTAAAAAAGTGTAGATCATATAAAATGACTAATTTGTCTAATAAATTTGGTTTTTGGGGGATTAAATTAGGATTTAATCGTAATTTCATATCAATTTTTATCAATTAATTGAAAGTTAGTTAATTAAAAAGTCTATACTATAATAATATAGTGAGATAGTAAAATTATAGATATAATGTTCTCTCCTTTCCACTTATATAGTCAATTGTATATTTTTACACAGATTACGAAAGTGTTTGAGAAAGTAAATTTTATAAAACTATTAATCATTTTACTCTTATTTAATGAAGATTTTAATAGAATAAAATAATTATATAAATAATTAATGATATTAATTTAATATGTGTAAATTGTTAAAAGTGTAGGAAATATATATCATTAAATACGGAAATCAGGTTATAGTTTGGGACAGATGAAAAAAGAAATGCCGTAAATAATAACAATAATAATAGAATTTTTTTTTCTATTAATTAATTAATTAATCAAATTTCGCACAAAGTTAAAAAAAAACCGAGGGTTGGGGGTTCAATGCAATGCAATGCTTCAGGTTTTGTAAGTTAGGGCTTAGGGCTTCATCGGCTTGACTTTGTCCAACACTGCTGCCATGTCTTCAACGCTCGAAATTGAAGCTAGGGAGTAAGCATTCTCACTTCTCTTTTCTTTTTTTTTTTTTTTTGGGCTCTTGGAATTGTCCATTTTCCATTTGTCAAGGTTCTTTTGTAATCGAGAATACATCTTCCGTTTGAAAAGCTTCAATTTTTTTTTATTTTTTTATAAATATTGGAGTTTATTATGCTTTTCAGCAGTATGTGGAGAACAAAATGTTTGCTGATTTGGGTTCTTAATTTTGCGACCCATTTCCAATATTGACATTATACACTCCTGCCATGGAGAATAATTCATTGCTGAAGTCCTAAGTTCCCTCGTATTGTTTTGCGGTTTTTTTTTCTTGTGTGGTTTCATTATTAGCAATTACTATCGTTCTAACTTCCTGTAAGATGACTTTATCACAATAGACATGTTGGCATATGTTGTATAATGTAGCATTCTTTGGCGTTTATCCTGGTACGTTTTGTACTTCCTTGACCTGTCATGTATTTTTTTTGATGATGCGTTATGTTTACTTTAACCTTCTTCTTATTGAATTGGCTTTGATTTATGGCCTTTCTTTGCCAGAAAATCATTTTGAGATAACACCCCACCACAATCTTATGCCACTTAGTCTTGAAGATTATCTTGTTTTCCTTTTGTTTGCTTGCAGTGTGATCAAGATCGTTCTTCAATTCTGCAAAGAGAATTCCTTGCATCAAACATTCCAAACTTTACAGAATGAATGCCAGGTTTCTCTCAATACGGTGGACAGCCTCGAGACACTTTCTGCTGATATCAATAGTGGAAGGTGGGATGCAATTTTACCGCAATTGGCACAACTTAAGCTTCCTCGTAAGAAGCTAGAAGATCTTTATGAGCAGGTAAGCCATGCCCTACTTTTGGCAGCCAGGTCAGCATGTGCCATTTGTTTCCAGCCATTGATTTCTTGAGGAGTTTGATGCATCGAGTCCACGTCATGACCCAAAACAAACCAGATAATTTTGGAAGAATGAAGTGCTGAAGTTCATTACTTTCTGTTCCTTTTGTAGATTGTTTTGGAAATGATTGAACTTCGAGAAATTGATACAGCACGCGCTATATTAAGGCAAACCCAGGTGATGGGTGTCATGAAACAGGAGCAGCCGGAACGATACTTACGGCTTGAGCATCTGCTAGTTCGGACTTACTTTGATCCCAATGAGGTAAGGGCTGAATCTTATTTACTGCCTCTGTTAGTGCTATCTATTTGTACAGTCTTATGATTATGGGCTTTCTGAAATAGTTGGTTAGCAGTTCCTCGGCCGATCCATGATTTGGTTGACCATCTAATACCTAGAGATTGCAGATTTATGCCATCATAAAGTCTATCGTGTGATCTAATGTTTATGCCATATTTTTCTCTGTTACAATGCCCAGTTAATCAACAGCTTGATCCTTGAATTACTGGGTTATCTTAATTGCTTGTGGCTATGAAAAACTTTTTTTGTTTGCATTTGGTACTTTTTAATTTAAAATAATACATTTTGAAATTAATTTTCAGGTCTATCAAGACTCATCAAAGGAAAAGCGCCGTTCTCAAATAGCACAAGGTATCGTTCTTTAGTTTCTCTGTTTTAGCTGGCACATTGTATCACGATAAGTTGTGTATGTTTCTTAGAGAATCGGTTAGAGCCATTTGTAAGCTGTATTTTCACCCATCGCTTGTTAGATAAGTGACTGATATCCTCCAGAAAGATAGTCAGCATAGATAACTTTTGTAAATGCAGAGGTTTTCTGCTGTGAATTGAGATTTTGGATAAGAGGGTGATCCCATGTCTTCAAATTACTTTTGTGCACTTTATAATGTTTTGAGAGAAAAATCTTGGCTTATGAGAGTTTAGAAAATCTGTTTTGTTTTGAAACTGTATTCTCTGTTTTAGTTTTACTTAATTTGAATTCTTCCAATAATGTTGAGATTTAAATGTGATTCATTTTCATATAAATAATGGTATAGCAGCCCATGTAAAACCTTGTATCCTTCTTTATTTAAAATTTTAGCTTTATTTTTTATACATTCATTGGAAACTGAGAGCACTGCATGGGTTCATAATCACCAGGAAGCTGAATGCACTTAAAGTATGTTTCTATTGTTTCAATTTGTTTTTGGCAATTGTTCTTACATACATTGTTCTATTGTATCTTCAGCTGTTGCTTCAGAAGTTTCGGTGGTCCCACCTTCACGTTTAATGGCTTTAATCGGTCAAGCTCTAAAGTGGCAGCAGCACCAAGGTTTTGTAGGATGAAGTTTCTTATGTGATTAGACAAGTTATACCTGAATCTTGATTCTAACTCTTGGTGTGTGTTTTTGCTATTAAAATAGGCCATTATCACATGACTGTTTTCCTTGCTGGTAGAGATAATGAAATATAGCTAGATATACATAATTTAAACTTTTAATTTAACATCTCATCACTTTGTATGAGCACATGATGAAATTTAGTATTGGTCAAGAGTTCAACCCTGCCTTTTAGTTTTTGTCTTCTATTACATTGTTTTCAGATACCTTACTTTATCAGCACAATTTGGACATACCTTGTATCTCATGAAATTACCCTTATCATGGAAGTGATGAAGAATAAATTATCGAGAGCAATCTATTGTGAAAATAAGTTCTTATGGTGGTTGACGTTTCAAATCATACCATTTTCTAGATGTTCCTAGTGGAAAGATGTAGCCATGATATGCCCACATTACTGCTTCATTGCTAATCCAACAGATCTTCTGAAATTTTATCTCAGCTTCTACGAAATTTATGTTTACCTGTTATGTTCCTAGCTGAATGTTGCTTAACCTCTTTATTTGGCTTTGTCAGGTTTACTTCCACCGGGAACACAATTTGATCTGTTTCGAGGAACAGCTGCCATGAAACAAGATGTGGAGGATATGTATCCAACAACTCTTGGGCATACTATAAAGGCGAGTGGTATCCCATTTTGATTGCGATTTTGGTTCATATACTTCATATGTGATCGTATTTCTATCTTGCAGTTCTGTTTGAACAGTAGGTAACATATCGTTGCAATTTTACGTTTTGTAACATTGGCACCTTACTCGCACGTTGTATCTAATATTCTGGAACCTTTTAAATTAATTATTCTTCTTGATCTGTTATTTGTGAATCTTTTGTGATGTAAATCAAGATGGTGTATAGCAAATACTGTTTCTTTTTCCTTCTGAAAATTTGTTTTTTCTTGACCTTGTTTCTCTTGCTTTCTCTGTTGCTTTGCCTTCGAATGTGACCGGAGTTTGACATTAGTTATTGACTGCAGTTTGGGAAGAACAGTCATCCAGAGTGTTCCCGGTTCTCTCCAGATGGACAATTCCTTGTTTCTTGTTCAGTTGATGGATTTATTGAGGTTATTCCTTTGAAGAACTTTCATTGAATATTTTTTTTATGTTAAGACCATTGATTTCTCATGTTAATCAATCTCAGGTTTGGGATCATGTAAGTGGAAAACTGAAGAAGGATCTTCAGTACCAGGCTGATGTAAGTCAACTTCAAATTTTTTTCCTTTTTCCTTTTGATTTTTTCAATAGCCTATTTGACCGCTGATATAGTTCTGACACCAATTTCTACTATGAGTCATAATGCTGCAGCTGAAACCTAACACATACTGTTTCAATATAAACTAAGTATATTTTTATATGATTAGTATCTTACATCCTTACCCATAGTTATCGTGGTAGGATGAAGAACAATATGAGGAGTTACAATTTTGTTTCTGGACATTGGTGTATATATAAATTTTCTTTTGGAACACGCCATGGTAAAAAGTTCTAAGATTGTATGATTTACAACAGTTGATACAAATGTAGCCACTCAGTGGATTTGGTTTTGAGTATAAGAATGTCTAGATATATTTTTATTTGTATTTCCTTTCAGATCTTACTCGAATCCGAAAACAAACTCTTCAATCCACCCTTTTGCCTCTGTATAGTTAAGATGCCACTAAAATTTCTTAGGCTGCTGTTTATTGTATGTTTTAGCTATTAGAGACGCAATATATATTGGTTGTGATGTTATTCCTTTGATGCTTAAATGAGTAGAATGCCATGATTGTGATGCTTGACTGTATTCTTATCTGGTATTGATTGGCAGGAAACATTCATGATGCATGATGATCCTGTCCTGTGTGTTGATTTCAGTAGAGACTCAGAGATGCTAGCTTCTGGATCACAGGATGGAAAAATTAAGGTAAGGCTTGTTCGTATTTGTACTTCTCTATTCCTGTATGGGCCTGTGTCATAATGTACTCAACATTTGAAGTAAACCTAATCTGTTCCCTTAAAAACTCGCTGGAAAATAATAGTTGATAACTTCAATGATGCGATAATGTAGCTATGGACTTTACCATTGCCACGTTTTTTGCCATGATGGCTTTTGTTATGCTGTATGTGATGTTCGTATTTTCACCAAAAGATTATCTATATATATGCTACGGTTCTTCCAAAATCAACTAACGAACTCAAAACTCCGCAAGTGCACAGGCAGATATCAATTTTTAGTATGGATTTGGAAGTTGGGCTGTCATATCCACAAGGAAATTTGCTATTGTAATATTTCAAGCTAATTCTAACTAAGATAATAGAAATAAATGACTAAACGACCAATGAATTGATATGATGTATAATAAAATATTTTTGACAAATTGAACAATTTAAACGCAATAATCAAATAATACGATGGAAAGAGGTGTTATGGTGTCAAGTTACTCTCCCCTATCGTTCATAAAGCATGGATCATCATAAATGTAGATTGGTAATTTAATAAGGCGGCTGAAATTCTCTAGTTTTCAAATCCACTCTCATGGTATTTTGATGTCTACTTTAACACCTAGGGTGATGAAATCTCATTGAAAATCTGTCAATGTTAAATCCGAAACTTATTCAGAAGAATTTCACAATCCTTCGATCAATCAAGATTTATAGATGCCACAATGTGCATGACCATATATTTTTACAGTCGCCATACCCATAGTTCTGTTGATTCATTCACTCGTCAATAATAGTCTCTCGATCTATAATCATCGAAATAAATAGCATCAAAGGTTAGTTACTCCTTGAATGAATGACAACAACTGAAAGAACTCAAATTAAATCACCAGAAATTAATAGAGATGCAAAAATATAAAAAACGGGGGAGAATTTCTCTAACCCTGACAGTAGAAGAAATTAGTTCATGCTTAGATTCAAAAACAAGACTAACATGATTCGTTCTCTCAAACAAGACATGTTCGATAATCAATATTCAAAACTGGAATCAAAATGACAGAATTAAGGTCTCCCTTTGATCTCGTTGTGAGTTTGGTCTTCTTCCTTCACTAATTCTTTGATTTCCGGGCCGTCTTCCTTGTTGAGGATCCTAGCTCTCGCCTTTTTCCCCTTCCCTCCTACCGTGTGTTTAAAATAAGTTCTTGTTAGGATCTAAATCTCCTAACAAACTCAATTGCAAATAATAACAGAGGAAAGCAGATTTACTAATAAGAAATATGAATTATAATCTGAGAAATATCCCAGCCAAGGATAGAATCCTTTTACAAGAAGAATGCAAACACTCTCTTGCCCCTAGCGTAAGCCAGTAGAAACCCTAGCACAAGCTAGTAAGAACAAAACACAATAAACGTGAATGACCCCCATTTCCTTCTATCTTGCCTACTTTATATTCTCGCATTCTAACCCCTTTCCTCTTCTCCAAGCTATCGGTTCTAGAAGTTTCTTGACAAGTGGATAGCCCAATTTAGCAAGGCCCATGATGATAATCCAACTTTACTTATCCAGCCCATTATTCTAAAGTACCTAACAATACCACCCCCTTGAAATTCAGCCTTGTCCTCAAGGCTGGGATAAAGAATGCAAGGTGCCATGGTTGTCAAAGCTGCAGTATAGCATCCTCGTTTCTTCCTAGCTTTGCGCTCTCCGCCATCAAAAACTCTTGTTTGGTTCGTATCCAGGATTGGATGGCTGAATTCCTTCTTTTCAGACTCACCGGTAGCTCCATAATCTTTCACCTTGACAAAATTTGAATTTGAATTGTGGCACCCTTCAATTAAACCAGGATCTGTAGACGATCCTTCCCTTGTGATATCATCAGTGACACGAGAATAATAAGCAATTGCAGCACCACCTGTCAATTGCTGCATCATCACTATTCTTACTTGCAACTCTTGAATTCTTATTTCTAGTTTTTGTTCCTCCTCCATGTTCCTTTCCAACTCAAGAAATTTTTTTGAGATTCCTTTCTCTAGTTTTTGGCCAGCACAGCGCAGCAGACTCTCTTCATCCCAAATCAATTTCCATGCAATGCCCATCACAAAATCCACCCCTTTTTTTTCAAAATTCTTCTACACACCCTAACTTGATACCTCATATCAGTAGGCATGTCCACAATCAGCACCACCCGATGAAGCCTATTAAACAGTTTGGCTGTATGACGCCATGGGTATATCTCATCTTGCTCACCCATGCGCTCTATGCACTCAATCCAAAAGCCAGAAAGGCCATTCATTTCCCTTGCTTCTTGACGGCCACAAATGAAATGTATTTGATGGAGGTGCTCCACCTTAAAAACCAGGAAAACAGTAATGGGCTCAAAGTTGTGCTGGCCACGGATGACATACCTTCCCAACCACAGTTAATCCACATATGCAATACCACTGGCAGTGAAGAAAAATCCATATTCAACTGCAAATATCATGATATCCCCATTTTTCCCTTGCCAATTCCCAACACAGCTTGCAGCAACAATAAGTATAAACTCTTTTTCGGCTCTTAATTTTCCTGTGTCGATCTTCTCCTGCTGTTGGCTGGCTTCTCTGCTACACATGCGTCTCTTAATTAAGTAAAGCCACCCACTGGTTTCTCCTGCGCCCCTCTTGCTCGCTTGAGCATGTGTTAAAGGGGTTCCGACAGAATCGCCCCATATAAAGTAATACGGCCCATCTTGTATGCCGGTCACCGGGCTTGCTGAGGAAAGACCCATATAACCCATCAAAACCTGATTGACCCAATAAATTTGAAGCTTTTTTTATTCGTTTCCTTATTCTTTGAGATGCGTCAAATTTAGAATCTGCGCCGCTCATCATACCGGCAACAAACAGGCCAATTGTTTGCGAATCTCCGGCCACATCTCGTCGACCGATCTCATCACCTAGGCTCGCTGCTGCTTCTTCGTCCTCTATCCGCGTTCTGAGTTTTGACGTAAAGGGCGATAAGCATCGGACTCGAACGGTATCGATCTTTTGGGCCCAGTGATTGGTCTGGCCCAAGTATCTTTCTAAAGCCGTAACCCACTCCTTAGTGGCCAGAGTTTCAAGCCCTAAAACCTTTAATGATAACACGATGACATGAACAAAGACGGAGTGCTTCTGATCTTGGTGTTGCGCAGCCCAATTTAACTGGACCAATAAAATCACAAACCACTCGGTGCTCACGCCTTCGACTCTCCGCCCCTGGAACACCGATGCACAACTCTCGTATGGTTTCTCTTTCATTTTCACCGCCTTCCGCCCACTGTACCGTTCGATTAGCTCCATGGCGCTGACTCTTGGGCATCGTCCAATCCTTAATATCCCTCCCATTCCCATCGGGTCCCCTTCGTCGAACTCCGCTGCTTTCACTTGCTCAACTTGTTTCTGATCTTTAATAAAATATGAAGACAGCGCTGATCCCTCGGGTTTTTCGACATCTGAAGTTTCTAATACTTTGGTTAAATACGGTCTAAGCTTCTCCCCACAATTATTCAGAACCTTCTCAGCCAATTTTTTGACATTTGGCAGAGCTTTCTCATTGTCCTGCTGCACGGCAACCATAATGGGACTGAGTAAAGCTGAATTGATATAATCACTCTCTTCTAAAACTAGAGTCATCACTGCCTCTATAGACTCCAAAATGATTTCTGATTGCACCCTTGCAGCTCTGAGAAAGTGTTGGAACATCTCAATAATTGTCTGATCCATTTCCAAATCCAACATGATCACACAATACCTGACCTTAGCCATGGTTTCGAGAATTGCTATCCTTTTGCGATAAGATCTGCTCGAAGTTTCTGCCAAGTCCTCAAAAGATGATACAATCAACTGAAAAATCTCCTTCATTTTGTCATCATTATATGGAACATCTGGTGCGGTAATTCTGGTTATCTCATTTAGGCAAGAAGCTACACTTACTCTTATATCAACATCAGGGTGCTTCATTAAATCTTCTGCTGTCAATGCCTCCATTAGTGGTGAAAGGGCAGTTAGCATGGATTTGGAAGGCGATTGCTCCACTTTTGACAGAAATCCCTCAGCTCGATCTAGGAGGCAGATGAATTTATCCACAGAAATCGGAGGCTGGTACAAAGCGAAACCCGCAGCAGCAAGCTGTTCTTCAAGGTTTTTCTCTGTTGACAGCAGCATTGTTGATTTATCACTCAGTTGGAAACTGGAACTGGCCTCTTCGCTGGTTCGAATCCGGCAGGTCGGACCAATTGTTAGGATCTAAATCTCCTAACAAACTCAATTGCAAATAATAACAGAGGAAATCAGATTTACTAATAAGAAATATGAATTATAATCTGAGAAATATCCCAGCCAAGGATAGAATCCTTTTACAAGAAGAATGCAAACACTCTCTTGCCCCTAGCGTAAGCCAGTAGAAACCCTAGCACAAGCTAGTAAGAACAAAACACAATAAACGTGAATGACCCCCATTTCCTTCTATCTTGCCTACTTTATATTCTCGCATTCTAACCCCTTTCCTCTTCTCCAAGCTATCGGTTCTAGAAGTTTCTTGACAAGTGGATAGCCCAATTTAGCAAGGCCCATGATGATAACCCAACTTTACTTATCCAGCCCATTATTCTAAAGTACCTAACAGTTCTCCTGCATGATCTTTTTCGTTTCCCACTTCGTGTCGTTCATCTCTGCTGGCGTATCTTTTTCCTTTTCAAAACAATCTTATCACAATAAATCTTGCCGAGTTTGTGATGGAGCACAAATAAATTTCAGCTTGGCACAAACCCTTTTGTTCTGCAGCACAACTTTTGCTCTTGCTCTGCCAAGACACAAGTTAATTTCAGCCTTGGCCCAAAACGTTCTGTCCAACTGCTCGAGAATTGCCACTTTGATATAAATCCCTTGATTTTTGCTTACAATGTCTATAATTCAATATCAGAGCGAATATAGGCAAAATATGTAATTAGCAAGAAATCCAATATTATCTATATCAAATGACTGGATAAATTTAATAAGTTGAAAAAAATTTGAACTTATCACTGTTTCTGGATAAAACTCGGGTTTGTGACCGCAAATCCACTTAGATAACTCTCTGTCCTGTTACAGGTTTGGCGTATCAGAACTGGCCAGTGCTTGCGTCGTCTTGAACGAGCACATTCTGACGGTGTCACTAGTGTTACCTTTTCTCGCGATGGAACGCAGTTGTTAAGCACTTCATTTGACAGCACAGCAAGGTTTGTTAAATTTTTAACTGGGGTATTTGTGAACATCGTTTCATTTCTTCTACTTCTTTAAAGCTGCAACTTCGGAGTAAAACATAGAGTGAAGTATGTTTAAGTATAAAATTTGCAAATCCTTGAATTGGAAATCACTTTTTTTAATGGTTTCCATATTTTATACAGAATTCACGGTATGAAGTCAGGAAAGATGTTGAAAGAGTTTCGTGGCCATACATCTTATGTTAACGATGCCATCTTTACCAATGATGGTTCTTGCGTTATAACTGCCTCAAGTGATTGCACTGTGAAAGTAAGCGCCCTCTGTTTTAAGTTATCCATGGAAGATCAATATCTGCAGTGTTCTACTGCATCAGGTTTTTTATTTATGCCAATAATGACTCACAGCTTTGGGACATGAAGACTACGGACTGTCTGCAGACCTTCAAGCCCCCACCGCCTCTCAGGGTATTTATCTTTATTCCTGTTGATTTTTTCCCCTTAGTCTGGTCTAATTGTACTACATTCTTTTTTGCTCTAAAAATGATCAATATATGATGATGAAATAATGGTTCTTTTTTTTTATTGTCAACTACAGGGAGGTGATGCATCAGTGAATTCCATTCATCTCTTCCCTAAAAACACTGATCATATAATTGTGTGCAATAAAACATCATCAATATATATCATGACTCTTCAAGGGCAGGTGCGCGTTATTCAATTATGATTGGTAGTTAAGATAGTACAAGATTTTTTATTTTTTCTTTGGGACTATTTTCATCGAAATTATGTTTCTATTCTTAGATTTATTGAATCTCTTGTTAAAGGTTGTGAAAAGTTTTTCATCTGGTAAAAGAGAAGGTGGAGATTTTCTGGCGGCTTGTGTATCACCCAAAGGGGAATGGATTTATTGTGTTGGTGAAGACAGGTATACTGCTAATTAAATGGGTTTTGATTTCATTACTGTAAAATTCTTTGACATTGTTTGGAGCTCTCTCTAGTTTCATTGTCACAGTAAACTTTCCTACTTTGCTAAGAAAGTCCCGCTAAATATGCAGAAATTTATACTGCTTCAGTCAGCAATCTGGTAAACTAGAGCATTTGATGAAGGTAAGTTTCTGACTTTAACCTTTGCTTCTCTTTTGTTAAATGTTCTACTACGCTTGTTAGTGTTACTTTCTTTCCGGTATGATTTTTCATAGAAGCAAGTCATGTACACCATATGAGTAATCCACTGCGCCTTTGTGTGGTGAGCAGGTACACGAAAAGGATGTGATTGGCATTGCTCACCATCCTCATATAAACCTTGTGGCAACGTATGGGGCAGACTGCACTATGAAGCTATGGAAGCCATAACCATTCTCTTAAACGGAATGGAAATATGTTCTTTACTATCTTTTTTGTAGTCTGTAGCTGTTTTCTGCGTGGCGAATGACTTGTAAGTTTATAGCAAAATCTTTTATATATTTCGTCCTGCTACCTGAATCTATTGAAAATAATTATAGTTTGAGTTAGATTCGCTCGGTCCTTTATTATTGTTTTTAATTTTTATTTTTATGTGGTGATAAATGGTTGGGATGTATTTCGGATATGAGATCTGGCTCATAAATTAATTTGTGATACCGGGTGTTAAAAAGATTTGGTGATTTTTTAGATGTGGTATTTTCATACATAATAACAATCACAGGGTAAAAAGAGAGAGAGAGGTCAACTAACGTACCAAACCCTTCCTCAAATTTAATATAATACTAGCGATCGGGAAACATTCGTTGCGTGTGTAAAATGATAAAATTTTAATATATATTTTAATATGATACGATGAGGTTGTTATTATAAAATATTGTGTGATATATTTTCATATTAAATATATTCATCAGTATACTACACAAATTTTTTTAGCACAATGATTGTGTTGATATCAATATCACCGGCAATATTGAAATTTAGTAATGCTTTAAATTTAGTAGTGAACATTATTTATGTAAAAACATCGAAAGAATAAAAAATTCACCTTCACATTGTATAATGTTTTTATCATCTATTTTTCACTTATTTATAAACACTAAATATAAAACTTGTAAATGTATCTCATTATAAAAATGAGATATACTTATTTGAATCAACTGGTCATAAATTGTCTTTAAACTTGCGACGCTCGTAGAACTACAAGAGTAACAGTTATAAACTAAGAATTTATTCTATGAAATTAAAATAATATTTGGAAAGCATAAATTTTTTTTATGTACTACCATTTTTATATCAATATTATTGACGGGTCTGATTTTTTTTTCCTATGAATATAAACAATAAATAAGAGTAAAAATGTAAGAGAATCATGCGACAAAAGATATTATTATTATGTTTACACTATCAAATTTAATAGCATATGTATCTGAACAATGTTGTATCTTCTATCTGTATTCTTTGAGCTAGATGAGCTACTCGTTGTTCTCGTGTCATTAATTGTTTTTGTGCTCGTCTTCGCACTGTATTTAATTGTCGGCTTTCATTTGTCCGTGTAGGAGGAGAAGACATTGCAGCTATAAATGGACAATATTTAAAAGATAACTCAATAAATATAGGTTTTGACATACATAAGTTACAGTAATTTCATATGGATATGTGAGCGTGTAAAAAATATTAAATGAATTATAAAATTAAATCAATATAAATATTTGGGTGCAATTCCTAAATGATAAGCATAGTTGTAATGTACTTGCATTTATAAAATAAGACCACGAAACTCATGATTAAATCAAGAAGTGAGATATTTTTTTTCCTTATGAAAATTAAAAATAATAATGCAATGTAATTTCTTACCCGATTTTCAATGTAGGAGAAGAAGCAAAATAGATTTTATTAAAATGTAATTGGATTGTAAAAGAATCAAAATAGATTTTATTACTTTTGTTCCTATCAAAAGAATCTAAACAGAAAGAGTAAAATAATCAAAATATACTATATTTAAAACATTATTTTATTTAAATTTTTGAAAATATATCAAAACACTATTTTATTTCAAATTTAATATAATTCTGAATTTGAAATTTGAAACTACCGAATTTAAATTTATTTCAAATTTAACAAAATTCCCAAACTATAAATTTAATAGAGATATTCAAAAGGCCCCAAACTATAAACTGTCGAATATAATTATCAAATTCTCAAAATATGGATATTCAAAAGGCCCCAAACTATAAATTTGACTATTTTATTTCAAATTTAATATATTTTAAAATATAATCCTGGCTTATCAAAACGCTTAACGCATTGATAGAAACAAATCTATTAATTTGTTTCGAAGTTCGAATATTTCAAATTTGAAAATTAAAATAGAAAAATCTATTATTCACAACGCATGGATAGGAACAAATGTATTTTATTTTCAAATTTAAAAATATAATTCTTACTCTTTTAATTTTTTAAATATATTAAAACACTATTTTAATTTTCTGTAGCGTCAAATATGGTTTTACTCATTATCAAAACACTATATTTTTTTTAAAATTTAATATAATTATGAAATTTGAAATTTGAAATTTGAAACTACCGAATTTAAATTTATTTCAAATTTAATATAATTCTCAAAATACAAATTTAATATGGATATTCAAAAGGCCCCAAACTATAAACTACCGAATATAATTCTCAAATTCTCAAAATATGGATATTCAAAAGGGCTCAAACTATAAATTTGGCTATTTTATTTCAGATTTAATATCTTTCAAAGTATAATCCTGGCTTATTAAATAGTAGAAATTGCAACTTACCGAATAAAGACGACGGATAAATGATCGCGGTAACGAAAAAATTTTCTTGCAAACCAAAACCAAAACAACTATAGAGATTGAGAGAAAAATTACCTATTTCAGTACTTTTGGAGAAGAAGCCGTTGGTTGAACTCAAGGATTGGTAAGATGAAAAAATTAATTCAGTTTTTTCCGAACAAAGTAAGACGATTCCTGTCGAGATAAAATAATTAACATACAAATTCGTAAAGCCATAACTCAATTCCATTCTGAATCGAAAATGAAACATATAGAAATTGGTACATATTCATAAATTAAGCAGAAAATTCGAGGAGGAGAAAAAATTGAAATATTAGAAAATCTCAAACCCAAACCAAAACAACTATTGTGACTGAGAGAAGAAAATTACCTATTTCAATACTTTTGGAAAAGAAGCAGTCGGTTGAACTCAAGGATTTTAAGCAAAAGAGAATGTGAAGAAGTTTATTAGCGTGGGAATGAGAGAAAGTGGGGAAGTTTGTTAGAAACGTGGAGGGTGAGAAGAGGGTGGATAGGAAAAAATAAAAATAAAATCTTGGAGAAAAAAATATAAAATGTAGAAGAATCGTGAGTAGAGTGGTAAAAATGAGGGGAAAATGGTGTCCTTACATGGGTGGTTTTTATATGGTGCTCAACTTTAATAAAATAGTAAAGATACTAGCTGGTGCGGTACACGCGTTGTGTGTATAATGTAATACATGAACATACGATTGGTGTATAAAATAGTTCATGAATAAATTGATAACTTATCTAATCCCCACCCATATATCACCCAAATCAATTTCATAAAAAATATGCCATGTATCACTCAATGAAAATGATGAAATCATATCAACAAAATCTCGAAACACACGCATTTTGCATATCATGAAAATGCAATAATCAAGTTTAAAATATTTTAATTAATTATTGTAATTGTTGGTATATTTGTTGAAAAAAACTTGAATATGGCAGAAGAAAACAGGAAAAAAATTCAACAGTTGAGGCTCGTGTTGAATACGATTTCCTTAAGAAGATTTTGCCCCGCTCTTGATGCTTACGGTATTTGATAATCTTCTCCCAAGATACAACAACTTCTACTTGTAAATATAGTGTTGGGATCGGTTCAGAGGGTAGAGGGGGGGTGAATACACTCTGAAACTTTTCTTCTTCTTCTTCAAAATGATCAAGTGAGGTTTAGTTCACTTAATCTGTTTTTTCAACTTCTAAAACGGTTTGAACAACTTAAATAGTGCGGAAATAGTTCAGAGGTTTTAGTGATGCAAAGTTTATAATGCAATGTATGAGCAGAATGTAAGATAAATAGCAGTAAAGACTAAGGCACGATTTATGGAAGTTCGAAGGCTTAATCCTTCTACGTCTCCCCTTCTTCCACTTAGGAAGGAATTCACTAGAAGACTTTGGTTATTACAACGTCTTGTAATACACCCACTTCAGACTTAGGACTTATCCAATGCCTAATCCGAAACTCCTAGATTTACACAGATAAGATTCTCAGTTCTTATCAGACTGGTGGAAGCTTTCAGAGTAGCTTCAATTCTCTTCAACAATGAGTATAGTTGAGTTGAGCTTCTCAAACTGCAGAGCGGTCGAGAGGCTTGAAAACCCTAGGATGATCCTTGACGATCAGATATGTGAACTGTAGGCAAGGGTTTATTTGAGCAGCAAATGAATGATCTTGTAAGTGTGCTCAAGTATATCAGATGAGGACTTCTGATATTATTCAAGTGATTGAGTTGATTGAGATTTTTCTGAATTGCTTGTCTCTCTTTGTTGTCTACCCTTTTTTTTGTTTTTTTTGCTTCTTGAGCAATCTTCCCTTTATATAGGTCAATCATCAACGTCTTTATTTTGAACGTTCTGATGCTGCATTGAATGCACATTTAATGCTCATAAATGCATTGATGATTCTGCATGAAGATCGTACACTGCAGACAACTTCCAGGGTCCAAAACTGGAATAAACGGTCGAATGCTTTATCTGTAGTCATTCTGTGTTTTTGCCATTTTGGTGCAACCTGTTGTCTCGATTGCAGGAGTCAACATATCTTCTGACACGCCGGTTCTGCTTTTAATAAAAGATCTTGCAAAGAACATCTTGTCACAGGTACTTGTCTTGAGATATCCTGATAAGCAGTTGGCATTCTACCTGTAGAGATATTTGTCCTCTGCTGGTTTGAATAACCAGTCGATAAGCTTGTGACTTCAACCGGTCGAGAGACAAAGGCGGTTGACAAGCTTCCGGTAGATAGATTTATCCTCTGCTGGTTTTGATAGCCAGTCGATAGGCTTGTGACTTCAGCCGGTCGAGAGCAAAGGCGGTTGACAAGCTTCCGGTAGAAGTTGTAGTAGATTCCTGAAATACAATGGTTGGCAGCACATTCCTATACAATGAGTTGTTGTTTGTTATCACCAAAATATCGGATTCAACAATTTCCCCTTTTTGGTGATGACAAAACTTAAGTGCTCCAAGAACAATATGAAAGCATTAAAATGAACTTCATTGAGAGAATGAATTTCATTAAGTACAATAAGCATTTTTATTACACCTACAGAAAAAAAATAAGATGCAGCTGCGATAAGTAAAGAAGAGATAAGTTGTTCATCTTTTGAACCAACTGGCTCCTCCTGACCTATCGCCTTCTCTTCTTCTTCTGTCGGCTTCTTCTTTTCTTCTGGACTCTTCTTCACGTCTTCTTGCCTCTGCTGCTCTACGTTGCTCTTCTTCCCCCTTTTTGGCATCACCTTGGTTGAGTCGAAGGATGACCTCAGTGAGTTGAGTGCCAAGGCAGGCTTGAATAGTGTCCATTTTTGCATCGATTTGAGCAAGTAGAGTGGCTTGCATAGTGTCCATCCGATCATTCAACTGCTTATGAAGGCGGTTTTCGGATCGGATAACTTGTTCGGAGACGGTAGAGAGCGTGTTGATTTGAGTGCGATGATGATTAGTGATCTCTGTGGACAGACGAGCAAGGTCTCGAGACACGGTCTCGAAATGCCGAATCATCGTCTGGCGTGAATTATCGACCGATAAGGATGAGTTTGTTATGTCTTGAGAGAAGGACCTAACCGTTTGCATGAGCTCATGAAACCGATTTATCAAGGTATGATCTAGAGCTGCGGCCATGGCTTCAATTAAAGAATCATCAGTCTGAAGCATTTGCCCTTCTGGGTCATTTCTTGGTGAAACCGGGCTAGACTCACGATGATGTGGTGCGGGTGAACTGGCTGGAGAGCTACCCGATGGACCTTCCAATAATGGTACAGTTGGAGATGTAATAGTTTCGACTGCAGCCAATATGGTTGGTGGAGTACCAGGATCAGCACTTGGTTCATCCATAATGAGATCTTCCATAAACTTTTCAGTAGATGGAGACGGTTGAAGTGCTGGATCAGCATCAGTCACTTGCTGTTCTGGAGATGCAGGTGATACAATAGTGCTTGATATCTCCGTTGGGGGCACTGTTGCTTCACTACTGCAAGGAGCCTCTGTCACAGAGGTGATAGGTATCTCTTGTGCAACCACTTCTAAAACATCTTGTGAATGACCGGGAGAAGTGTGAGCGGTCGTCACTGGAGAGGAGTGAGCAATCACAACTGCTTCCGGTTGAGTAACTGCTTGGACTGCGGTTGAGGAGGGGTCGACCGATGAAGATGCTGCCACACTCGATCTTAGAGCATATGATTGAAAGAGGTCAGCAGTGATGAGATCAGTCAGAATCCCATCTGAAGAAGGGAGAGCATAGACGTCTTCTTCACCCTGATCTTGAGTGAGAAAGGTTTTCATCATCACTTGTGCTTCCAGCACATAAGCTTGTAAACAGGCTACTGAAGCTGGTGTTTTGACATTGTTGAGAGCTTGGAAGTGCTGAAGTAGTTGAGTGATTTGACGTAGACTGTCCTGTAGTCCAGTCAAAATCACAAAGTCATCGGCAGCGGTAGGACTCTTGGATTTGAAATTCTTGACACGCTCATTAATTAGCAGAGATAGCAGGCTTCCTCGAAGCTTCAAGTCTATGAGATGTCTTCTTCCCAGAGCCTCCACGATGTCTTCAGTATCAGCAAATAGAAGCATCTTCTGCTCAATGACGTTTAGAGATTTCCATTTAGGAAATATTTGAGCGAGTGTCAAGTGAGTGCGGGAGTGATGCCATCTGTCAAAACGTTGTAGATGACGCTTGACAGTACGGAGCACGTGAGAGATGATCACATTGAGTTCTATCGTAGCTGCTGGTTGAGCCTTGGGTGTGTAGATCATCACACCTTTCCCTTTGTCTTTGGGATCAGCTAGAGTGACCTCAGGAGCTGATGAGGCACCTTCCCGGATTATCACACCCTTTGTAGGACGAGGAGCAGTAGAAGCAACAACGGTAGTAGTCTCGACCGTTGGCAGGGTAGGAGCAAGTCCAGAAAGAGACTTTAGCTTCTTGTGCTGCCTCTTCTTCTCGCCTGCAGGCGTGGATGACACAGCTGCTTTGGAAACCGAAGGGGATGACTTGCTGAAAGCTTGAATCAGTGGAACATTCTCACGTGATTCATCTTCAGAGTCAGATTCGATGATCAGTTGACGCTTGGCAGACTTTTTGGTATGGACTGGTTCGGCCACGACCGGAACCGTTGGAAGCGGTTGAGGGATAGCAATAACCTTTGCGGTTGAGGGCAAGGTGTCGACCGCAGTCTCTTTCTTGTTCAGGAATTTGAGAATCGTAGACTTGTTGAGCCATTTGGTGGGATGCAGAGGCTCAGTCTTGGAAAAGTCCACTCCAAGGACGCCCAAGATGTGGCAGATTTGCAAAGCAAATCCCTCGGATTGCCCTTTGCCCCTGATCATTTCACATAGAATATTGAACAGAATGTCTGACCAGTTTATGTTGATCTTGGAGGCAATACAAGCCATGTATTGAAATTTCTCCAGCGTCACCTTGTCGTAAGATCCAGCCTTGGCCAGAAGATTCTTGGCCACGATATTAGTCAGTAGCCTGAATGGAGCTTTGAGAGATGTCTTCTGGGTCGGCAGTTTGATCGGAGCATCAGTAGTTGAGAACTCCTTCAACCAATAAGAGCAGTTACCATCTGGAAGATCCGTGCATTTTGTCAAACCCCTGGAGGGCAGATCAAATGTGCTGGCGAAGAACTTCTGATTGAAGGAGTAGACCTCTTTCTTGATCAAGCATTTGATAGTCCCATGCTCGATTTGAGCGGTTGCGAAGAACTCCTTCAAAACAGGCAAATCGCAGATGGCGCTGCATTCCAGAAATTTCTTCAGTCCAGAGGCTTCAAGCATGGTGAAGACCTCAGATATTCCTGCGTTGTTTGCCTTAACAACGGAATCAAAGTTGATTGCGAGGCAAGTCTTCTGGATCGACATGATAGCTGTAGATAAGAACTCGAGCAGAGAGTAAGCAAAATCTAGAGAGTAATTCGATGATGCGTTTAATACAATATGAAAGCTTTTAGCAAAGGTGAAAGATTGATATACGAGTGTAAAGAAGTATATATAGGAACCTATGGGCCATAGGGTGACATCATGAAAAGTATTTTTGAAATTCAAAAAGTTTTGAAGAGCATAATCACGGCGCCCAATTAATGTCATTTGGTTCAAAGCACCAAGCTGCTAGTACGAAGCCTGTCAGAGACTAGTTAAAGGCGGATGATATGCCAATATTTATGGCAACGTAACAGCTAATCTATTAATGTCATATTGACAATCATTCCCCCTAAACACATGCATACTAACTTAAATCTACTAAGCCAAGAATATTTCGAAAATATGAAAACTTAGCGTCCGGTAGAGGCTTGGTGAATATGTCTGCTGCTTGCTGATCGGTAGAGATGTATTCCAGCCTGATTTCCTTCTTTAAGACATGATCTCGGATAAAGTGATGCCTGACATCAATGTGCTTTGTCCTAGAGTGCATCACTGGATTGTGAGTGATGGCTATGGCACTTGTATTGTCACAGTAGATTGGAGCTTCACTCGACCGAATCCCATAATCATTAAGCTGCTGTTGAATCCAGAGTATTTGAGCACAACAGCTGCCAGCAGCAAGGTATTCTGCTTCGGCGGTCGAGGTAGCAATTGATGTCTGCTTCTTACTTGACCACGAAATTAGTCTATCTCCAAGGAATTGACATGTGCCACTTGTACTTTTGCGATCAATTCTACAACCTGCATAATCTGCATCTGAATAGCCAATAAGATTGAGATTTGAATCTTTGGGATACCAAAGACCCACATTAGTAGTTCCTTTAATATATTTAAGTATTCGTTTGGTAGCAATGAAATGAGATTGCTTAGGTGCAGCTTGAAATCTAGCACATAAACAAACTGAATACATGATATCCGGTCGACTGGCAGTCAAATAGAGCAGTGAACCAATAAGGCCTCGATACATGGTTACCTCGACCGGAATTCCCCCTTCATCTTTATCAAGCTTAATTGATGTACTCATGGGGGTAGATACAGTTGAGCATTGTTCCATTCCAAACTTCTTTACCAATTCCTTGGCATACTTGGACTGATTGATGAATATTCCAGTTTCAAGTTGCTTCACTTGAAGTCCAAGAAAGAAGTTTAGCTCGCCCATCATGCTCATTTCAAACTTCTCCTTCATCAGTTTAGAGAACTTTGAGCACAACTTGGGGTTAGTTGACCCAAATATAATGTCATCAACATAAATTTGTACTAGTAACACATGATCACCTTTTACAAATTTAAACAGGGTCTTATCGACCGTTCCAATTTGGAAATCATGTTCCAGTAAAAATTTTAGTAATGTGTCATACCAAGCACGCGGTGCTTGGTAAAAATGAGGGGAAAATGGTGTCCTTACATGGGTGGTTTTTATATGGTGCTCAACTTTAATAAGATAGTAAAGATACTAGCTGGTGCGGTACACGCGTTGTGTGTATAATGTAATACATGAACATACGATTGGTGTATAAAATAGTTCATGAATAAATTGATAACTTATCTAATCCCCACCCATATATCACCCAAATCAATTTCATAAAAAATATGCCATGTATCACTCAATGAAAATGATGAAATCATATCAACAAAATCTCGAAACACACGCATTTTGCATATCATGAAAATGCAATTATCAAGTTTAAAATATTTTAATTAATTATTGTAATTGTTGGTATATTTGTTGGAAAAAACTTGAATATGGCAGAAGAAAACAGGAAAAAAATTCAACAGTTGAGGCTCGTGTTGAATACGATTTCCTTAAGAAGATTTTGCCCCGCTCTTGATGCTTACGGTATTTGATAATCTTCTCCCAAGATACAACAACTTCTACTTGTAAATATAGCACTATATATCACAAGTTCTTACAACCAGAAATGATATGAACTCTATTTTGTAAAAAGAAGAAGAAACAAAATATGTGAAGAATGTATTTGAAAATCTGAGAATCTGATTATCTATGTCAAAAAATGATGTTTGATTCTCATATTTATATTGTTTATATGTAAAGACAAAATTTTTCACTCATGTGGTATGTCTTTTGGTAAAAATAACTGACTAAATTCACCAAAAGAAGTCAAAAAATATCAAAAAATTCGAAAGAATGATGCAACTTTTCGTGTGGCCAGAAGCACCGGTGCAGGGGCGCAACATATTGCGTCCTTGCACCACTCTAGGTGCCTTGGAAAATTCCAAGGCAGAAGCGCCCCTGCTACACCCCTGCCTGCCTGGGCACACGCCCAGGCAGCATGACCAGTGCAGGGGCGCAATTTTCAGCGCCCCTGCACTTCAATAAAAAAAAAATTTCTTTTTTTTTTCTGAGCTTCTCAATCATTTTTCCTTTTTCGAATTTTGCATTGCTTAATTTCAATTCATTAAGCACAATCAAAATTTTCCAACATCCCCCACATGAATGAAATTAATGCATGAATGCACATGATGTCAAAGAGAGTCTACACGAAAATTCAATGCGTCAGGAGAGGTAGCTTGTGGTTTTGAACCTTTCGTAGTAGAATACTATCGGATTTACTAGGCCACGAAGTAAACATGATGTCTTGAACTTCTTGGCGGTTTATGTAAACCCAGATAATAGTACCTACACAATGAATTTTCTTCATTTCTATTGGTTTTCCGATTGTGTCCGTTTTGGCCATGGAACACATCTTGGTTTCATAAATGTTTCATTGAGGTGGCCCGTCCTCACACTTACATAGGTGGTCTCCTTTGAAAAGTATCCTACAGTACTCCGCCTTTTCCATGCAAGGAACCATTAAAAGTTCAAACTTAACCTCACTACATGCGTAGGCTACAACACTCTTAGTCCTAGGAATGAGTTGGAAAAAATTCCAGAGTGTTAACTCAAGTTATCATAATTTAGTTGTCCCATTGAACCAAGATTTTGGGATCTCCAATCAACAAGGTTGGGTTACCACTATGAGTGCTTTATTTTGTAGACTTTAAGCCCATTCCTCTTGACAAGCTATACATTTGATCTCTATTCAATGCTTTTGTAAGCGGATCCGCTAAGTTATCTTTTGATTTGACGTAATCAATTGTGATAACTCCATTTGAGATCAATTGTCGTACGGTATTGTGTCTTCGACGAATATGTCGAGACTTACCATTATACATAGTATTATGTGCCCTTGAAATTGCCGATTGACTGTCACAATGTATCATAATTGCAGGCACTAGCTTTGACCAACAAGGAATATCCTCCAGAAAATTTCTAAGCCATTTTGCTTCTTCTACGGCTTTATCAAGTGCTATGAATTCAGATTCCATTGTTGATCTAGCGATGCAAGTTTGTTTGGATGACCTCCAAGAGACTGCGCCACCACCAATACTAAAAACATAGCCACTTGTGGATTTAGAGTCTTTGGTGTCAGAAATCCAATTTGCATCGCTGTATCCTTCAAGCACCGCAGGATATCTTGTGTAATGCAATCCATACTCCAGAGTATGCCTTAGGTATCTAAGCACCCTTGTCAAAGCTTTCCAATGAACCTCATTTGGATTACTTGTGAATCGACTCAACTTGTTTACTGCACAAGCAATATCAGGTCGAGTACAATTCGTGATATACATGAGGCTTCCAATAATTCTGGAGTATTCCAATTGAGAAATCGGTTCTCCACGATTCTTATTCAAGTGGACGCTCATATCAAGAGGCGTTTTTACAGGGGAACAATCATAAGCATTAAAATTTTTCAAGACGGTCTCAACATAATGAGATTGAGACATGACTATCGCCTCAGAAGTCCTAGAGATTTTAATCCCTAGTATTACATTGGCAATGCCCAAATCCTTCATATCAAAATGTTTCGTTAACATTTTCTTTGTTGCTTTTATCACTTCATGATTACTTCCCATTATAAGCATGTCATCAACATAAAGACATACTATGACATAAGAGTCTCTTGTGCCTTTAATGTAGACACACTTGTCACACTCGTTTATTTTAAATCCATTTGACAGCATTGTAGTATCAAATTTTTGATGCCATTGTTTAGGTGCTTTCTTCAGCCCATATAAGGATTTAACGAGTCGACACACCTTCTTTTCTTGACCCCGAACAAAAAATCCTTCGGGTTGATCCATATAGATCTCTTCTTCCAACTCACCATTCAAGAATGTTTCCTTGACATCCATCTGGTGTATCTCAAGGTTATGCAATGACGCGATTGCAATGAGTACACGAATGGAGGTTATTCTTGAGACTGGTGAATAGGTATCGAAAAAATCAAGGCCTTCTTTTTGTATATATCCTTTAGCCACCAATCTAGCCTTGTATTTTTCGACTGTTCCATCGACTTTGTACTTTCTTTTTAGGACCCATTTACATCCCAACGTCTTGGTTCCTGGTGGAAGATCCACCAAATCCCAAGTGTGATTATGCAAAATGGACTCTATTTCGGTATTGATGGCTTCTTTCCAATATGGAGCCTCAGGGCTAGACAACGCATCTTGTAAAGTCTTTGGTTCATTTTTCAGAATGTAAGTAAGAAAATCTGGTCCAAAAGACTTCACGGTTCTAGCTCTTTTACTTCGAGGTTCATCTTTATGGGCAGAACTTTCATTCACCATTTCTCTAGTTCTTTTACTAAAACTAGGATCATTATTTTCAGAATTGTCTGTATGTTGACTAGGCAATTCTTCTTGAATAATGTTTTTACTTGCCAAATCAATTAGACCTCTATTAGTATTCGGTTCATGTCCTTGAGAAGAACCTTATTTTGGTATTTCTTTTGTTCTTTGACTATTTGTGTCATATTTCCTCTTTTTGCAGGGAAATACGCTGTCAAAGAATACTGCATTTCTGGACTCGATAGTCATCCCATTGGTCATTCTAGAAATTTCAGATTTATGCACTATAAATCTATAGGCACTACTGTTAAGTGCATATCCAATGAATATGCAGTCGACGGTCTTTGGTCCTATTCTCACTTGCTTTGGCTTTGGTATTTCAACCTTTGCCAAGCACCCCCACACTTTGATGTATTTGTAGGAAGGTTTGTGGCCTTTCCACAATTCATATGATGATTTATAATTTTTTTTGTGGGGAATCTTGTTCAGTATGTGATTGGCCGACAATATTGCTTCCCCCCACAAGTTTTGAGGTAAGCCCGAACTTATCAACATCGCGTTCATCATTTCTTTTAGAGTTCGTTTTTTCCTTTCGACAATCCCATTAGATTGAGGCGAATATGGAGCAGTAGTTTGATGTATTATACCTAAGGATGAGCAAAACTCATCAAATGGAGCTCCATATTCTCCTCCTCTATCACTGCGAATACTTTTTATTTGCTTACAAAGTTGATTTTCAACTTCGGTTTTATAAGTTTTGAACGCATCAAGTGCTTCATCTTTACCTCTCAAGAGATATACATAACAGTACCTTGTGCAATCGTCTATGAATGTTATGTAGTATTTCTTTCCTCCTCTTGTTTTTACAAACTTTAAATCCCCAATGTCGGAGTGAATCAATTCTAGAGGAGTGGTACATCTTTCAATAGAATGAAATGGCAGCTTGGTCATTTTTGCTTCAACACAAACTTCGCATTTATGTGTTGGATCAATTTTGTACTTTGGCAATAATTCCAAATTCATTAAACGTCGCAGAGCATTAAAATTTACGTGTCCTAAAAGAACATGCCATAAATCAGAACACTCAACCAAGTAAATAGAATTATCAACTTTATTGCCATTAATATTGCGGTGAACCGCGATTACATTGAACTTGAAGAGGCTCTCATCGAGATATCCCTTTCCAACAAAATGACCATTCTTGGTCAGTACAAACTTATTTGATTCAAAAACCAACCTAAATCCATGTTTCACTAGGGATTACCCCGACACCAGATTCTTCCTTATTTCAGGAACGTGTAGCACTTCAGCAAGGGTCACTTCCATTCCAGACGTCATCTTCAAGACGACTTTTCCAACCCCCACAATGTCAGATGTGGCAGAGTTTCCCATAAACAACTTTCTCCCAGAACTTGGAGTGTATGTGGAAAACATCCCCTTATCGGAGCATATGTGGCAGCTAGCACCCGTATCAACCCACTAATCATTTGGGTTGTCCACCATATTCGTCTCAAATACAACTGCAGTTAAATCAAGTTCAGAAAAATTAAAAGGTACCGACCTTTCTTGAACCATGTTTGCTTGTTCCTTCACTTTCTTTGGGCGTCTACAATCCTTTGCCATATGGTTTGGTTTTCCGTAGTTGTAACAATTTCCTTTAAACTTCTTTTGATACTTCGGTGGTGGTTTTTCATTCACAAATTTCCGCTTCTTACCTTTGTTGCTTGATTCCACAATGTTAACTTTAGCAGCCATCTTACTTGCCTTGTTCTCGGTAGCACGGTTATCTTCCTCAATCCTCAGTCTTGTGATCAGATCTTCGAGTTTCATTTCCTTCCTCTTGTGCTTCAAGTAATTTTTGAAATCCTTCCACAAAGGAGGGAGTTTCTCGATCAATGCAGCAACTTGAAATGAATCTCTTAGACTCATCCCCTCCGCATGAATCTCGTGCAGTAATACTTGTAGTTCCTGCACTTGACTCACTATAGATTTGGAGTCTACCATCTTGAAATCTAGAAAACGTCCTACAATGAATTTTTTAAGGCCAGCATCCTCCACTTTGTATTTATTTTCAAGAATCTCCCACAATTCTTTTGTAGTTTTCACTTGACAATACACATTGTATAATGCATTGTCTAGTCCATTCAGAATGTAGTTCTTGCAAAGGAAGTCGCTTTGGTTCCATGCGTCTGCTGCGGCCCTTCTGCGAGGATCGACTTCATCTTTAGGAATGGAAGGAGGATCTTCTTTCAGAAATCTGGCCAGACTCAAAGTTGTGAGATAGAACAACATTTTCTGTTGCCATCTTTTGAAGTCTGCACCATTAAATTTTTCAGGTTTTTCTCCATGTGTCGCAGGAGTGTTCGTCGTTGTTGATGATGATGCCATCTTCAAATTTGTTCAGAAAAATCTTCTTAAGCTTGTTGGTATATTTGTTGGAAAAAACATGAATATGGCAGAAGAAAACAGGAAAAGAATTCAACAGTTGAGGCTCGTGTTGAACACGATTTCCTTAAGAATATTTTACCCCGCTCTTGGTGCTTACGGTGTTTGGAAATCTTCTCCTAAGATACAACAACTTCTACTTGTGAATATAGCACTATATATCACAAGTTCTTACAACCAAAAATGATATGAACTCTCTTTTGTAAAAAGAAGAAGAAACAAAATATGTGAAGAATGTATTTGAAAATCTGAGAATCTGATTATCTATGTCAAAAAATGATGTTTGATTCTCATATTTATATTGTTTATATGTAAAGACAAAATTTTTCACTCATGTGGTATGTTTTTTGGTAAAAATAACTGACTAAATTCACCAAAAGAAGTCAAAAAATATCAGAAAATTCGAAAGAAGGATGCAACTTTTCGTGTGGCCAGAAGCACCGGTGCAGGGGTACGACACCGTCGACCATACAATGCCTCAAAAGGTGCCATATCAATACTACGATGATAACTGTTATTGTAGGCAAATTCAATCAAAGGTAACTGATCCTGCCAAGATAAGCCAAAATCCATGACAGAAGAACGTATCATATCCTCCAGCGTACGAATAGTGCGCTCTGACTGCCCATCAGTCTCCGGATGATATGCAGTGCTCAAACTCAGAGTAGTACCCAATGCCTGCTGAAAACTACCCCAGAAACGTGAGGTAAATCGCAGGTCTCTATCACTGACAATGCTCACTGGAATCCTATGTAATCGCACTATCTCCTGGATGTATAAGCGTGCCATGCAATCATAAGAATATTCTCGATTGTAAGGAATGAAATGTGCTGATTTTGTCAAATGGTCAACAACGACCCAGATAGCATCACACTGACGTGAAGTCAAAGGCAAGTGGGTGACAAAATCCATAGTCACGTGCTCCCACTTCCATTTGGGAATCTCAAGATTCTGCAGTAATCCACCTTATCGTCGGTGTTCAGCCTTGACCTGTTGACAAACCAAATATCTTGAAACAAATTGATATACACTCCGCTTCATCCATTTCCACCAGAATCTGGTTCGCAAGTCCTTATACATTTTCATGCTTCCAGAATGAATAGACAATCGACTCCTGTGAGCTTGAGATAGAATATCATTCCTGAGCTCCGCAACATTAGGTACAACCAATCGATTTGATAAGAACAATAAACCATCTGCTTGAAAATAGAATCCAGATGTATTAACCCCATTGGCTAGACGTGCCAAACGCTGAGTCTTAACATCAGATATCTGAGCTTTCCTGATCCGGGAATACAATGCTGGCTCAGATAATATAGTATACAAACGAATTCCATTTCTTCCTTTCTTGTGCTTGAGTGTAAAACTCAATCAACAACACTCCTGAACCATATGAGATATTTCACTAGTCTGAAGTGCAGAAAGTCTTACCTGCCGACTCAAGGCATCAGCAGTAAGATTTGCATAACCTGGATGATATTTGATTTCACAATCATAATCCTTCAAGATATCTATCCAGCGTCTCTGTTGCATATTCAACTCCGCCTGAGTGAATAAATATTTCAGACTCTTGTGATCCGTGAATATCTCAAATTTCTCGCCATAAAGATAATGCCTCCAGATCTTGAGTGCAAATACAATGGCGGATAACTCGAGATCATGCACTGGATAATTATTCTCATGCGTATTCAATTGTCGAGAAGCATAGGCAATAACATGTCCATTCTGTGTCAGAACACATCCTAACCCCTGACTAGAGGCATCAGTATAGACAACATAACCTCCCGATCCAGAAGGTAGAGCTAGCACAGGTGCAGTAGTAAGACGTCTACGCAGCTCGTGAAATGACTCATCACAATCCGAGGACCATATGAAGGTAACATCTTTCCGAGTAAGCTGAGAAAAAGGACTGGCCAACTGTGCAAAATTCTCGATGAACCGACGGTAATAACCCGCTAGACCCAAGAAACTACGAATCTCAGCAACCGTCATCGGACGAGACCAGTTCAGCACTGCCTCTATTTTACTAGGATAAATAGATATTCCTTCACTAGAAATCACATGACCGAGAAACACTACCCGATCAAGCCAGAATTCACACTTGCTCAATTTCGCATACAACTACTTCTCTCGTAACGTCTGCAACACAATTCTCAGATGTTGTGCATGCTCATCCTTGTCATGAGAATAGACAAGAATATCATCAATGAAGACGATGACAAATCTATCCAAATATTCTCGAAATACCCGATTCATCAGATTCATAAAGACTGCCGGTGCATTCGTCAAACCAAATGGCATAACCAGAAATTCATAATGCCCATATCTGGTCCTAAAAGTAGTTTTAAAAATATCTGAGTCTCGTACCCGCATCTGGTGGTATCCAGATCTCAGATCTATCTTAGAGTAGACACAAGTACCCTGTAATGGATTGAACAGATCATCAATTCGCGGCAAATGATACTTATTCTTGATGGTGACACGATTCAACTGCCTATAATCAATACATAATCGCATCGATCCATCCTTCTTCTTGAAAAATAACATAGGTGCTCCCCACGGAGAAACACTCGGACGAATATATCCCTTATCAAGCAGATCCTGCAACTGCTGTTTCAATTCCCTCATCTCTGACGGTGCCAGATGATAAGGTTCTCGGGATATAGGCGTAGTTCCTGGTACTAGATCAATACCAAATTCAACCTGTCGAACCGGAGGAAAACCAGGAATCTCATCAGGGAATACATTAGGAAACTCGCTGACAACTGATAGCTGATCAATACCCGTACTACTCGTGGACATATCAACTGGATAAATGAGGTAGCCCTCCTGTGAGACCCCGATTCTAATCATCTAATCAAGAGTTAGTCCTATCGATAATCAATCAAAGGCCAAAAGATAAGACATTAAATAAATAACAAAAAAAAATTTTATTTTTCTGATGAACAGTGCTGCGCTCGATCCTATAAAAGTCTAGGATCGAGCGCACCATATTTTGAAACTCTCTGTCGAGAAAATAATATGTGCCGCGCTCGATCCGGCAAAAAGCCAGGATCGAGCGCACCATTTTGTGCAAGTCTCTGCCTCAAATAAAAAGGGGCCGCGCTCGATCCCACGAACTCGTGCGATCGAGCGCATGGTCTGCCCAGAAAATCTGAAAATTCAGAACATGCACTTCTATTCCAATCATCAATTCAACTCAATCTAGATGCTCATAATTCATAAACAACAACATGCAACCATGCTTAAACATCATTCAACATACATGGTAGTTCTAGAGTTATACATTTCTTTGGCGAAGAGAACATGCATCGGTTCTAGGTTCGACACAAATACAACCTAAAACAAAAGACTAGATTGACATGCTCTTCCGTTCTAAACCAAAGTCTCACTTCTAATCTTCGATCTCAATCTATCCTTGTCGTCTCTGACTCGGTCCTGCCCCACCTGTTGCCATGCACACATTCAATAACAAGACAACAACCGGATAATCCGGTGAGAATATAATTCCCAGTAAAAGAGATAACATTCTATATCAAATAAACATATCAAACATGATATGCATCAATTCACCTCGTATATCATCTTCAGATATAATTCAAGTAATTCATTCAAGTACTGAATTAAAATGATATGCATGTCTTTAAAACTTCTGGATTATCAGACTCAGATAATCAAATGGAATTCTTCTTTATCGACATCAAAAGTTCACTCAAACTTGATACGATCAAAACATAAAAACGATATCCAAAACTCAAACTGACGGCATAACGGCTATAATCTGATCAAACCGGAAACGCAGACAACAATTCAACAATCCAATAAACTCATTTCAATCAATACATATCATTTCCAATCCAATCCCAACATATCTCAAATTCAAAGATTTCGAAAATCACTAAGAAAATCATAACAATTCCGATCGTTGTTAGATCTTCGAACCATCTTAGATATACTATCACAGCTATCTCATAATCATCCTCTCCGAATATCAATAAATTCTAAAGACATCCAAAAATTCAAACCTCGTAGAAATAAGAGAAACTTACTTCCAAACGGAGCACTCGACGCTATGATCGCAGATATCAAGTCAGAATTCAATTCTATCGGACGGATTGAGCTAGAATGGAAATCTGGAAGCTTGGAATGAAATAGGGCAATTCATCAATGGTGGAGGCACTTGGGAGGGATGAAGGAAGGGAATGAGAGACTTAGTCAAAGTCTCTAGGTTATAACAAATCCATAATTTGCATTTTAGTCCCTGAAATTTCCAAAAATTGCAAAATAATCCCTGATAAAAAATAAATCGGCCCTCGATTTCTAAAATCTCTGATTATCTCAAATAAAGTTCATTAAAATAATTTTGGGGCGTTACAATTCTCCCCCTCTAAGAATCAATTTCGTCCTCGAAATCAAACATGATTCTATCACAAGGTCGAGGCTTGAATCATATGACTGCAATAAGACTTTACATCTCGGAACTAATTCCAGAATCTGCTTCCAATCTAACTCTGAATCGTTCATCTCAATCAATTCGGTATCTCAAAAAATAGAGAAATTCAGAAACTCTAGTCGATTACTTCATCAACACTCCATCCGTCTATCAAAAGTCATCTCATCCTCGTTAGAAAATCCATCTAATTTCAGTCACAATTCGAATAATCTTTCGTTCTAATTCATGTGACACAGAAACTACATATCAAAAGGAAGGAGATATTAATCTCTCCTCGTACAACTTCTAGAAAGTGCTTTCAATAATCATCTAATCGCTATCGTTGTACGAAGTTTCCACAAAAAATCAAGAATTCTGCCAACTAGTGCTAAGTCGAGCACTACAACTCATGGCAATTCCTCTAAAGTTCGATTCAACTGATCTGGCTATACGTCGTTCTGAGGGTATCGAATCGAAAATAGTTGAATCAACAATAAAAATTCACTTCTAAGTCTATGCCGAAAGAACAATTACATCAAGGATCTCTGCCTAGACTGACAGACTTAGGCAATTCATGACATCTGCCATCCTCTGACAAGATATCAATTCTTTGTTCTTCATCAAAATCATACTGTATAGAAAACTGTAGCGGATTCCATCAATCAATCAATCAAAAACAAACAGTAGATAAAATAAGAAAAATTCCAAAATCTCAATAAGAAGAAAACCAAGTACTGCAAGATCGTCAGTACTGAAACTCAGAATACAAAAGAGCGGATAATCAGAAATTCCATCATCAGATAATACGATCGAAGAAATTTATTCGGTCCGATCAGAAATTCAAACATCGAGATTAACAAACAACTGATCGGCGTACAATTTTGAAAATATTGTAGAAATCTCTGTACGATCAGTACAATTCTCATAACCAGAAAGCAAGAAATTCATCAATAAGAATTCCTAATTTCAACTAATACTTCTGAGAGATTCGGTCAACAGAAAATTCTTCAACAATACAGGAGTATTCATCAAATCAAATGGCCTGTCAAAAGTTCAAAACGGTCATACCTCAATTCGGAAACGATTCTGAGAAAGTTCTCTTCACAAACTTCCTGAAGATAAAATTCGGATCCCCATTCAGTGTTGAACTCGTTCTGACAATCAGGACCAATCTAGAAGTTCATTCCGAACAACTTTATTCGTTCAATAACCACTGGCATATCAACCAGTTTAGGTTACAATCCAATACATCAACTGTAAAGCTTAGAGAGTTCGTTCATACTATTCTGTAACAGCAGTCATTCAACAGAATAAATCAAGAATTCTTAGAATCGAGAATTCTTAATGGAATATTCCATCACTCGATAAACGATACTCAGATGACATCTCATGTAGGACTCACAAAGTAGCCTTGCTACAAAAATCATCAAATTGTGATCCCAATTCCATTCTGAATCACAATAGACTGTACAACAGAAATTTGGATTGTTCTCTCTCTGATTGCTGACAGTTCAAAATATCAGAAGCCATACTTTGAACTTCATACTTCATCATCCTCTATTCGATCTGATTCCTCAATTCATCAAACATCTTCTGATCATCTGGAAGAACTCTGAATAAACTACAAAGTGCCAATCTCCTGATACTCTGTCTCAAACCGAAACATCTGGCACAACAAAAGTTATTCGCTAATAAGGCATCAATATAAACCTGAAACTCAGATTATACTCAGATCTGATCTATCTTCATCGGATTCTGAAAGGTCGAATCAGATTCCAAAGCGTTCTCAATCTTTTCAATCAACTCTGGTTCGAATTCAAATGAAGGAGTCAAGATAAATGTTCCATCTGTTCCAGACTCTATCAGAAGTGCAGCAATCATCTGTCAAAGAGGACAACTGAAGTAGATAAAATAAGAACAAATCATTCAGCTTAAATTCTAAGCTGTTACAATCAATTCTCCGGATAACAATAGAATTCGCAGTCAGATTAATCGTCCTCTAAAACTCTCTCTCCCAACTCATAATCAGTTCGGACTGCGATGATCAACTTCTATCTTCCAAGGTCAGAACAGATTACGGAAATCTTCCAAGCAAGAAAAAGATTCTAGATCTTCCAAGAAAGAAGATCTCTGTGAGACTCAAATCGGAAACTAACATTGCATCTCGAGCGTCTTCAACTTCTTCGATGCTCAAGATAACAAGGAGTTCTTTTGAACAAGAATAAGTTTCAACTCTCAATAAGAAGGAGTGCAAAGCACCGAAAGGTCATCAATACCAAAGAAATCAATAATACTGAGGTACTGGTCAATCTCTCCTTCAATTCAATAAGAACTGGTCTCAAAGATATAAACTAAACAGAAGAACATAATCTGTTGAGTAAACGTCTTCCCAACAATAAGAATTCTCAAAGGATTCACGATAGAATTTGCTAAATCCAAAAATCTTCAAATTCAGATAAGGACGTTGATCCAGATCAATTCATAACAACTCTAGTCTTGAGGTATTCAATAAATTCCATCTTCCTAGATAAAAGATCGAGGAAAATACAACTCGGTCTTACAAGATTCAGACGTCAAAAGAATAGCATAATTGATCGACATGAAAATCTACGAACAATTCTTAAAGAATCTGAAAGATCAATACGGCTCTTCGAAGGATAAGAGATTCATCGATAAGAATACTCAAGAACTCATCTACAAATCTCTAGAAGATTCGGTTCAAAGGACTCATAAACATTGCAGATGCAATTCCAATTCAATCTGTACGATTAAAATTCAAATCGGTCGTACCTCATTTCGAATTCAATCTCGGAAACCTCTTCCCTTCAGATTATCAGTAGATGATGTCTAATCTAAAAATTAATGCTGAACTCATCCTCTCGACTCGGAGGCAAATCTGGAATCTCAACTAGAACAACATCAGCAAACTTAACATCTCTGTTGAATCAATCAACACGGCTGATTGAAGACATCATCTGAATACCTCAAACATTCCTCCGCACCTTTCTGTAACAAACGATAATAAAAAAACTACAAAAAGAATTCTTAATTCAGGAATTCTTACCGGAGGAAATCCATTCGTCTATCATCTCAGATCCGAATCTGGCAACAATCTGAAATCAACCTCGGTTGCCCTGTACTCGGTTAATATACTACATCGATAATATAATCAAAAACTGATAACCAAAAATAGTACTGTTCAGTACAATCAACTCCCATTGAAACAAAATTCACAATTTCGAACTAAACTAATCGCAACTAATTCAGATACTCAAAAGTAGAGGAAGCATCAATCTCACTTCTCCACAAGAAGAAAAGTTGCATCAATATCTAACAGCAAAAGATTCGAAACACTAAAATCAAACAGTTACCTGCTTCGTCATCGTCAGGAGCAGTTAGAGTCTATGAATCCTTGGTAAAAGCAAGTACTAAAGTCTGTCGCAGAAACTCGGATTTAACAAACTCTATGAAACAACCAAACCTTGTTTCTCTAAGGCTTTTTTCTTTGCTATCCACCAACTTTTTGCAATGTCTTGCAGTTGGAAACCAACTAACTGAATTCGTCATTCTTCGGTGTAGTCTAAAGAATCAAACAACTGATCGATCTCTTCTAATCAGCTTTCACACCCAAACTCATTCTCAGAACTCCTCAGAGTTGAAGGGTTAAAAGACTGAAATCTCATCAGTAATGCTCCCATCATTTCGGAGTGACATCCATCAGTTCAGTCACAGAACAATTCTGTACAATCGGGTTTGCTACTAGTTGAATCCTGTTCAAAACTTGCCGAGTAGAAAATCTGATTCGAGAGGATTAGGACACAGCAACTCAAATACATCTATTCGGTGTCCAACAACCTCAGCTTGACATACTCATTCGATCTCAAGAGTAACCAATGTAACCAGTAACCCGAAACAGTTCGTATCTCAATTAATTCATGCTTTAAAATTTAAATCACATATCCAAGTAATTCAAATAATTCTCAATCATAAAGCATGCTCGCATATTCTTCAATCATAGAATTAATCAATCACATGCGAGAAATTAAATTCAAGCAAACTCGATCTACCCCGCTCACTTCTAGAAATAAAATCCAAAAACTTATCTCTCTGATACTACTTAATGTGAGACCCCGATTCTAATAATCTAATCAAGAGTTAGTCCTATCGATAATCAATCAAAGGCCAAAAGATAAGACATTAAATAAATAACAAAAAAAAATTTTATTTTTCTGATGAACAGTGCTGCGCTCGATCCTATAAAAGTCTAGGATCGAGCGCACCATATTTTGAAACTCTCTGCCGAGAAAATAATATGTGCCGCGCTCGATCCGGCAAAAAGCCAGGATCGAGCGCACCATTTTGTGCAAGTCTCTGCCTCAAATAAAAAGGGGCCGCGCTCGATCTCACGAACTCGTGCAATCGAGCGCATGGTCTGCCCAGAAAATCTTAAAATTCAGAACATGCACTTCTATTCCAATCATCAATTAAACTCAATCTAGATGCTCATAATTCATAAACAACAACATGCAACCATGCTTAAACATAATTCAACATACATGGTAATTCTAGAGTTATACATTTCTTCGGCGAAGAGAACATGCATCGGTTCTAGGTTCGACACAAATACAACCTAAACCAAAAGACTAGATTGACACGCTCTTCCGTTCTAAACCGAAGTCTCACTTCTAATCTTCGATCTCAATCTACCCTTGTCGTCTCTGACTCGGTCCTGCCCCACCTGTTGCCATGCACACATACAAAAACAATACAACAACCGAATAATCCGGTGAGAATACAATTCCCAGTAAAAGAGACAACATGTTATATCAAATAAACATATCAAACATGATATGCATCAATTCACCTCGTATATCAACTTCAGATATAATTCAAGTAATTCATTCAAGTACTGAATTAAAATGATATGCATGTCTTTAAAACTTCTGGATTATCAGACTCAGATAATCAAATGGAATTCTTCTTTCTTTCTTTCTTCTGTTTGGGATCCCGAGGTTAAAATATCCAACAATCACACCGACTACCCTCTCGAGGTGAACGAGGCATATTTTAATCCTCTAGACTCCGGAGCATTATAGAGAGTTATTTTCGCACATGTAGTAATTTGCCTACAAGGCCACTCAACTATAATCACCAGAACGTCTAATTCAAAATGAATAATCAATCGGCTCAATATGAATGCATATGCCATCTCATGCATTCAAATATCATTTCAATCATCAATTCAATTGAGAATTCTATCATGATTTCATTCATCAATTCAAATAATCATTCAATCATGATTTCAAATAAACATTCAATCATGATTTCAAATAAGCATTCAATCATGCAAGTACGTGATTTATTCGGAACACTCGAATCAAGTCCTATTCGAGTTAATCGTTCCATTCAAATCTAAGTCGTCTTTTACTTTATTCACTTCGAAGGTACTTCAATCTGAAAATCAATAATAAGGATAATAATCAATATCCAATCAAATTCATTCAAAACTCAATCAAACTTCTTCGATCGATAAATAAGAAAATCGATACTGTACCGACTTCAATCTTCCAAACTGTCCAAAGCTGCTATCTCGCAACTCTGCTGACTTCAATTCAATCTATCAGAAGGAGTAATAAGGATCAATAAAGACATCAAAAGCTCACTCAAACTCGATACGATCAAAACATAAAAACGATATCTAAAACTCAAACTGACGGCATAACGGCTATAATCTGATCAAACCGGAAACGCAGACAGTAATTCAACAATCCAATAAACTATTTTCAATCAATACATATCATTTCCAATCCAATCCCAACATATCTCAAATTCAAAGATTTCAAAAATCACTAAGAAAATCATAACAATTCTGATCGTCGTTAGATCTTCGAACCGTCTTAGATATACTATCACAGCTATCTCATAATCATCCTCTCCGAATATCAATAAATTCTAAAGACATCAAAAAATTCAAACCTCGTAGAAATAAGAGAAACTTAGTTCCAAACGGAGCACTCGACGCTGTGATCGCAGATATCAAGTCAGAATTCAATTCTATCGGACAGATTGAGCTAGAATGGAAATCTGGAAGCTTGGAATGAAATGGGGCGATTCATCAATGGTGCAGGCGCTTGGGAGGGATGAAGGAAGGGAATGAGAGACTTAGTCAAAGTCTCTAGGTTATAAAAAATCCATAATTTGCATTTTAGTCCCTGAAATTTCCAAAAATTGCAAAATAGTCTCTGATAAAAAACGAATCGGCCCTCGACTTCTAAAATCTCTGATTATCTCAAATAAAGTTCATTAAGATAATTTTGGGGCGTTACACCTCCCCTCCTGACTCCAAGACATGACATGCCTTCAGAGCCGATACAAGTGGCATCGGAGGTCGCACACCCTCACCATAAAAGTACCAGCTATCACCCTCATCCGGATGAAACTGTACCAGACGTTGATAACAATCCACAGTAGCGTGATAAAAAGTCAGCATATCTATTCCCAAAATACAATCAAAATCTGCCATCGTTAATATCATCAGATTAGCCGATAACACATGAACCTCATACTCTAGAAGGCAACCCATCACTAGATGCTTAGTTACTACCTCCCGCTCCAGCGGAGTAAATACAACTAAATCCATATCTAATGATACATAAGGTAATCTATGTCTCTTAAAAAAGCGGCTAGAAATAAAGGAATGCGATGCTCCAGTATCAATTAAGACAAGTGCAGGAATACCACATAACAAAAAGGTACCTGCCAACATGCGATCGCTTCCTTCAGTAGCCTGTTCCTGAGACAGAGCAAACACCTGCCCATGAGTCTGTGGACGGTAACCAAGAAGAACTCCATGGTGCTGGCTGTTGACGTGGAAAAGTAGAAGCTTGAGATCCAACCTGTGATCCCGATCCACAAGCAGAACCCATACGCTGAGAACAATCTCTCTGCAGATATCCCTGCTCACCACAAATATAACAAGCACTAGTAGCTTTCCTACATGAAGCTGCAGGATGCTTCCCACCACAGTGGCTGCAAAACTCCTCCTCCTTCTTCTTCCCAAATGCGCATGAATTACTCAAGACTAAACTAAATCCTAAGTACTAATTCCCAAAATCTATGCATGCTCTGATACCAAAAATGTAGTGACCCTGCATAGAATCACCTACTAACTGGAAACTAATAGCATGCAATAACTAAATAAAGCAAAATTCTTAACAGAGTAAAACGTGCGGAAACAAAATCCATAATTTACATATCAGCTTAGTAATAAATCCAGGCTTAATACTGTAGTGATACAACCATATCGAAAACTTAAAATAAATTGTCTAAAACATTTATACAGCTATATCAAATCCTGCTGTATAAAAAACTCCTCAAGGCTCCTGCTCCCTAGTCCTTCCTTGAACTACTAGCTCCGTCCATCCTGCGACCTGCCCCATGGAATAGGGTGTCCAAGATAACAACTAGGACGTGACCGCTAACACCCAGTACATAAACATGAGTAAACATATGTATATAATGCATGCAACATGATGACTAGTAAATGGTCATCTGAAAAGTCATGCTCAGTATCGGCGCTACATGAGTGCTGCCACCGTACGGATCAACCTCTGGGTGCAACCACACTCGTCTAGTACACCAGAGTAGTCAGACATACATGTCCCCGCCATGCGGTGCTCTCAGTGTTAGACTATCGAGTATAGAGCTGAGCGGCTCTATAATCAGGTATAACATGGTATAGGCTCAACGTATATATGCACATGACATATGAATATGGAAAACGGTAAATCATATATCATGCCATATAATAATTCCAAATAAATGCAACATATAAACATGTATACTTGCTGGCAATCTCAGTCAATGTGTACGTACCTCTAGGCTAGTTCAAGTAAAGTAGGATCCTAGGTTCCAAGCCTAAATTAAAAAGTTCACCATATCACTACACAAGTTCTATAAGCCTTAACTAAGCTAATAAGTACTCCCAAAACTTAAATAGATTTCCGGACCATACCTTCATCCGTAGATAGCCCTTTGGAGTCGCTAGTCCCGGATGACTATAACCACACCTTGGTTATTCCAGAATCTCGATTATAACCGATAGGGCCCTCAAGTGTATAACTCACACTATATAACTGATCGAAGAAGGAAACTCGGGAATTCGTAATCAGAAATGAATCTGAAGGCCCCTATTTATAGGAAAATTTCTGGACGAGTTCGGACCCTCCGAACTGGGGTTCGGATCATCCGATCCAACTCATCGCCTGCATGCAGAACACGTTGAGTTCGGACCATCCGATCTTCACTTCGGGCCGTCCGAAGTGCTCTAATTCCGACACTTGTCAAAATCCATTGCTGAGCAATCCTGCCTACTTGGCATAGGTGAAGTTCGGGCCGTCCGATCCTAGTTCGGATCGTCCGAACTTGCCTTAACTCCGAAGTCAACAAGCCATCTTTGGAGCCCCCGAGTTGCTGAGTTCGGATCGTCCGAAGTCCTCTTCGGACCGTCCGAACTGACTAAAATATTGAAAGTCCAATTCTTAACTCTGAAGTCCGATTGAACTCTGGAATTGGTTAATTACTAACCCTTAATCATGTTTAACATATTATTATCTTAAAATAAAATCTGGGTTACTACAGAAGTAAACCCAATCAACCCGTTCAATTGGAGTTCCCGGACAGCCCCTAAACTCCCACAAAATCTGCACTAACCACTTCAACTTAATTCACCCTTAACCTACCCAAAACTTAACCGAATTGTTCCCAAATTGAACCGAAAACAAGATCAACACATCCTACAATTGAATTATGACCAAGCAAAACCCTGTCCAGACCTCTTAATCCAGCCTTCCAGAACCAAACTCTTGAGGCCAATCAAAGGGATGACAAAATCTGCACCAGTCCAATATTATCTTAACCCCTTACGAACCCTTCACCGATTGGATTTCCTAACTTCCAGCCTACAAACCAACCCTATTAACTCCACTTAGACCACAATGAAACCTCGATCCAAGCCCTCACACCCGAATCTAGCTCAAGTCCCATTCTAGGCCGACTTACCTCCATCGGATCACTCCCAACACACGGCCACAACTTCAGCCCACTACCCCTTCACCTCCTGCCCTTCAAACCAACTCAAACCTCATCCTATACACTATTTGAACTCTCTTTCATCTAGCCTAGGCAGCCCTTAACATCATTCAATCAAATTTTCAGAAAATGAGTTCAATAATCACAAGTATAGGGCTAAAATTTCGAAATGCATCAGGCCACTTCAAGAATTGACCATTACACATGACATGGCTTATTTCAACTCCAATAACACAAGCATAATTTGAAAATACACAATAACCCTACTGATTTTTGCCCAAAAATTCGAAATATATGCATGACCCAACCAAGTCTCAACTCCAAACCAACACATAACTCATTTTAACATCAAACACAAGAGGTTTAGTGACCCTGCATGGAATCACCTACTAACTGGCAACTAATAGCATGCATTAAACTTAATACAACAAAATACTTAACAGAGTAAAACGTGCGGAAACATAATCCATAACTTACATATCAGCTTAGTAAAATATATCCAGGCTTAATACTGTAGTGATACAACCATATCGAAAAACTTAAAACTAAACATTATACAGCTATATCGAATCCTGCTGTATAATTAACTCCTCAAGGCTCTTGCTCCCTAGTCCTGCCTTGAACTACCAGCTCCGTCCATCCTGCAACCTGCCCCGTGGAATAGGGTGTCAAAGATAACAACTAGGACGTGAGCGCTAACACCCAATACATAAACATGAGTAAACATATGTATATAATGCATGCAATATGATGACTGATAAAGGGTCATCTGATAATTCATGCTCAGTACCGGCGCCACATGAGTGCTGCCACCGCTCGGATCAACCTCTGGGTGCAACCACACTCGTCTAGTACACCAGAGTAGTCAGACAAACATGTCCCCGCCGTCGCGGTACTCTCAGTGATAGACTATCGAGTATAGAGCTGAGCGGCTCTATACTCAGGTATATCAAGGTATATGCTCAACGTGTATATGCACATGACATATGAATATGAAAAACGATAAATCATATATCATGCCATATAATAATTTCAAATAAATGCAACATATAAACATGTGTACTCGCTGGCAATCTCAGTCAATGTGTACGTACCTCTAGGCTAGTTCAAGTATAGTAGATCCTAGGTTCCAAGCCTATATTCAAAAGTTCACTGTATCACTACACATGTTCTATAAGCCTTAACTAAGCTAATAAGTACTCCCAAAACTTAAATAGATTCCCGGACCATACCTTCGTCCGTAGTAAGCCCTTTGATGTCGCTGACTCTGGATGACTATAACAACTTCTTTGTTATTCCAGAATCTCACTATTACCGATAAGGCCCTCAAGTGTATAACTCACGCTATATAACTGAAGAAGGAAAGTTGGGAATTCGTATTCAAAATGAACTCTAGAGGCCCCTATTTATAGGCCAAGACCCGGCCTAGGTTTGGATCCTCCGAACTCGGGTTCGGAGCTTTCGTTCTAGCTCAATGCATGCATGCAAGCCACGTCGGGTTCGGAGCCTCTAAACTCAAGTTCGGACCGTCCGAACTGCTCTACGTCCGACACTTGTCAAAACTCAAGGCTTAGTCATCGTGCATTGCTGGCTGAAGGAGTTCGGACCGTCCGATCTAGGGTTCGGATCGTTCGAAGCTACCTTAACCCCGAAGTCAACATGACCACGATCGGATCACCCGGACTGCTGAGTTTGGACTGTCCGAATTCCTCTTCGGTCCGTCCGAACTGGCTCAAATATTGAAAGCCTAATTCTTAATTCTGAAGTCCGATTAAGCCCCGAAATTGGTTAATTACTAACCTTTATTCATGTTTAACATATTATCTTAAAATGAAATCTGGGTTACTACATTCTCCCCACCTTTAGATATTTCATCCGCAAAATAAAATCTAAAGACAATTCAAGATAACAATATGAAACATCAAACCATGTTTTATTACAACAACTGTAATTACATCTTTACATGGTAATCAAAAGTACAAAGCAAACAACTCAGGATATTCCGCTCGCATACGACTCTCGGTTTTCCAAGTTGCTTCTTCAACGCCTCGGCGCTGCCACTGTACCATCACAAGTGGTATAGTCTTATTCCGAAGAACTTTCTCCTTCCTGTCTAGGATACAGATCTGGCTCTAGCTGAATATCAGTAGGTTGAATAATATGAGATTCATCAGCTATGTACTGTCGAAGTAACAACACATGAAAAACATCATGTATACTGGAAAGATATGACGGTAACGCCAAACGATAAGCAACATCTCCGATCTTCTCCAGTATCTAGAAGGGCCCAATAAAACGAGGTGACAACTTGCCTTTCACACTGAACCTCATCACCTTCCTGAAAGGTGATACTCGTAAGAATACATACTCACTAGGGTCAAACTGCAATCGTCTGCAATGAATATTAGCATAATTGGCTTGTCTATCTTGAGCAGCTTTGATCCTCCGCTTGATCAAATCTACCTTTTCTACAATCTGCTACACCAACTCAGAACCCTCGACTTGTCGTTCTTCGACTTCATCCCAGAATAATGGAGTACGACACCATCAACCATACAATGCCTCAAAAAGTGCCATATCAATACTACAACGATAACTGTTATTGTAGGCAAATTCGATCAAAAGTAATTGATCCTGCTAAGATAAGCCAAAGTCCATGATAGAAGAACGTAGAATGTCTTCCAACGTACGAATCGTCCGCTCTGACTGCTTGTCAGTATCTGGATGATATGCAGTGCTCAAACTCTGAGTGGTACCCAAAGCCTGCTGAAAACTACCCCAAAAACGTGAGGTAAATCGCGGGTCTCTATCACTAACTATGCTCACTGGAATCCCATGTAATCGCACTATCTCCTGGATGTATAAGCGTTCCATGCGATCATAAGAATACTCTCGGTTGTAAGGAATGAAATGTGCTGATTTCGTCAAACGGTCAACGACAACCCAGATAGCATCACACTGACGTGCAGTCATAGGCAAGTGGGTGACAAAATCCATAGTCATGTGCTCCCACTTCTATTCGGGAATCTCAAGATTCTGCAGTAATCCACCTGATTGTTGGTGTTCAACCTTGACCTGTTGACAAACCAAACATCTTGAAACAAATTGATATACACTCCGCTTCATCCCTTTCCACCAGAATATAGTTCGCAAGTCCTTATACATTTTCATGCTTCCAGGATGAATAGACAATCGACTCCTATGAGCTTGAGAAAGAATATCGTTCCTGAGCTCCGCAACATTAGGTACAACCACTCAATTCGATAAGCATAATAAACCATCTGTCTGGTAATGGAATCCAGATGTATTAGCTCCATTGGCTAGACGTGCCAAATGCTGAGTCTTAACATCAGATATCTGAGCATCTCTGATCCGAGAATACAATGCTGGCTCAAATAGAATAGTATACAATCGAATCCCATTCCTCCCTTTCTTGTGCTTGAGCGTAAAACTCAATGAACAGCACTCTTGAACCAAATGAGATATTTCACTAGTCTGAAGTACAGAAAGTCTCACCTGCCGACTCAAGACATCAGCAGTAAAATTAGCAGAACCTGGATGATATTTGATTTCACAATCATAATCCTTCAGAAGATCCATACAAAATCTCTGCCGCATATTCAACTCCGCCTGAGTGAATAAATACTTCAGACTCTTGTGGTCCGTGAATATCTCAAATTTCTCGCCATAAAGATAATGCCTCCAGATCTTGAGCGCAAATACAATGGCGGCTAACTCGAGATCATGTACTGGATAATTATTCTCATGCATCTTCAACTATCGAGAAGCATAGGCAATAAGATGTCCATGCTGTGTCAGAACACATCCTAACCCCTGACCAAAGGTATCAGTATAAACAACATAACCTCCTGATCCAGAAGGTAGAGTTAGCACAGGTGCAGTAGTAAGACGTCTACGCAGTTCGTGAAACGACTCTGCACAATCCAAGGACCATATGAAGGTAACATCTTTTCGTGTAAGCTGTGTCAAAGGCCTGGCCAACTGTGAAAAATTCTCGATGAACCGACGGTAATAACCCGCTAGACCTAAGAAACTACGAATCTCAGCAACCGTCGTCGGACGAGACCAGTTCAGTACTGCCTCTATCTTACTAGGATCAACAGATATTTCTTCACTAGAAATCACATGACCGAGAAACACTACCCTATCAAGCCAGAATTTACACTTGCTCAATTTCGCATACAGTTGCTTATCTCGTAACGTCTGCAAAACAATTCTCAGATGATGTGCATGCTCATTCTTGTCATGAGAATAGACAAGAATATTATCAATGAAGAAGATGACAAATCTATCCAGATATTCTCGAAATACCTGATTCATCAGATTCATAAAGACTGTCGGTGCATTCGTCAAACCGAATGACATAACCAAAAATTCATAATGCCCGTATCTGGTCCTAAAAGCAGTCGTAGAAATATCTGAGTCTCGTACCTGCATCTGGTGGTATCCAGATCTCATATCTATCTTAGAGTAGACAGAAGTACCCTGTAATTGATCGAACAGATCATCAATTTGCGGCAAAGGATACTTATTCTTGATGGTGACATGATTCAGCTGCCTGTAATCAATACATAATGGCATCGATCCATCCTTCTTCTTGACGAAAAAAACAAGTGCTCCCCAGGGAGAAACACTCGGACGAATATATCTCTTATCAAGCAGATCCTGCAACTGCTGTTTCAATTCCCTCATCTCTGACGGTGCTAGACGATAAGGTGCTCGGGATATAGGCGTAGTTCCTGGTACTAGATCAATACTAAATTCAACCTCTCGAATCGGAGAAAAACCAGGAATCTCATCAGGGAATACATCAGGAAACTCGCTGACTACCGATAGCTGATCAATACCTGGACTACTCGTGGACATATCAACTGCATAAATGAGGTAGCCCTCCCCACCTGACTCCAAGACATGACATGCCTTCAGAGCCGATACAAGTGGCATCGGAGGTTGCGCACCCTTACCATAAAAGTACCAGCTACCACCCTCATCCGGATGAAACTATACCAGACGCTGATAACAATCCACAGTAGCCTGATGCAAAGTCACATATCTATTCCCAAAATACAATCAAAATCTGTCATCGCTAGAATCATTAGATTATCAGACAACACGTGACCCTCAAACTCTAGAAGGCAACCCATCACTAGACTCTTAGTTACTACCTCCTGCTCTAGCGGAGTAGATACAACTAAATCCATATCTAATGATACATAAGTAATCTATGTCTCTTAACAAAACGGCTAGAAATAAAGGAATGCGATGCTCTAGTATCAATTAAAATAAGTGCAGGAATACCACATAACAAAAAGGTACCTGCCAACATGCGATCGCTTCCTTCAATAGCCTGATCCTGAGAGAGAGCAAACACCTGCCCTTGAGTCTGTGGACGATAACCAGAAGAAATCTATGGTGCTGGCTGCTGACTCGGAAAAGTAGAAGCCTGAGATCCAACGTGTGATCCCGATCCACTAGCAGAACCCATACGCTGAGGACAATCTCTCCGCAGATGTCCCTGCTCACCACAAATATAACAAGCACCAGTAGCCTTCCGACACGAAGCTGTAGGATGCTTCCCAACACAGTGACTGTAAAACTCCTCTTTCTTCTTCTTCTTCCCAAAACGGAATGTACCTCATGAGCCACGAGAACCAGACGAAGTAGTAGTAGTAGTAGAAGAAGACATAGGTCCAGATTGCACAACAGATTGAGCCCTAGGCCCAAGAGATCCTCTAGGCTATCCTGGCATCATCAACAGTGCCCGCCTATTGTTGTTCTCCACTTGACAAAAATGGTTAACCAAAGTCTCATAAGATGTCGGATCATCACAGACGACAACTTGTGAATAGATATCTTGATTCAAGTCTTGCAAAAAGATATCATACTTGGACGCATCACTGTCATTGATATGAGGACTAAAAGGTAGCAGGTCAAGAAATCGTTGCTGATATTGATCAATAGTCATTGATCCTTGCCTCAGAGTCAGCAACTCCATAGACCGTGCTTGACGAACAGCTGGAGGAAAATACAGTTTCTGAAACTGCTGACAGAAATCCCCCAAGTCAATGTCCTCTCTCAGTACGTGCTTGAGTAGCTTTGGCATCCCACCATAAGCATGTTCGATCCTCTAGAACAAATACTAGAACTTCCAGTTTCTGCTCCTCAGTGCAATCTAAAGCTCAAAATGCACACTCGAGTTTAGACATCCAACCTCTTGTCTGTTCATGATTCTCGCCTCCCATCAAGGGTTTCGATCTTACTTGCATGAACTTATCGATAGAGTAGCGACGTCTACCCTCAAGAAGATGATATCTATTATCATGATGGCGATGATGACGATGATGACCACCTCCCTGGCCAACACTACCGTGACTCTCGTCGGCCATATCCTGAAAAGAATTGCACATTAAAATCCCAAATGCGCAATAATTACTCAAGACTAGAATAAATCCCAAGTACTAATTCCCAAAATCTATGCATGCTCTGATACCAAAAATGTAGTGACCCTGCATGGAATCACCTACTAACTGGCAACTAATAGCATGCATTAAACTTAATACAACAAAATACTTAACAGGGTAAAACGTGCGGAAACATAATCCATAACTTACATATCAGCTTAGTAAAATATATCCAGGCTTAATACTGTAGTGATACAACCATATCGAAAAACTTAAAACTAAACATTATACAGCTATATCGAATCCTGCTGTATAATTAACTCCTCAAGGCTCCTGCTCCCTAGTCCTGCCTTGAACTACCAGCTCCGTCCATCCTGCGATCTGCCCCGTGGAATAGGGTGTCCAAGATAACAACTAGAACGTGAGCGCTAACGCCCAGTACATAAACATGAGTAAACATATGTATATAATACATGCAACATGATTACTGGTAAAGGGTCATATGAAAAGTCATGCCCAGTACCGGCGCCACATGAGTGCTGCCACCGCGCGGATCAACCTCTGGGTGTAACCACACTCGTCTAGTACACCAGAGTAGTCAGACATACATGTCCCGCCATCGCGGTACTCTCAGTGACAGACTATCGAGTATAGAGCTGAGCGAATCAAACGTGTATATGCACATTACAATGAATATGGAAAACGGTAAATCATATATCATGACATATAATAATGCCAAATAAATGCAACATATAAAAATGTATACTCGCTGGCAATCTAAGTCAATGTGTACGTACCTCTAGGCTAGTTCAAGTATAGTAGATCCTAGGTTCCAAGCCTATATTCAAAAGTTCACCGTATCACTACACAAGTTTTATAAGCTTTAACTAAGCTAATAAGTACTCCCAAAACTTAAATAGATTCCCGGACCATACCTTCGTCCATAGTAAGCCCTTTGATATCGCTTACTCTGGATGACTATAACAACTTCTTTGTTATTCCAGAATCTCACTATTACCGATAGGACCCTCAAGTGTATAACTCACACTATATAACTGAAGAAGGAAACTCGGGAATTCATATTCAAAATGAACTCTAGAGGCCCGTATTTATAGGCCCTTACTCTGGATGACTATAACAACTTATTTGTTATTCCAGAATCTCACTATTACCGATAGGGCCCTCAAGTGTATAACTCACACTATATAACTGAAGAAGGAAACTCGGGATTTCGTATTCAAAATGAACTCTAGAGGCCCCTATTTATAGGCCAAGACCCGTCCTAGGTTTGGTCCTCCAAACTCGGGTTCGGAGCGTCCGTTCCAGCTCAATGCATGCATGCAAGACACGTCGTGTTCGGAGCCTCCGAACTCAAGTTCGGACCATCCGAACTGCTCTACGTCTGATACTTGTCAAAACTCAAGGCTTAGTCATCGTGCATTGCTGGCTGAAGGAGTTTGGACCGTTCGATCTAGGGTTCGGATCGTTCGAAGCTACCTTAACCCTGAAGTCAACATGACCACGATCGGAGCACCCGGACTGCTGAGTTCGGACCGTCCGAAGTCCTCTTCGGGCCGTTCGAACTGGCTCAAATATTGAAAGCCCAATTCTTAATTCTGAAGTCCGATTAAGCCCCCAAATTGGTTAATTACTAACCCTTAATCATGTTTAACATATTATTATCTTAAAATGAAATCTGGGTTACTACAAGAGGGATTCAAAAACTTACACATGTAAGTCTATTGATTTTCGAAGGGGTTTCAAAATCCTAGCTCACACAACAAGTAAAAATAGAAATGGCAACAAGAATGAGGCATTCAACATAGTAGCATTGCTTGGTGGCCAAGGAAATGACTTAAACTTGCCTTAAACCTTCAAGACACAAGAAAAGAGGTTGGAATGAAGCTTGAATTCGAAAAACTCAGTAGCTTTGGCTTCCTTGGGTCGAGCTCCGGCCAGTGAGAAGGTGGGATGGCGGCGGCGTTCCGATGGTGGAGAGGGGAAGCCAACGGTTTGGAGGATAAGATAGGGGAAGGTGGCGGCTCCTAAGGGTTTTGGGGGCTAGGGTTCCAATGTTTTTGTAATGTGTAGGGTTTGAAAGAAAAATGTGGATTTAATTTAAGTGTGGGTGCAAAATGCTTAAAAGTGCTACTCTATCAACTTGTAAAATTGCTACTAGTTGTTTTACAACTTTAGCACTACTCACACTTAGCCCTTTAAAATCCCTATGTTTGAAAATTCAAGAATTGAAGGAATTAATTAAATTTCACTTGCCCGGGTTCAAAAATGCTAAATTTGGAAATGTTCTAAAATAAACTCAAGAATGCCAAAAAAGCGATTTTGGTCACTCGAAAAATCTTTAAAATCAAAATTTTATTTTTTTTCCTCAATTTCTCACAAATCTCAAATCTTTCGGAAATTAAGAATTACCACCGAGATCCACCGTCACCTCATGCCGGAACCAAAAGCCATTGAACCCAACAATCTCAAGATTAATTAGTTTAAATAATTAAGCAAAATAAACTTTTAAAGGAATTTAAAGCAATTAAATTTGTGAAATTAAAATTATAAATATTTAAGCAAAAATAGGCATGTAATCCAAATTATGAAATTTTAGGCACTACAATTCCTCTCTCCCTAATATGGAATTTCGTCCTCGAAATTTGAAAATTACCCAAAAGCTCTGGATAACAAGTCCTGATATCTGCCTCTGTCTCCCAAGTAGCTTCCTCATCCGAATGGTTCAACCATTTCACATTGACCATCGGAATTTTTGTTGTTGTGGAGTCTCCTCTCATGTATCTCCAAAATCCAGACAGGTCTCTCTTCATAAGTCATGTCCAGGGAGAGCTGAAGGGGTTCAAAAATGAGCACATGCGAAGGATTCGAGACGTATTTCCTCAGCATGGATACGTGAAAGACGTTGTGCACTCCAGCAAGACTAGGCGGCAGTGCCACCCTATAAGCTAATGTCCCCACTCTATCAAGAATCTCAAAAGATCCTATGAACCTCGGAGACAATTTACCCTTCTTCCCAAACCTCATCACCCCCTTCATAGGAGCTACTCGGACAAAAACATGATCACCCACTGAGAACTCCAGATCTCTCTTCCTTGATCTGCGTAGCTCTTTTACCTACTCTGAGCAGTCTTCATCCTATCCCATATCTTGACTACAATATCGACAGTATGCTGGAAAATCTCTGGCCCCAACTCCGATCTCTCACCAACCTCTTCCCACAAAACAGGAGACCTGCACTTTCTTCCATAAAGTGCCTCGTAGGGAGCCATACTGATAGTAGACTGAAAACTGTTATTGTACGTAAACTCCACCAGTGATAAACTCGACTCCCAAATATCTTGGAAATCAATAGCGCAGACCTGCAATAGGTCTTCCAAAGTCTAAATCACCCTCTCATATTGCCCATTCGTCTGCAGTAAAATGCGGTACTAAACAGAAGTTTCGTCCCCAAGGCCGAATGAAGACTCTTCCAAAAAGACGAAATAAATCGCGGATCTCTATCTGACACAATGGAGACTGGGATGCCATGTAGTCTGACTATCTCTCGAATATACAACTCCATGTACTGAGTCATGGTAAATGTCTTCCTCACCTTTAGGAAGTGATCTGACTTAGTGAGACGGTCTGCAATAAACCAAATAGAATTTGAGCCTCTCACTGTCCTAGGCAAACCTATGACAAAATCTATAGTAATATTCTCCCATTTCCACTCGGGAATAGGAAGTGGCTTAAGCAATCCAGCAGGCATCTGATGCTCCGCTTTGACCTGCTGGCATGTCAAACACTAAGACACAAAATGGGAAACATCACGCTTCATGCCCGACCACCAATACAACTGCTGAAGATCTCGATACATCTTCGTACTCCCTGGGTAAATGGAGTATGATGATGCATGAGCCTCTGCCATGACCACAACTCACAGTGAGTCACCTGCGGGCACCCAAAACCGACCTCTAAATTTCTTAATACCATCCACCACTGAATAAAAACCACTTCCCTTCGCCTCATATCTTTGTCTCCACTTCCTAATCTGTTCATCAACTGCCTGCTCGGCACGGATACGGTCAAATAGAGTGGTTTGCACAGATAGTGAAGACAATCTGGGAGCTCTACCCCCTGCATAAAACTCTAGGCCAAACCTCTAAATTTCATCCTGCAACGGTCTAGACACCGACATAGAAGCAATAACTGCTGTCTTCCTACTCAAGGCATCTGCAACAATGTTAGCTTTACCCGGGTGGTAACTAATGTCGCAGTCATAATATTTCACTAACTCTAGCCATCTCCGCTGCCTCATATTTAACTCCTTCTAAGTGAAGAAGTAATTGAGGCTTTTATGGTCGGTGAATATCTTACACTTCTCTCAGTAGAGATAGTGCCTCCAAATTTTGAGAGCGAACACCATAGCTGCCAACTCCAAATCATGAGTAGGATAATTCTTCTCATGATCCTTCAGTTTCCTAGAAACGTAATAAATAACTATATCCCGCTACATGAGAACTGCTCCTAGGCCCAACTTAGAGGCATCGGTATAAACAACAAAATCACCCTGCCCTGAAGGCATAGCCAAAACCGGTGTTGTCGCAAGAGCCTTCTTCAACAAATCAAAGCTCACTTGACACTCCGGGCTCCACACAAACTTTGCATTCTTCTTAGTCAATGCTGTCAAAGGAACATCTATGGATGAAAAACCCTTGATGAACTTTCTATAATAATCGTCCAATCCAAGAAAGCTGCGAATCTCCAAAGCGTTTTTGGGTATAGACCACTCCTTAACTGCTTGAACCTTGGAGGGATCTACCTCCACACCACCTTTAGAGATGATATGTGTAACACCCAGTATTTTTTTATATACGTAAATTCGCATGCATAATTAGGGAATTTATTTATTTAAAATTTTATATTATGGGTTAAATATTTATGTGAAATTATTTGTGCATGTTTTAAGTTATTTTCAAGCATTTAACCCATAATTAGTGATTTTCACGATTTATGGAAATTTAATTATTTTATCGCGTAGACGGGACCGTGGACGGACGAGATACCAAATTATTTAGCCAAAAATATTTTATGAGTTTTATGAGCCTTAAAATAATATTTTAAGGTATTTTGTCAAGAAAATTTTAGTATTTAATTATATATTTATTTAAGGGTTGATTTTTAGCCAAAATAAGTCATTTTAGTGACTTTTATTAAATTTTAAAAATTCCCTATTATATTATTTCGGGATTTATACTTAGATATCAGATTGTTATTATTATTTTTAAGAGTTTTAAAGATTAAGTTAAGGTATAAATTATTTATATTGAGTAATATCTATTATTAACACATTATCTACCAAAAATTTAAACCTAAATCACTCCCTAAACTTATTCTAAACCCCATCAGCCGCCTCCTATAATCTTCATCAGCCTTTCTTCGCGTTCTTTTCCAGAAATTCAACCCCTAGCCGATCAACCTCAAATTCTTTTGAAGATTTTGTCCGTTCGTCGTCCCGGAGCCTCGTATACGCGTCTTCCTTCGTCAAATAAATTCAAGGCATGTTTAATTCCTTTCTTGCACACCATATGAGCTATTTAGATCATTCATGACAGATTTTATTGAGTTTTGGTGGTTATGCATTATTATGATCACGTTTTTTTGGGCTTGAACTTAGTTTTACTCTCGGTTTGTTGCATAACTCTATGTTCATCCTCATGTTTTCTTTTTGGGAGCGGATCTGACTGCTGGTTCAAGGTTCAAAGGTTGTGTTAGAGTCTTAGGGGTCGAGCCATGGTCAGGTTATAGGTTGGAAGGGAGCTGGCCGATCAGAAATTCCATGGAAGAGCTATAGGTGCGCAGGGTTAGGGTTATGGGGAAGAAGGCTCTGCTGGCCCATGCATGGCCATGGACCAGTGGGGCGTGGCCTAGGTTAGGACCGGCAGGACCCTGGGAAGGTCCTGCCGGCAGCGCTCCGGCCGGCCATGGCCAGAGCAAGGCGGATGCAGCCCTGAAAGGGCTGCTGCTCGCGCAGCATATGGAAGGGAAAGGGGGGGATCGGGTTGGGCTATGGGTGGGGGTTGGGTCGGGTCCTGGGGGTCTGGGTCAGGTCTGGGTAGTAGTAGGGTTGGGTCAGATGGTCCGGGTCCGGGTTTGGTGGGTCGGGCTCGGGTATTTTAATTTTTAAGTATTTAATAGTTTAGGTGTATTTTGGATTTTTTTTTAAATTAATTAGAAAATTATTTGGGCCTCCAAATAATTTTATTTGGGCCTTAAATAATTTATTTAAGTTAGCAAAATGATTTTTATGGGCTTGGAAGCCCATGAGAATTTTTGGGCCAGTCAGTGGATTCTTGGGCCAGTCTAGAATTTTATTGGGTTTAATTCAGTTAATGGGCTTAAATATTGTTATTTAGGCCCAGTTAAGTATAACTAAGTGATTTAGGCTAAGATATGATAATTGGGCTTTTATTTAAGTTTATTGGGCTTAGAGTGAGTGACCAGCAGTCTGGACCAACCCATGAAAAATAAATAAGTTCGGAATATATATTAATTATTTTTATGCATAAAGTCTATTTTGAGTATAAGTATATTATATTATAAAAAAATTAATTAAATATATATTACGGACATATTTTCAGTGCATGCATCCATGAAATAATTTTATGACATGATTTAATGTTTAAGGTTGAGCTAGAAAATAATTTTATGTTGGAAGTTGAAGTAGTGTGAAAATTTAAGGGGGACCAGTCCCCACATGTTAAGGGCAGTTTACTGTCAATTTAAGGGTAGTTTACTACCAGTAAGAGGTGATTCGTCACCGCCGCGTACGTTTGTTCTAAGAGACTGATCAGTCGAACTTTTAAGTTTAAGGTTACACTACGGATATGACCATGCGATGTTAGAAAAAAATGTTATGCTTAACAATGTTTATGTATGTAATATATGATTATATTTAAGTTCAAGTTTAAGTAAGATTTTAAGTTATAATTCATAATTTTTAAGCATGCTCATTCATGTATATGTTATTTATTAGTATTCCAATGATTTAAATTATTTTAAACCCTTGTTATGTGAGCATGTTGGGCCTTTAGGCTCATTACACTTATATGGTGCAAGTGAGTACGTAGAGGAAGATGTAGTTCCTACCGGTGGTGAGGACGTATGAGCGGACATGCAGTGATCCCCCGTGACCGCCGGCTAAGTCTTGAGAACATTTTTAAGAATTTTTAAACTCTGTTTCTTATTTATTCTTTTATGTCTTGTCAGTGGTGGATTTTAGTACTATTTTTATTAAATAATTTTTTATTGCATGCAACCTTTTAAGTTGATTGTTTGACCGTATTTTATTTAAGTTTGACTCAGTTATTTAAGTAAAAATGTTGCAATTTATTTATGTTATTTTTAAATCTTTTTATTTTATGCATATATGTATGGGCATGTATGTACATCTATTTTACTTAGTATTATTTAAAAAAAAAAAAATTTCCGTATTTACGTAGAAGTTTAGGACGTTTCAATTGGTATCAGAGCCGCGTTCTTGGAGGGGTCATCACTGCTATGCGAGCTCAGAAATCCACGCTACCGGTCTGTAAGTTTTAATTGCTTTTAGTATGATTTAGTAGTATCATGTTTAAGACTTAAGCATTTATGTTAGCAGAAAATCTTTAAGTACTTAGTTATGCATGTCGATTTAAGTAAAGAAATATGTGGTGGTGCAGAATGCCTCCGAGACCCGTTAACAGAGGACCTCCACCTCCACCTCCACATAATCCGCTTTCGGCATTGGAGCAGGCCAATGCAAACATGATGGCCGGGATTACTGCTCTGTTGGAGCAGCAGGCAGCACGTCTGAGACTATCTCATGATGAGGACGTGGCTGAGAGGTTTCAGAAGAAGGGACCGAAGGAGTTCTCAGGTGCCACAGATCCAGTCGTTGCTGAGGGGTGGATCCGTTCTTTGGAGAGCATCTTTGCTTACATGGGGTTGACTGATGCGGACAAGGTGAGATGCGCAGTGTACATGCTGAAGGGTGATGCAGACTTATGGTGGGAGAGTGCATCACGGGGAGTGAATCTGACTACTATGCTATGGGCAGACTTCCGGAGGATGTTTTTCTCCAAGTATTTCACTAAAGACGTGCGCAGTAGGATGATTCGAGATTTCATGAGTCTCCGGCAGGGATACAAGACAGTTGTGGAGTACATCCGTCAGTTCGAGAGGGGCTGTCACTTGGTGCCATTGATTGCTGACAGTGCACCTGAGAAGATGAGACAGTTCATTGAGGGGCTCAGGTCAGATATCAAGCATGACAATCGTATGGCGGAAGTCCTCACTTATGAGACTGCAGTCAGTAGAGCCTTGCGTTCGGAGGATGGTAGGAGAGAGATCCACAGGGAGCAGCAGAGTAAGAGGCAGTTTCAGTCTGGATATCAGCGACCATCTTCGCAGCCTCCTGCGAAGAAGCAGTATACTGGGCCGTCTAAGGGCCCGAACTAGCAGAAGCCACAGCAGCAGAGACAACAGCCTAGGGGCAGGGCCCCTAATGCTGGAGGATATCCTACTTGCCCGAAGTGCCAGAAGATGCATCCAGGACCATGTCTTCTAGGAGCGGGCGTCTGTTTTCATTGTAAGGAGCCATGGCACCAGATGGCCAATTGCCCGAGGAAGAAGAACACTACAGGGAGAGTGTTCGTGATGCAGGCTGAGGAGGCAGACCCAGATACCTCCTTGATCACCGGTATATCTTACCCCTAGTATTTTATAATTTCTTCCTTTGGTTAAGAATTTCGATTTTTCTTTGTGGAATAATTTGTTATTTGGGATTTTTCTATCTGCATGTTAGAATATGAAGCATGTTTTAATTGTGATTAGAATTAAGGGTTATTAGTGACTCATCTTTGGGGGAAAAGTTTAGTAGTGGTATGAAGTTGTTGGGATTCTTCTGCATGCAGGAAGAATTCTAGTTGGAGGCAACTCCACGTTTGCGTTGCTAGATTCAGGGGCTACGCATTCGTTTATCTCCCTAGAGTTTATCAGATGGATAGGCATCACACCTGAGATTGCCGACAGTGGTTATAATGTCACTATGCCGTCAGGACAGATTATTTCTACCTCTAGTGTCATTCGAGAGCTGGAGTTGGAGCTGCAGGGGCACTCTATTCGCGCAGATGTAGTGGTTTTGCCGTTGAGAGGGTTTGATTTGATATTGGGTATGGACTGGTTGACAGTCAATGGAGCTTCGATTGATTTTTGTCGGAGGACTGTGTCAGTGAAACCGCCGGGAGGCGACCCGTTTACTTTTCATGCATCTCAGAGCAGTGATATTCCTCAGGTGATATTCTTATTCAGGCGAGGAAGCTGTTGAAACGGGGTTGCCGAGGCTTCCTAGCGAGTATTGTCACGGCCTCAGAACCAGCCAGTAGATCATTATTAGAGATAGAGGTAGTTCGTGACTTTCCGGACGTCTTTCTGGAGGATGTTGCAGGGATTCCACCAGTGAGAGAGGTGGAGTTCAGTATCGACTTATTTCCAGACACTGTGCCTATCTCAAAGGCACCATACAGACTTGCTCCTACCGAGATGAAAGAGTTGAAGGAGCAGATTCAGGAGTTATTAGAGAAAGGCTTTGTTTGTCCTAGCTTTTCTCCATGGGGAGCTCCAGTGTTATTCGTGAAGAAGAAGGATGGCAGTATGAGACTGTGCATCGATTATCGAGAGCTCAACAGAGTCACGGTAAAGAATAAGTACCCACTGCCGAGGATAGAGGACTTATTTGATCAGTTGCAGGGAGCTTCAGTGTTCTCCAAGATCGATCTGCGATCTGGTTATCATCAGCTGCGAGTTAGAGATGCAGATGTGTCCAAGACTGCTTTCCGGACACGTTATGGGCATTACAATTTCTTAGTGATGCCATTTAGGATGACCAATGCTCCAGCGGTTTTCATGGATCTCATGAACCGGGTATTTCAGCCGTACCTTGATCAGTTCATCATAGTCTTCATTGATGATATCTTGATCTACTCTAGGAGCGTTGAGGAGCATAGACAGCATCTACAGACAGCCTTGCAGACTTTGAGGGAGCATCGTTTGTATGCCAAGTTCAGCAAGTGCGAGTTTTGGCTTGAGCAGGTGGCATTTCTTGGCCATATTATTTCTAGAGATGGGATTGCAGTGGATCAGTCGAAGGTTGAGGCAGTGCAGAAATGGGGTATTCCGAAGAATGCTTCGGAGATTCGCAGTTTCTTGGGTTTGGCAGGATACTATAGGAAGTTCATCAAGGGTTTTTCCTCTATTGCAGTACCCTTGACTTCCTTAACCAAGAATAATGCGAAGTTTTTTTGGAGTCCAGACTGTCAAAGGAGCTTCGATCAGCTGAAGGAAGCACTTACTACCGCATCGGTTTTGGCGATGGCAGTACCACACGAGGAGTTAGTGGTGTACACCGACGCGTCTAAGCTAGGTTTAGGCGCAGTACTTATGCAGTGTGGTAAGGTTATTGCTTATGCGTCGAGGCATTTGAAGATTCACGAGAAGAACTACCCGACACATGATTTGGAGTTAGCAGTAGTGGTCTTCGCTTTGAAAATCTGGAGGCACTATCTGTATGGCGAGAAGTGCAAGATTTTCACGGATCATAAGAGCCTCAAGTAATTTTTCACTCAGAAGGAGTTAAACATGAGGCAACGGAGATGGTTGGAGTTAGTGAAGGATTACGACTGCGACATTAGCTACCATCCAGGTAAGGCTAATGTAGTGGCCGATTCTTTGAGTTGGAAGTCGACAGTGGTATCGTGTTTGACAGTGCAGTTACCACTGCAGAGCGAGATTCAGAGTTTTGATTTGGAGTTTTACTTGAGTGGTCATGCACCGAGCTTGTCAGTGTTGATGGTGCAACCGATTCTACGAGATCGGATCAGAGTTGGACAGACTACTGATGAGGAGTTACAGCGTTGGAGGCAGAGAGATGAGGCCAAGGGTGGTCATCTGTATACAGTTGTGGATGGCATTGTTCAGTACCGTGGTAGGATGTGGGTACCGAACGTCGATCAGTTGAGAGATGAGATTCTAGCAGAGGCTCACACATCTCCGTACTCCATTCACCCCGGAAGTACGAAGATGTACAGAGATTTGCAGCTATTGTATTGGTGGCCCGGGATGAAGAGAGACATCGGGAGAGTTGTGTCAGAGTGTTTGACTTGTCAGCGAGTCAAGGCAGAGCATTAGCGTCCAGCAGGACTTCTTAGACCTCTTCCTATTCCGAAATGGAAATGGGAGAACATTACGATGGATTTTGTAGTTGGCCTTCCAAGGAGTAACAGAGGTTGCACAGCTATTTGGGTGATCGTGGATAGACTCACCAAGTCAGCTCATTTCTTGCCGGTGAGGACTACCTACTCCTTGACACAGTATGCAGAGCTTTACATCAAGGAGATTGTTAGATTGCATGGCATACCTGTGTCCATTGTATCCGATAGAGATCCGAGATTCACATCCGCGTTTTGGAAGAGTTTGCACACAGCATTGGGGACTATACTACTGTTCAGCACAGCTTTTCATCCCCAGACAGATGGTCAGTCAGAGAGGGTGATACAGATTCTCGAAGATCTACTGAGGGCTTGTGTCATCGACTTTCAGGGCTCATGGGAGACGAGATTGCCGTTAGTGGAGTTTACCTATAACAATAGCTTTCAGGCGTCTATAGGTATGGCTCCTTATGCAGTTTTGTATGGGAGGAGATGCAGATCTCCTCTTCATTGGGATGAGGTTGGAGAGAGAATCCTATTGGGTCCCGAGATAGTGCAGCAGACTGCTGATATTGTGACCCAGATTCGGGATCGCATGAGGACTGCTCAAAGTCGTCAGAAGAGTTATGCAGATACTCGACGACGAGATTTGGAGTTCGCTGTAGGTGATCACGTATTCCTGAAGGTGTCACCTATGAAGGGAGTAGTGCGATTTGGCCGGAGAGGCAAGCTTAACCCTAGATATATAGGGCCATTCGAGATCTTGGAAAGAGTTGGCACGTTGGCCTACCGTTTAGCTCTACCACCAGGGCTAGCGGCAGTACACAATGTATTCCATGTATCCATGCTTCGGAGATACATCTCGAACCCGTCACATGTGTTGGATTTTGAGCCTCTTCAGTTGACACCGGAGTTAGCATTTGAGGAGAGGCCTATACGGATCTTGGCTAGGGAGGAGCGCAGATTGAGGACGCGGGTCATACCGATGGTCAGAGTCCAGTGGCTGAATCACTCAGAGGAGGAAGCTATTTGGGAGACCGAGGCAGACATGAGGACTCGCTACCCGGAGTTGTTCGGATAAGTACTTTAATTTCGAGGACGAAATTCAAATTAAGGGGGGGAGAATTGTAACACCCAGTATTTTTTTATATACGTAAATTTGCATGCATAATTAGGAAATTTATTTATTTAAAATTTTAGATTATGGGTTAAATATTTATGTGAAATTATTTGTGCATGTTTTAAGTTATTTTCAAGCATTTAACCCATAATTAGTGATTTTCACGATTTATGGAAATTTAATTATTTTATCGCGTAGACGGGACCGTGGACGGACGAGATACCAAATTATTTAGCCAAAAATATTTTATGAGTTTTATGAGCCTTAAAATAATATTTTAAGGTATTTTGTCAAGAAAATTTTAGTATTTAATTATATATTTATTTAAGGATTGATTTTTAGCCAAAATAAGTCATTTTAGTGACTTTTATTAAATTTTAAAAATTCCCTATTATATTATTTCGGGATTTATACTTAGATATCAAATTGTTATTATTATTTTTAAGATTTTTAAATATTAAGTTAAGGTATAAATTATTTATATTGAGTAATATCTATTATTAACACATTATCTACCAAAAATTTAAACCTAAATCACTCCCTAAACTTATTCTAAACCCCATCAGCCGCCTACTATAATCTTCATCAGCCTTTCTTCGCGTTCTTTTCCAGAAATTCAACCCCTAGCCGATCAACCTCAAATTCTTTTGAAGATTTTGTTCGTTCGTCGTCCCGGAGCCTCGTATACGCGTCTTCCTTCGTCAAATAAATTCAAGGCATGTTTAATTCCTTTCTTGCACACCATATGAGCTATTTATATCATTCATGACAGATTTTATTGAGTTTTGGTGGTTATGCATTATTATGATCACGTTTTTTTGGGATTGAACTTAGTTTTACTCTCGGTTTGTTGCATAACTCTATGTTCATCCTCACGTTTTCTGTTTGGGAGCGGATCTGACTGCTGGTTCAAGGTTCAAGGGTTGTGTTAGAGTCTTAGGGGTCGAGCCATGGTCAGGTTATAGGTTGGAAGGGAGCTGGCCGATCAGAAATTCCATGGAAGAGCTGTAGGTGCACAGGGTTAGGGTTATGGGGAAGAAGGCTCTGCTGGCCCATGCATGGCCATGGACCAATGGGGCGTGGCCTAGGGTAGGACCGGCAGGACCCTGGGAAGGTCCTCCCGGTGGCGCTCCGGCCGGCCATGGCCGGAGCAAGGCGGCAGCAGCCCTGAAAGGGCTGCTGCTCGCGCAGCGTATGGAAGGGAAAGGGGGGGGGGGATTGGGTTGGGCTATGGGTGGGGTTTGGGTCGGGTCCTGGGGGTCTGGGTCGGGTCAGGGTAGTAGTAGGGTCGGGTCAGATGATTTGGGTCCGGGTTCGGTGGGTCGGGCTCGGGTATTTTAATTTCTAAGTATTTAATAGTTTAGGTGTATTTTGGATTTTTTTAAAATTAATTAGAAAATTATTTGGGCCTCCAAATAATTTTATTTGGGCCTTAAATAATTTATTTAAGTTAGCCCAATGATTTTTATGGGCTTGGAAGCCCATGAGAATTTTTGGGCCAGTCAGTGGATTCTTGGGCCAGTCTAGAATTTTATTGGGTTTAATTCAGTTAATGGGCTTAAATATTGTTATTTAGGCCCAGTTAAGTATAACTAAGTGATTTAGGCTAAGATATGATAATTGGGCTTTTATTTAAGTTTAATGGGCTTAGAGTGAGTGACCAGCAGTCTGGACCAACCCATAAAAAATAAATAAGTTTGGGATATATATTTAATTATTTTTATGCATAAAGTCTATTTTGAGTATAAGTATATTATATTATAAAAAAATTAATTAAATATATATTACGGACATATTTTCAGTGCATGCATTCATGAAATAATTTTATGGCATGATTTAATGTTTAAGGTTGAGCTAGAAAATAATTTTATGTTGGAAGTTGAAGTAGTGTGACAATTTAAGGGGGACCAGTCCCCACATGTTAAGGGCAGTTTACTATCAATTTAAGGGTAGTTTACTACCAGTAAGAGGTGATTCGTCACCGCCGCGTACATTAGTTCTAAGAGACTGATCAGTCGAACTTTTAAGTTTAAGGTTACACTACGGATATGACCATGCGATGTTAGAAAAAAATGTTATGCTCAACAATGTTTATATATGTAATATATGATTATATTTAAATTCAAGTTTAATTAAGATTTTAAGTTATAATTCATAATTTTTAAGCATGCTCATTCATGTATATGTTATTTATTAGTATTCCAGTGATTTAAATTATTTTAAACCCTTGTTATGTTAGCATGTTGGGCCTCTAGGCTCACTACACTTATATGGTGCAGGTGAGTACGTAGAGGAAGATGTAGTTTCTACCGGTGGTGAGGACGTATGAGCGGACATGCAGTGATCCCCCGTGACCGCCGGCTGAGTCTTGAGAACATTTTTAAGAATTTTTAAACTCTGTTTCTTATTTATTCTTTTATGTCTTGTCAGTGGTGGATTTTAGTACTATTTTTAATAAATAATTTTTTATTCCATGCAACCTTTTAAGTTGATTGTTTGACCGTATTTTATTTAAGTTTGACTCAGTTATTTAAGTAAAAATGTTGCAATTTATTTATGTTATTTTTAAATCTGTTTATTTTGTGCATATATGTATGGGCATGTATATACATCTATTTTACTTAGTATTATTTTTTTTAAAAAAAAAAAAATTTTCCGCATTTATGTAGAAGTTTAGGACGTTTCAATATGACCCATGAATTCCACTCTCTCGAACCAAAAATCTCACTTGTAAAACTTTGCAAATAACTTCCGATCTCAGAGCACCTCTAAAACTGTACTCAAATTCTTCAAGTGATCTTCTCTATCCTTAGAATAAATGAGAATGTCATCTATGAAGACAATGACAAATAGGTCCAATTACGGCTGAAACACGCGGTTCATAATATCCATGAAGACCGCACGCACATTTGTCAGACCGAACGACGTCACTAGGAACTCGTAGTGGCCATAACGAGTCCTAAAAGATGTCTTGAACACATCTGATTCCATCACCTTCAACCGATGATAACCAGAACGAAGATCTATCTTCGAAAATACGGAGGCTCCTTGCAACTGATCAAAGAGATCCTCAATCCTGGGTAGTGGATACTTATTCTTCACTGTCACCCCATTCAACTCAAGGTAGCCTATGCAAAATCTTAGACTCCCGTCCTTATTCTTCACAAAAAGGACCGGGGCGCCCCATGGAGAGAAACTAGGGCGTATGAACCCCTTATCAAGCAACTCTTGAATATGCTCTTTCAGTTCCCTCATTTCTGTGGGAGCTAGTCTGTACGATGCCTTAGAGATTGGCACAGTACCTGGGACCAAGTTGATAGATAACTCAACTTCTCTATTGGGTGGAATACCTGCAACATAAGCTTAACACAAATAATATAGAACTCGAGCTCCCGAGATGTCCACAATTTTCCAAAATACTTAACAACCAAGTGCTCAGCTTTCCTTAAAGAAATTTTATCACTGCACAAATTTACCTCCGATCTAAATTTACAAACATAAAAAAAATGTCATCCTACTGCTATTGATAAGTTCTACAACCTACAAATTCTTAGATCTTTGAGTCATCGCCCAACTTAAACTCTACTATTCTTATATTCTCCATTAGTACCCAAACCTTTTTTTCCCATAAGCGATCGCATGCTAATAACCGTCTACTAATCTACTAACTCTTCTTATCATGATAGCTTCAGTAAATGAATTTTCTCAAAACTTTTTCATGAAATGCAGTTAAAAAATTCCTACATCATTAGTCGTAGTCAAAGCTTCGTCAAAAATCATTGAAAGACATGCTTAAAAGTTTTAAATAAATAATCTATGCACAAAAGCTATAAAAATTCATGCTTTAGAAAATCATAATTTTGTTGCTAAAACATTTTATTAAAATTCTTCTCTCAAGTGAGCGTGCTTAAAAAATAAATATTTTTGCATGCTAAAAAATAATTTCAGACAAAATTTTACAAATGAAAATTTCAATGGAAGTTATTGCCCTCAAAAGTTCTTAAAATTCTTAATCGACTCACTAGACTTGCTTAAGCTTCTAAAATCATTTAAATCATCTTCCAAAATTTCTTATTGCTGATCCTCTTATCAAAACTCCTCTACGAGTCCCAAACTTTGACTCATACCCACTAATCAAATTTTAGGTCTTAAACTCGATAAAAACAAAGCTTAAATGGCAGATACCTCAACTTTAGACAACCCACTGCAACTAGACTAACTACATCCATTAATCATGTAGTAACAACTTAAAGTAACAAAACTTAAATGTTCGGCAGCCACTAGAAAAATCCATGACAACCCAAGGATTGGACAACAACAATTTCTTAGTGACAGCAGCCTAGCAGAATAATTTAACAATTCTGTCTACTGTCCAAAGAAAGAATCCCCCTTCTCAAATCATACCTATCACACTAATATACATCTCAAACACTAAGTCAAGTCTTGGGCTTCACTACTAATCCAAAACAGAACAAAATCTAGAAATAACATGACGGTAAGGGAAAGGAACAAAACGGTACCCCAACTTACTTAATCTAACAGCTTTCTTACCTCGACCTCTAGACTCTTCTCTACACAAACCAAGGCTACCCTATCATTTTATCTTACGTCCCAAATCACCAAACTTAATTATTGACTTCCCACACTAGACAACCAGTCCTAACAGCGCAAGAATACAATCATTAGTTACAACCAACAACCCGAATCTTTCATTGACTCAACTCCTTGACAAAATCACTCACTCCCAACATAACTTGTAATATTCTCAACACAGCAGCAACAACCATCAAAACAAGATCAAGAAAAATAAACAATTACCATCGGAGTCAAATAATGCAAAAATGGGAATCAATAATATCAAGGAAATGTTTAAAAATCATTTAAAACTTGATTTTTCATACACGCAAATCATCAATACAAAAGCTACGACCTCTTGATGTAGTACAAAAAATTATAAACATGCAATTTTAAATAGGATCTATAACTATATTTTAAACCCTTCACTTTAATTCTAGAGCGCAACATTCCTCAATTCGTTGTTCACACAAAAATTTCAATGATACTTTAAGTCTATCCCAAGTCCTTGCACGAGTTTCAACTCATAAAATAATCTGGTAAAACTTACGTCTATCAATCTCTAAACAAGCTAGTCACTTAGATAAATTTGACTAACATCCATAATATGAAAATAACTTACAATAGTAACACCACAATTAATATCTCATAATGCACAAATTAATATTCTTCGACAGACTCCTACCTTCTCATCAAAATAGTTAACGCCATTTAATATCTCAAATAATTTTTATGCACTGTCTAAGACTGGAAGGAATATTGGTACACCAACTCCACTTAACTTGAAGTCGCATGCTCTATAAAGGCATTTAAATGGTACATTATAAACTACTAAAATAAATTTTTAAACAAAAACAAACACTGAACTACACATTAAAATAATTTAAACATCTAACTTTGAAAATATTTTTAAAAGAATGACATCAAAACATTTAAAGTAGTAATTCAAATACGGATAACATATAAAATTCATTTAAAACTTACAAACTTTGAGGAGAGACTTCTCGACCTTCTTGCAACCGGCAGTAGGCACAAACCCAAACCAAGACCATGCTCTGATACCAACTGAAACGACCCTTTAACCTCTAATATTTGATAGATATTAAAATAATGCGGAATTTTCAAAAAAAATTCGGCATGACCTTTTTAAATCATTTACAAACCACCTGTCTCAATCAGCACACAAAAGACTGAACTAAACAAGGCAAAAGACGAAACAAGGAAGCGAGCGAGAAATTAAAATGGAAACAGTTCAAGGTTTGCGATTACCAAAATTTAACTAACAAATATTTAACATGCCAATAAAACTGATCTAGAAATTCTTAAATTTACATATAAACAATATACAAAATAAAAGACATCAAAACTCTCTGTTTAAATAACACTGCGGAAGACTAGCATAGTTCGGAGGGATGTGCCAAGTCCGCATCGCATTCCACTCAAGAGTCATGTCCCTCGATCTCAACGAAAGTTTAACCTGCACCAAGAAAAGTAGTGAGCCTAAAGGCTCAACAAGTATAAAGCATGGAGTAACGAAGAATACATAATACATGCACACATCCTTTAAAATATCTGTACTCAAAATACTTTGAAAATTTTCTCGGAAAAATGCTTGAAATTAAAAGTAGCTAAGACTTGGAACTTTAAAGAAATCGCATACAATGAAGTCACTCAACTTTAACTCAAACTCACGCAGGAAACTTTAATTTTACTCACGTATTTAAACATAAACTTTCATAAATTTTAACTTTAAACTTTCCTCTGTCACTTTCATAAACTTTAACTTTAAACTTTAACTTTAAACTTTCCTTTGTGAATTTAGATCCTGTATTGCGACCCTCAGTTTTGATCGATCAATGTCTACAGTATTATGCCGGCAAGGACGCCGAGATTTCTCCCGACGCCACATTGCCCCTCTATGGCAAAGACACCGAGATTTCTCCCGGCCCCACATTGCCCCTCTTGGAAAGGTCACCAAGATTTCTCCCTGCCCCACATTGCCCCTCTATGGCAATGACATCGATATTTCTCCCGGAACCACAATGCCCCCTCTATGGGTAGGGGAAACAAGATGTCTTATGGCCCCTCCCAAAACCTCTGATTGGCAAATAAGGCGAGGTATCCCCTGACCGACATTGCCCCTCTATTACAACAAAACTCAATCAAAACTTTTACTTTTTATCAACTTCTAACTTTTACTTTACTCAACATCAACACAAACTTTCACTTGACTAAAAAATGCAAAGATCTTGTACTCGACTTATTTAAAATTTTACTCAACTCAAAAGATTGAAACAACACACTAGAAAACACACTTTTAAAGGATGAAAACATGCTTTAAATAAAATAAAAATGATGATTAAGTGGCTGCCCCTAGGCATATGAACTTCCCTTGGCCCTCAAACTTATCTCACATTAGACTCATTACGGGCGATCGGCCCGATCGGCCTTTAGACTAACCCGTCCTTAACCGAATGGACTTTTGCTTGAACCGACATCTCATATACTCCCTGAAACAGCCCAATGACCAGACCTTAACCTCCCATGGGAACCCGAGCATCCCGAACAAAACAGATTTTCGGGTAGCAACTACGTTCCACAAAATCTGCACAACCACCTTATCTTAAGTATCCCTTAACCTATCCAAAACTTAACCGAATGACTCCCAAATTGAACCGACACACTCACCACATTCTAGGCTCGAAGCATGGTCAGACCATCCCCTTCCCGGACCAATTGAACCAGCCCTCCCATGACCAAACGCGACAGCTCATACCAAGGAAAGCAAAAATCTGCACTACTCACCTAGGATCAAATCAACCATTTGCACCCCTTACCCTCAACCGACCTATAAACAACCCTTAAAACCATGCCATGGACTCTCCCTAGGACCCTCCCTAGCCCTTTGGGACAACCCATGGTTCAACCAGCCCATTTCAACACCCGAACCGACCCAACGACACTAACAACCAACGACCAAACCGTAGCCTTTTCGACTCCCTTTTCGGCCAGCCCTTAAAAAAATTACAACCACCATTGAAACACCAATAAAACACACCAAACCGAGCACCAAACTCATAGCTAGGGCAGCCCTTAGGCATTATTCAACCAAATTTCAGAAACAAGCAAGAACGACGCATGCCAAGAGGCTGAAATTTTTGAAACATCACAAGCCCTTTAAGATTTGATCATCACACAAGACATAGCCCAATTTAACATCAAGAACCCACAAAATTTCAAAAATTTGGCAGGACTTCTTCTGATTTTTTCGTGAAATTCGAAATGCAATCTAACTCAATACAAAAATGGGTGGAAATTTCGAAATTATTACTAGCCCTCTTCAAGAATCAACCAATAAACATAATATAACTCATTTCAACAACAAAAATGCATCTCATTTTAGAATCCAAGGTCAAACCCTAATGAATATTCTGAGATTTTCGAAATAGTAGCTCCAAACTTCACATAACCCAAGGCAAATGAAAAAAAAGCAAAGAACACACATAATATCTTTGCTTGGGGCCAAAAAGATATCCTATGCTTGACTTACACCTTGAAAAATCAAGAAAACGAGATGGAATGATGCTGGAAAATTCGAAACTCAGCTGCAACACATTCCTTGAGTCGTGCTCCGGCCGGTGAGATGGCGGGAAGGAGGCGGCGGCGGCCGGAAATGGTGAGGGATTGATGGCCGACGGGTTTGGGGTGATAATTTTATTTGTTTTAGGGTTAGGGATATATAAGTGTGTGTATGTATATGTGTGTGTAGGTGTAAGTATGTGTGTGTGAGTCAAAGTCTAAAAGTGTTACTCCTTCAACTTATAAAAGTGCTACTTGAAGTTTTACAACTTTAGCACTACTCAAACTTAGCCCCTTTAAAAGCCCTTTGTCTGAAAATTCAAAAATTGAATAAATAATTAAATTCATTTGTCGGGTTTTAAAATGCTAATTTTTTGGAAAATTCTAAAATAAACTCAAAATGCCTTAAATGCGATTTTGGTCACCCGAAAAATCTTAAAAATAGAAACTTTGTTTATTTTTATCAATTTCTAACAAATCTCAAATCTTGTAAATCTAAGAGTTTTACCGCCAAAATCCACTATCACCTCATGTCGGGACCAGAAGCCACTGAACTCACAAATCTCAAGAATAATTAGCTTAAATATTTGAGAAACATAAACTTTAAAGGAATTTAAAGCAATTAAGTCTCAGAAATTAAAATTATAAATATTAAAACAAAATTAGGCATACAATCAAAATTATGAAATTTTTGATGCTACAATTCCTCAAAATTCAAGAATTCTTTTAAATTAATACTTAAACATTTTGATATCAGAACGATATAATAGAAATTTAAATAATAAATAGAGCGATTAAAATAATTTAAATAGAATATTTGAACATTTAAAAGTTATTTAAATTAATACACAAGAGGAATTAAAAATCTTTAAAAAAAATTGGAAAATCAAAGCCCTTAAATAAATAAGCTAGACATTTAAATTCATTTAAATAACCATCCAATAAACTTAAGTAATTTTAAATAAATAAGCGGGACAATTAAAATCATTTGAACAAGCAAGTTTAAACCTTTAAAATCATTAAGACGAATAAATAGAATAATAAAAACATTTAAATAAATAAGATTAAACAGTTAAAAGAATTAATTAAATAGTTAGTACAATAAAATCATTTAAATAATTAATTAACATTTTATTAACTCATAAATCAAATAAAGGATTTAAAACAATTAAACTTAAAAATAATAATCATAATATTTATTTAATTTTATGCATGCGACTTAGTAAATTGAATTTTAGGCGCTACAGACCACATCTCCAAAATCTCTGACAACGTCCACATCTGAAATAACTGGACGGGCTGGCAAATTTGTCAGAGATACACTGGCTAGGAATGACTCGCACCCATCTAGAATAAGCTGTTTTGCTTGAAGAAAGGATATGATTCGAGTCTTCCTCAAACTCCTAGCAGCCTCAAACCAGAGCGACTCCTCTCCCTCAGGCCTGACTAACACTCACCTCTGTTGAAAATCAATCATCACTGCATTCTTCATCATCCAGTCCATCACAAGAATCAAATCAAACTCAAGCATGGGTAATACTATCAAATCTGCAATCACTGACTGTCCTTGCAAGAAAAGCTCAAGATTCCTGACTATACTCCGAGTGGACAACTCTTCCCCTGACGGGATAGTCACTTTAAAGCCCACCAACAACTCTTCATGCTTAACACCACAATTATGCACAAACGCCTCAGAAATAAAAGATTGGTTAGCCTCCGAGTCTAACAAGGCTTTAGTGGCTACACCAGCTACTAATATCCTACCTGCAGTAATGGTGATTACAACATAGAAAAGATTTAAAAATGGAGTAAATTATTACAAGTCCTACATAGATTCATTCTATGTCAGCAATACCAAAAATCCAAGAAATACTCAATAGTTAGCACCCAAAAATCCGCTCAACAAGTAACTTCATAATCAAATTTCATCAATAAATCAATTGAATTGCTCTAACCAAAAACTTAAAGTGTTACCTGTGATGAGGGTAGTGTCTGGATCGGCCTCCACGGCCTGTGTAACGCCCCAAATTTATCTTAATTGAGTTTATTTGAGATAATCGGAGATTAAAGAGTTCAAGAGCCGACTTGATTTTGATTAGGGTCTATTTTGCAAATTTTGGAAATTTCAGGGACTAAAGCGCAAATATGGAGTTTTATATATTATATTGACTTGGTTGACTTGTCTCACTTCTCCATCTTCTTCCCTTAGCCGTGTTCTTCCATTAGAGACGCCCCAAATCTTTCTCAAGCTTTCAGATTTCAGTCCGAGCTCGATCCGTCCGTTAGAATTTATTTCTGAAGGCAGATTAGCAATCACATCAGCGAGAGCTTCATTCTATAGTAAGTATTTCTCCGATCAGATGTACTTCTATTTTCGGATGTTGTTAGAATCGATTGAGTTTCGGTTATGTTTTTCTTGAACGAGTTCTTATAGTTTATTCTCAATCGGTTTTGAATTAGAGCATTGTTCGGAATTGCTATGATTTTTGGAAGCATTTTCGAAAAAGTGGATTTTGAGATGTGTTGGATTTGAGTTGTTTTTGTTGTTTTAGAATTTATTTGAGTTGTTTGCAATGCTGTACTATTGTCTGCGTTTCCGGTTTGTTCAGTTTATAGCCGTTATGCCGCCGGTTTGAGATTTGGGATTTTGAACCATTTGAATCGTAGAACTTTGGCAATTGGGTAGTTCGTCATTGTTGATCATCTTTTGCCTCTGTACAGATTCGTTTGAAGTTTTTCGAGCCCAAAGTTTGCAGCAGTCGATCGTAGAAGAGTTGGACAAAGAGCAGTAAAGAGTTTACCTTGAGCGATGTGGTTGTTTAGGTTGTTTAGTTTCTGACATAACCTTTTATTGTAGCTTATCCAGAGTTGGAGCTTTTTGTATCGAAAGGTACAAGCAGTCACCGTTTTAGCGGGGTAGCACACTCGAGACAATTGGTTCTTGAGTTTCCCTTAAATCACATACTTGTATCAATACTTGTTCTAGAATGTGGGACTTGTATTTCGTTGTTTGAACTTTTGTTATATGACTTAATGCTTTATGTTTTTCTTATGCATTCATCTTGAGCCAAACCTTTGATTTCAGCGAGCAGAACGGCCCTTTTTGTTTAGACTTTTTGGGCGCTATACTGTGAGTGGCCTGGGTTGTAAAGTTCACCTAGTGTCAGCATACTTCTTATAGTCGCACCAAAGTCTAGGGGTATGAGATACGTGGCACCACATTGATTGGGAGAGTCGGTGAGTTGTTACGTGGTCTCATCCTCGGGATCCCAAAAGCATAGAAGCAATCTCTTGTTTATCAGAATTGATATCCCGATTTTAAAGACATAAATTTCATTCGCCTTAACATTGAATATGTTATCTTAATATCATGTTATTGATATTGTACTTGTTATTGCTTGTTATGTTGCTTTTACTGGAAATATCTTTCTCACCGAAGTCATCCAGTTGTTGCTTTGTTTTGTATGTGTACTTGGCAACAGTTGGGGCAGAATCAAGTCAGGGGAGGCTTGGTTAGCATCGAGATCAAGGGATAGAATTAAGACTCGGTTTAGAAGTCGAATCAGCATATCAATCTAGTGTATGATTTGAAGCATGTTAGAACTCGAACTTGTTGATGTTTGTAGTTTCTATTATTCGAATTTTGTGGATTGAATGTTGTCGTTGCATGTATTATGAATCTTGTTATGTTTGGAATGGATATTGGTTTGAGTTGGCGAGTTAATTTCTGGTTTTTTTTGTTCTGGTGCAGGGGGCGCCCGAGTTGCAGTTTTTAGCAGACCGAGCGCACCCCCTTTTGAGTATAACAACAAGGCTGCTATTTTGGGGACGAAATCCTCTGCTACACTTGTTGCTACAAACTGTGCTACACTTTGCTAAAAACAACCTCGTTTGCACAAATTATTAAAAATTAAATTCATTAAACAACATGGATGAACAAAATATAATTAATCATTGATAAAATATTCGATTCACCTATTTTTTCAATTAAAATAGGCCATAAATTGTGTCCCAAGAACGATAAATGAGTAAAACAATTTATTGATGATTTTTTAATTGAAAAAATAGTGAATCAAAAATTTTATCAATGATTAATTATATTTTGTTCATCCATATTGTTTAATGAATTAAATTTTTAATAATTTGTGCAAACGGGGTTGTTTTTAGCAAAGTATAGCACGGTTTGTAGCACCAAGTGTAGCAGAGGATTTCGTCCCCATCTTCATCGGTTGAGGGTGTTACAAAACAGCAATTTAGCATACAAGATCCAAAATTAAATGCAATAATAATAATTTTTTTTAAAGGGTGCCGCGCTCGGGCGGTAGAAAACTATCGCTCGGGCGCGGCCAAAATAGCGGGACAAAATCCTCTGCTACACTTGGTGCTACAACCCGTGCTACACTTTGCTAAAAACAACCCCATTTGCAAAAATTATTAAAAATTAAATTCATTAAACAATATGGATGAACAAAATATAATTAATCATTGATAAAATTTTTGATTCACTATTTTTTCAATTAAAAAATCATCAATAAATTGTTTTACTCATTTATCGTTCTTGGGACACAATTTATTGCCTATTTTAATTGAAAAAATAGGTGAATCAAACATTTTATCAATGATTAATTATATTTTGTTCATCCATGTTGTTTAATGAATTTAATTTTTAATAATTTGTGCAAACGAGGTTGTTTTTAGCAAAGTGTAGCACAGTTTGTAGCAACAAGTGTAGCAGAGGATTTCGTCCCCATAAAACCTTACTTCAAACGTTTCAGAATAGTTTACAAACAAAATCATGATAATTTGAAACATAAAGCGTATTTTCTTCAATCAACATAACAACATTTAGTTCATTAAACACAAACACACTCAACACATAACACACTCTAGCATCGCCCGCCGGTCCGACTCCTTGCTCTTCTTCATGCCCGACATTGAACTCGTCGACATATGCATAAATATCATCCTCATTACCTGCACTATTCAAGTATAGTGAGTTTAAAGACTCAGCAAGAGTATGCAGTAAAAATCATGAGATTTCAATTATCATTTAAACGTAACATAACATAACATAAACTTATCATTTGGTGACGAATTATGCGAAATTGTGGCAACCGTCATAATGGGCACATTCATCTTTTCTTGTTGATCAACAACTGTATGGCATTACGCCTCGTAACATTCGATTATTCATTTTCGGAGGCCCCTCCGGAGCTCATCCCGGAGTACCTAACCCGTACATTGAGCCGTATTTGGGAGGTCCCCTCCAAATCCCAAACCGGAGTACCGTTCCTGTATTGCCATCACAAAGACACATAAGACATAAAAATATTTTCATGCATCAACATATCATTCATTTTTCATATCATATCATTATCATTTCATCATAACATTTCATCTTTGTATGACAGGTATGCCATAAAACATTCATCATAACATCATGATTCCTTTCATAAAATTTTATGTCGTGATCTTAAAAACTTACTCGATAACTTCATACATATCATAAATGATTAAAAATCATACTTTCAAATTGAATATAGCTTTCATGAATGAACATATACATGTACATGCATCACATAACGTAATCGGTCCATGTAAGTCGTTCTTTTTGTTCTTGGCGTAAAACTTGAAACTTTTTGCATAGGAACTCTTAAATATACTTAAAACACCTTAATACATCATAAACATGCATTTAGAACTTAAAAACATGCAAACAAAGTGTAAGGGGACAGAAGCATCCTCGCTCGAGCGGCACTAACTCACGCTCGAGCGAGCCCCATTCTGGAGTGGCATTTTGCAGGTGATGAAACTCTATTTTCAGTCATAACTTGGAAAAGTGGTAAACATGAAAGTTTTATCCCTTGTTCTTGGATTTCCAATGCAGAAAACCTCACCTTAATTGGATATTTCAGTAAAAAGTTATGCTCATTCGCCCAAGATTGGTTAGTGCAGAAAAATCAAACCAATCAATACACTTCAGGGCAATTTTGGCCAAACTTCCAAAATGATTTTGACAAAACTCAAACCATGAAAATTGTAGACATTTAAACTATATTTCAAAAAAAGTAAGCCTCATCTCATTTGGATTAGTACACTAGTCTTGAACCTCAAAATTGTGATGAGTGTCGCTAATTTGGAACAACACAACACATATAACATTTCAAAATATTAACTTAAACTAACTCAACACTTCAAATTCAACACATACTTTCAAAATCATTTCTTTTTCAACTCTAAACCATAAGAATCCATCAACACACATCAATTATAAAACATTTATCAAGAACGACTTACATATCACGATTTCGTAAAAATCATAACTTCATGCTCTTGAAATTCTTATAAATAATGCATATATACATACATCATTTCATATCAAAATAATTATATCTTGAATGGTGGTTTAAAAGTATTTAAAATACTTGCCTTGATTTGGAGGTTGAGATGATCCGGATCTTTTGAGACGAACTAACCACGAAAAGGAGCAAGATTGGAGCTTCAACTTGCTAAAAATCTTGAAGATCCGTGAAGGATCTAGGAAAGAAGATGGAGTGAAGAATGATGATGAAGAGTGGAGGAAAACGTGTAGGGGAATGGTGAATTCAAGGGGGAAAATGACAAATCATTCAATTGGTGGGGATATGGGTTGTTAAGAGTAATTATCAAGAATTTATTTCGTTTAGTGTGTTGGCTATATAAAACGCAGTCAACATACTATCTCGTCTAGACTGATAAAAATACTATCTCCCGGCTCGTTTATCAAAAAAATATCAATATTATACTTAAAATACTCGTATAAATACGCTTTATTGTTTCGTTCGTTGATTAGTCTCATCCCGTGAGTCCAAAATCAACTCGACCTGAAACCATTAACTATATCGAACACGTTAAACATAAAATAAACATATCATAAAATATAATCATTAAATCATAACTTAAACATTTTATGACATAAAATCACTAAAAATTATTTTAAAATCATCGTAAGCGAGTTTAGTGGATTTGGACCTTACATGTTTAATCCGAGATTAGATGTTTAGAACCAAGGTCTCACAGCCTGCATCACAAATACTCATCCAAGAATTGGCCTCTTCAGCTCTGGGCACTCACTAGCCATGTGCCCAGGCCTCTTGCACTTGAAGCAAACTCTTGCGCCCACCAAACATTTCCCAAAATGGGATCGAAGGCACTCCTTGAAAAATGTCTTCTATCCAGCGTTCGGAGGAGCGGGTCTTGGGGCCTGGTGCCCCTAGGGTCTCTGCTGCTTCTGCGGCCCAAAATATGGCTTCTTGCCATGGTGCTGCTGCTGCCAGCCCTGCTGAGTGAAGGGCCTCTTACCATGCCTCTGCGTTGATATCCCTCAGAAACTGCTTAGACCTCAAAGCTCGTCTGAGCACTGTAGAATAATCCATTGGCTCCGCCATCAACACATCACGTCGGATCGTGGGTCGCAGTCCATCGATAAAGTGCTGAAGCTTATCCGCTTCATCATCGCCAATCAGCGGCACAAAATGGAACACTCTCTCAAACATCCTCACGAACTCAGCCACCAATAAATCCCCTTACCAGAGACTCATAAACTCTTTCTTCAATCAAGCCCTCACATCCGTAGTAAAATACTTCTCAAATAAGAGTTTCTTGAAATCACTCCAAGTCAAGGTGGTCGTAACCACTGTCTTCTCTACACCCTCCCACCAGAAGGCGGCGTCATCCTTCAGAAGGAAAGTGGCACAACGAACTCGATCTGCATATCCCAACTCCATATAGCGAAAGATCACCTCTAGGGAACAGATCCATCCCTTAGCCACGAACGGATCAGTAGTGCCAAAAATTCCTTCGGATCCATCTTCCAAAACTACTCATAGATATTTCCTGGTCTAACCCTAGGAGCAGCCTCTGCATGCTGCTCGAGGAAACGAGCTAAACCGGCCAACACCTGTCCTCTCACATCCATCTGCGGAGGGGGCAGTGGAGGTGGAGGTGGCGGTGGAAGTGGAGGATGTGGCAGTGCATTAGGATCACGACGGGGAGGCATCTATACGTATGTTCAAAATCCACCACTTAAATTACATGCCCTAAGAAAAGTTTACTTTAAACTTATACATGATCAAAGAATTTTAAAACTAATGCTACTAAATTTAAACAAGCAGCAATAATGAAAGCTTAAAACTCACGAAATTTGAGGCGAGATCCCCTGAGTTTTGGCAACCTGCAGTAGGCACAATCCAAACCAGAACCGTGCTCTGATACCAACTGAGACAAACCTAACATCTACCAATTATTACTTAAATAAAAATGCAGTTTTTTAAAAAAAAATTCCATGACCTATTTGCAACTATAAAGTACACCTGTCTCAAACACAACAACCATGAAACCACAAGACATGAATTTGAAACGAGAAATAGGCACGAAACTAATGAAAGAAGTTCAATTCCACAAACAACAGAGTAAAACAGTTAATTGGTTTACATGCCAAAATAAAACAAGTTGCAGATAAAGCACATCCTGCTAACTAACAACGAGGATACATAATAAATGCAAGAAACTTTAAAAAACTTGTACTTTTGAAACTTTCACGAAAAATTTTAAAGATAAAAGGAGGTGAGACTTGGAACTATAAAGGAAAATCGCATGCAAGGAACTCACGCCAGAAACTCAAACTCAACTCATGCCTTTAAACATAAATTTCATAACTTTAAATTTAAATTTAACTTTAATTTGAAATTAGATCCTTGAGTATGACCCTTTTTTTTTATCGATCAATGGCTACAGTACTATGCCAGCAAGGAAGCCAAGATTTCTTCCGGCCCCACATTGCCCCTCTATGGTAAGGAAACCAATATTTCTCCTGGCCCTTCCTTACACGTCTGGTTGGTAAGAAAACCAAGATTTCTCCCGGCCCCTCCTTACACGCCTAACGTCACAATCAAATTTTCTCATTCAAAACTTTTAATTTAACTCAACCTCAAACTTTTACATTACTCAACATCAACACAAACCTTCACTTGAATCAAAAACACAAAGGCATTTTATCAACTTGTTTAAAACTTTACTCAACTCAAAAGATGGAAGCAACACACTCGAATATACAACTTTAGGGGATGAAAACATGCTTTATATAGAGGAAAAAGGATGATTAAGGGGATACCCCTAGGCTAGACTAATTAACAACCACTCCCATTTCCTTCTTAACCAAGACTCGCCACGAGCGTTCAAACCAAAAAAACCAAAACTTGACCTTTCCTTGGGTCGAGCTCCGACCGGTGAGAAGGTGGGATGGTGGCGGTGGCGGCATTTTGATGGTGGAGAGGGGCATCCAACGGCTTGGAGGATAAGAGAGGGGAGGGTGGCAGCTCCTAAGGGTTTTAGGGGATAGGGTCCAATGTTTTTGTAATGTGTAGGGTTTGAAAGAAAAATGGAGATTTAATTTAAGTGTTGGTGCAAAATGCTTAAAAGTGCTTCTCTATCAACTTGTAAAAGTACTACTAGTTGTTTTACAACTTTAACACTACTCACACTTAGCCCTTTAAAATCCCTATGTTTGAAAATTCAATAATTGAAGGAATTAATTAAATTTCTCTTACCCGGGTTCAAAAATTCTAAATTTGGAAATTTTCTAAAATAAACTCAAATATAAAAGCGATTTTGGTCACCCGAAAAATCTTAAAAATCAAAATTTTATTTATTTTTCTCAATTCCTCACAAATCTCAAATCTTTCGGAAATTAATAATTACCACCGAGATCCACCGTCACCTCATGCCGGAACCTGAAGCCACTAAACCCAAGAATCTCAAGATTAATTAGTTTAAATAATTAAGCAAAATAAACTTTAAAGGAATTTAAATCAATTAAATTTCTGAAATTAAAATTATAAATATTTAAGTGAAAATAGGCATGTAATTCAAATTATAAAATTTTAGACGCTACACATATTTTTGCTGAGGCTTTAGACTCACTATTCTTGAATGGTGCAGGTAATGATGCTCTCGATGATTTCATTGACGAGAATGGAGCCGAACATGAAGAGGAGCATACTGTCGGGCCGACGGGAGATGCATGAGCGCTATGCAATAAGAACAGTTTTATTGTGCACATTTTATTTTTATTTTAGTTCGAAGGAAAACAAGTTTTACTCATGTTAAATGTTGGATTTTTTTTGGGAACTATTTCATTTTATTGATGGTGCACAAGTATTCATTTTAAATAAATATTTTTTATTTCCGCAAATTTTTCCCTAAACTTTAAAGAACGTATGTTTAGTAGCGTCCTTGAGTTTTGGGACGTTACAGCTTGGTATCAAGGTGGTTGGCTCTGGAATTAGTGTGCGCATGAATTCTCGCCACGACTCGGATGCTTCGTCTTCATGTCCGTAAGTTTTAAGGTTTTAAACGATTTACTTGCATGATAGCATGATAGATTTATGATTTATGTATGTTAGATGTTATTTTTGATTATGTGAAAGACGTGACTGAGTGTTGTGGACGATATTAGACATCAGGATTATGGCTAAGCTAAAACTAAAATCAGTATAGAGAATGGATGCACATAACATGTGATTTAAAATATATAATTCCACATAACATAAAGATCCATGTCTCAGGGCTACTAAATAGCAATCATGCCCTCTTTCTTCCTCATGTAATGTAATTATAGTAAAATAATCACACTTTCATTATCCATCTTTGCATATCATATCTACGTTTAACTAATTTATAATAAATTTTTTCTCCAAAATATGCAAAAAAATTAAAATTCATATTAACCAAAAAAGGGTAAAATTTCATCTCCTTTCATTATACATGAAATTTTATAAATCATACATGGTATTGAACCATACAAAGTGATTTGAAATTGTTAAAAGATTCAATTGGCCAAAGTGGATTTTGGAAAGTGATGCTATGAATATGATTTATGCTATTTACAAGTCTTCTCCTTACTCTTCTACTGATGTTTTTCTCATTCCAGTTCAACTACTGTGCTCGCAGAATACGCAGGCGAAGGAGATGTTTTGTCCGAAGAGGTTTAATTACAAGCTCATTTTATTGCATCTGAAGGTTTTGCTCGAAGTGCAGATATCTTTTTCTATGAGTTTTGTCCTCTAAGTTTGGGTCTTTTGTAGTAACCCGAGTTCCATTTTACATGGTAGAAAATGACACTAAATTTTAAAATTGTCAAAACATGATTAAAGATTCATTATTTGGGGAAAATAAGTTGAAAATTAGCTCCGAAACATTTGGAAATGGTCAGGAGGGTCTCGTGGGCCCGAAAGGTTTGGAAGCAGCCAAACTCTGTTGGAAGGAGGAAAAGCAGTTTGGATCTTCCAAACTCAGCAGGTAATAGGTGTCATGGTAGGTTGGACAAGTGTAAGTTCGAAACATTCGTAGTCCAGTTCGGACCATCCAAACTCTAGCTATCAAAATGTGGGGACCACGAGTTGCTAATCTCATCTTAGGATAATTAATGATTAATAAAACAATGAATCAAGTATTTAAAATAATATATAATATCAAACCAAGAGCTAAATTTTTTTTTTTTAAAACTTGGCCCTGCGCTCGATCGGAGCAATTCGTGCGATCAAGCGCACGCAAAAGTTCAAAGTTTTCGTTTTTCAAATTCAGGCCACGCTCGATCCCACGTACTCCTCCAATCGAGCGCACTCCAAAAACATAATTTTTTGTTTTGAAAATCAGAGGCCGCGCTCGATCCTGCGAGTTCATGCGCTCGAGCGCGCTCCAATTCCAGAAAAATCTGCAGAACTTTTGTTGCTCTCAACTATGCAAACTCAATCAAAAATAATCAAAAACCAACTCAAATCATGATTTATAAAATCTGAAACATGAATATATACATGTAGTAAGTTCTCAGCATCAAACCATGCGATTATTACATCAAACTAGTCGTTCAAAAAGCAATAAACGACACAACTATCGCAATACTCAAAAGTGTACTTCAAACTACAATATAATATCATGTTTGATGCTTTTAAACATTCTAATTTCATTTAAAACCCAAGTCCACACTTGCTACGTCTCTCTCCCAAGCTGTCAATGTCGTCGTTGACTAGCTCCTGCCCCCTCTGTTGCCATGCACACATACAAAACAAAGCAACAGCCGGATAAACTCCGGTGAGAAATCATTCCCAGTATAATCGACATATATATAAAGCGTTAAATAAATCATATCAACTCTATTCATAATCGACTCAATAATAGAGTTAAATAACGCATATATTGATTAAGAATTGATTCATATATCGTCGTTGCCATCAAGATTCGTAACCGATCTTGACATGGATATCCATCTATCGTAGTCATTCTGGACTAGAAAATAAGATCGCCTCAGATCTTGGCATAGAATCAATTCATATCATCATTGTATCATAATCATATCGACTCAAAATCAAAGATCCACTACCTGAGATGGATCGACAACATCAAAATCAAATCGAAAACATAAACAAGTATGTGGTTTTGGCGGACAACTCAAGAATAATCGTTCTTGAGTTTCAAAAGCCCTGACTTGTGATGTCGTCATTATACCTTCGTATATCTCGGTTCTGAGTGCTTCAAAACTGAAACACAACATAAAAATATTCATATCAAACTTCGTTCAAGACTTATCATTTCAAAATCGAATCAAAACCATCCATAGATCATCAATCATTTTCATTTCAAACCTCAACTTCTTCTTCTTCGGTTCAACTTGGAGTCTGGAGTCGTTAGCCTTCAAAACTCAACTGAAACTGAAGAATAAAAATACTATAACATCAATAACATCTAAACCAAGATCTCAGCTCTGTCATAGGCTATTAAAACGGTCTCGAAACATGAATCAACAGCGTAGCGATTGAAAATCGGTAACCGACAAAATATCGAAACCATTTCCGACTTCGAATACAATTCATACGTATATTATATCAGAAATAACCACTCAAATAGCAAGATAACAGCAACTATAACCATCAAACACAAGCTGAAAATCAGGATTAAGTACAAGCAACATGAATCCTTCAAGCCGGTTTCGATATCGGAACGTAGAAACTTCGAAAAACATATATATAACATCAATATCTGATATATACCAACTTTCGAGCTTCAAAACATTCCGAAATAAATCAAGACTTACATAAAATCGAAGCCCTTGTTGTAAGGATTCCAGAACACTTCTCGGAATCGAAATCGGACGATCGAATCAAAAGTTACAAGGTTTTTAAAATCAGAAATTCAAAGGAAATGGAAGATCTCGACTTCTCTGTTCAAGTTTCTGAATTTCTCAAGGCACCTACACGTATACATTCTGAATAATCACTATTAATTCTGATAAATTCAATAAATATTTCATTTCAGTCCCTAAAACTTCATAAATTGCAATTCAGTCCTCGACTCTCATTTTAATTCAATTTCAATCCTAAATAATTTAAGAATATTAGAATTTAAATCAAAATTCTAAATATTCCCAAATTAAATATACTCGAATTAAAATTAAATTATCTCGGATTACATTAAATAATCCTGGGCCTTACATTTCTCCCCCACTAAGACATGAGTTCGTCCTCGAATTCATAAGCAATATAGATATGTAGTCTGTATACTCATAAGAATAAAGAATAACAGAAAACTGAATAAGAACTCACTTCAGTGAAATAAATAAGGAAATCTCTGTCTCATGTCTTCTTCAACTTCCCATGTCGCTTCTTCAACTCCGTGCCGACTCCATTGAATCTTCACCAATGGAATGGTCTTCGTTCGGAGTTTTTTTTCTTTTTTATCAAGAATCTGAATCGGTTTCTCAAAATAACTCAAAGTGTCATCGAGTTCAGCTTCATCAACGTGGATAATATGCGATAAATCAGGTTGATACTTCCTCAGCATCGAAACATGAAAAACATCATGAATATCGGACAAAGATGGAGGAAGAGCGAGTCGATAATCAAGATTGCCTATCTTCTCGAGAATCTCATACGTCCCAATAAATCGTGGAGACAACTTTCCTTGCTTGCCAAATCGTATAGTACCTCTGAAAGTGAAATCTTCAAGAATACTCTATCTCCATGTTCAAAAGATAACGGCTGACGTAGAATATTCGCATATCTGGCTTGTCTATGCTGCGCTGTTCTCATTCTCTGCTGTATCACCTTTACCTTCTCAGTCATCTGTCTAATCATATCCGGTCCCAACTCAGGCACCTCTGACACATCATCCCAACACAATAGCGATCAACACTTCTTCACATACAATGCTTCAAATGGAGCTATCTCTATACTCGTCTGATAACTGTTATTGTAAGAGAATTCCACAAGTGGTATAGAATCTTGCCATGTAATACCAAAATCAAGTATCACCGCTCTAAGAATATCCTCAAGAGTCTGAATAGTTCGTTCAGATTGACCGTCAATTTGAGGATGATAAGCAGTACTCAAATGTAAGCGCGTACCTAGAGCTTCTTGTAGGCTATGCCAAAAGTGCAAAGTAAATATAGGATCTCGATCAGATACAATCGACTTTGGCACACCGTGTAATCTTACCACTTCTCGAATATAGAGATCTGTCATTTGATCATGACGATAAGTCATTCGATAAGGAATAAAGCACGCAGATTTCGTCAATCTGTCAATGATCACCCAAATAACATCGCAACCTTGGGATGATCGTGTCAATTTCGTCACAAAGTCCATGGAAATATGGTCCCATTTCCATTCAGGAATAGAGAAACTCTGTAATAAGCCACCTGGTTTCTTCCTCACAGCCTTCACCTGTTGACAATTCAAACATTTTGATACAAATTCAGTCACATCAGACTTCATTTGTTTCCACCAGTATTGGTTCTTCAAATCGTTGTACATCTTTCTGCCTCCAGGGTGAATACTGAATCGACTACAATGAGCTTCTTTCAAAATACACTGTTTCAATTCTGAAAGATCGGGAACAACAATTCGGTTATTCACATACAGAATATCATCATCACTAACCTTGTATTCAGACTGATGTCCTGATCTGATCCTTTCGATCGACTTCTGTACATTCAAATCAGATTTCTGTGCTTCTTTGATTCGGATCAACAATTCTGGCTCAGCACTGATTGCACAAATTCTCATCGGTTTTCTATCTGTCTCAAATATATATCCAAAAATACAGCAATCTTCAATCAAATTAGATACACCTATAGTAGACAAGGATAAGGCACATACCTTCCTACTTAGGGCATCAGCTACTGCATTTGACTTTCCTAGATAATATTTGATTTCACAGTCGAAATCTTTCAATAAATCGAGCCATCTTTGTTGTCTCGTGTTCAGTTCAGATTGTGAAAACAGATACTTCAGACTTTTATGATCAGAAAAGATTTCGAATTTCTCACCATATAAATAATGTCGCTAGATCTTCAATGCAAAAACAATAGCTGCCAATTCAAGATCATGAATTGGATATCTGACTTCATGTGGTTTCAGTTTTCAAGAAGCATAAGCGACAACATGTTCTTTCTGCATCAAAATACATCCCAAACCTTGGTGAGAAGCATCACAATAAACAACAAAATCACCAGTACCTGAAGGGATTGTCAAGACTGGTGCTGTATTCAACCTCCTCTTCAGCTCAAAAAAACTGGTTTCACACGCTTCAGACCACACAAACGGTGCATTTTTTTGTGTAAGCTGTGTAATAGGCTTCGCAATAGACGAGAAGTCTCGGATAAATCGACGATAATTTCCTGCCAAACCCATAAAACTTATGATTTCTGGCACAGATGTCGGTCTCTGCCAACTAATCACAGCTTCAACTTTACTTGGATCAACTGAAATACCATCTTCTGATATAATATGACCCAGAAATACCACCTGTTTCAACCAAAAATCACATTTGGATAGCTTAGCAAACAATTTCTCCTCTCTCAATGTCTTCAAAACTATTCTTAAGTGATCAGCATGATCACATAAATTCTTCGAGTAAATCAAAATATCATAGATAAATATGATCACAAAATCATCTAGATACCTTTGAAACACTCTATTCATCAATCCCATAAATACTGCTGGTGCATTCGTTAGACCAAAAGGCATGAATATAAATTCATAATGGCCATACCTGGTTCTAAATGCAGTCTTAGGTATATCTTCATCTCTTACCCTTAGTTGATGATAGCCAGATCGTAAATCAATCTTTGAATATATCGACGAACACTGCAATTGATCAAATAAATCATCGATACGAGGTAAAGGATAGCGATTCTTTACCGTTGCTTTATTCAATTGCCGGTAGTCAATACATAATCTCATCGTTCCATCTTTCTTTCTAACAAACAAAACCGGAGCGCCCCAAGGAAAAACACTCGGTCTGATATAACCTTTGGCTAACAGATCTTCAAGCTGCTCTTTCAGTTCTTTCAATTCAATTGGTGCCATACGGTAAGGTGCTTTTGATATCGGTTATGTACCTGACATCAATTCAATACTGAAGTCTACCTCTCGAAATGGAGGCAATCCCGGAATCTCATCAGGGAAAACATCAGCGAACTCACTAACCACTGGCAAGTCAGCCAATTTCGGGCTAGTCTTCAGTACATCAACTGCGTAAATCAGAAATCCTTCTGCCCCTTTTTGTAATAAATCAGTCATAGAAAGAACAGATATCAAAGGAATTCTGGCTCGTGATCCCTTACCATAAAATTTCCATTCGTCAGCCATATCCGGTCTGAATATAACAATTTTCTAAAAATAGTCAACTGTAGCTCTGTAATTGGTTAGTATATCGATACCGATAATACAATCAAAATTCGACAAACCGAGTATAACACAATCAACCTCAATCTCATGACCCTCAAACTATAATATACAATTTCGTACAGACTTCACTGATATGATACCTCTTCCCAAAGGCGATGAAATAGACACTACAGTAGCTAAGGGTTCAACAGGCAACTCGTGTAATGCAACAAATTGCTTAGAAATAAATGTGTGTGATGCACCAGTATCAAATAAGACATAGGCAGGATAACCATAAAGGGAACAGTTACCTGCAATCACATCATCTGGTGCAGCTTGTGCTTGCTCTTCAGTCAGTGCAAACACTCGAGATTGTTGCCTCTGTTGCTGGCTCCCAGCTTGATTTCCTTCAGTACAGCTCTGTGTCGATGGTTGAGGTTGGAATGAATGCATTGAGGATGCTTGCCTCTCTGACTGTGTCACTGTTCGAGATCCACTTGCACCCTGTGATCCTCCAGAACCTCGTTGTGGGCATACTCTCGCAAAATGACCCGGTTGTTGGCAAATGTGACAACTGCCAAACACTCCTTTGCATTGCTCAATGGTATGACGTCTCCCACATTTGGAATAGTAAACATCAGAAGTACCGGATTTTTGTCCACCTCTGAACTGTTTGGATCCACTTGAACTCGAAGAGCTACCACCTGGATGTTTAAACTGTTTACTTTTGCCTTTAAAGAAATTTTTCTTACCACTGCTACTACATCCAACATCAAATCAAGGTGGTGGTGGAATCTGTGGCTGCTCTTGCGGTTGTCTCATTAGTTGTGGTACAAACTGTGCTACTCGTTGCCTCAGTATCTCTGCTTCAGCTCCCTTTGCACGATTCAAAGCATCGGAAAAGTTATTCGGTCTTCCCGAATTTACAAGTGTGAACACATCAGGATTCAAGCCATTAATGAATTGATCGGCTTGAGCTTCATCACTGACAACAATATGTGGAGTAAACTTCAACAAGCTAGTGAACTTTGTAACATATTCTTCAATATTTAACTGTCCCTGTTGCAAACTTGCAAACTCTGCTCCTTTGTCCTTTCGATAAGAAACGGGAAAGAACCGTTGATAGAAAGCAGTTCGAAATACTAACCAGGTAATAACAGTATCTTGATTTTCAAATGCTCTCTTCGTCGCTATCCACCATGTAAGGCCTTGAAATTAATTAATTCGCGATTAGCAGAGTTGATTACTTTTTAATTTTTGAATTAGTGGAAATTAATTGAGCCGGGATTGAATAGATTTAATTTGGTATTTCAGGGACTGAGTTGCAATTATTTGGTAGACAAGTCAAAACTTTGACTTATATTATTAATATCTACCCTATCCCTTACCTCTCTCCATCACTCCTTCCTCCCCCAACCCAACACGTCGACAGAGAGAGAGAGACCGAGACGCCATGGCTTTCATTTCAAGATTTTCTTCCGTCCGATTCACACGATCCGACCGTTAGATTGCTGATTCGAGTTGAGATTCACGATCACCGCAACGAAGGCTTCGTTTGGACGTAAGTTTTGCTAAGATCCATGAACTTTGATTTTTGTTGGGTTATCAGAATTTGATAATCTTCGAGTATGATGTGCTTGAGCTAGCATAGATCGTGTATTCGAAGTTGGTTTGGAAAAAGAACAAAGTTTGGATTTTATATTATTTTTGGAGCATAAATTCAAAAATGGGGTTTTGAATATTGTTGGGATTTGTTGTGTTATGAAGGATTGGAGGATGATATGAGATGGTTTGAGTTGTTTGGTGATGTTGTTGATTTTTGGTTTGACCGTTTTTTTAGCCGTTATGCCGTCGAAATCGAGTTTGGACTATCGGTTGTTTTGTTTCGGTTTGATTTCCGTGTTTGATTGATTTGGTAGATTGATATCAAATCCGTATATTCTTCATATTCAGATTTGGATTGGAGTTTCGGGTTTGGATCGAATTTGGGAGTTGAATCGAATTGAGAAGCGAAGATGGTATATTGTTTGAGTTTTTTTGTTTCGATTTGTTGTGATTCGGTTGATTATTTATTTGAGTTCGTTGTTATTTTCAGATTGGAATCCTCGACGAACTTGAAAGGTAAGAAGACGACAATTGAATGTATGGGACGATTAACTCGAATTTGAATTAATTCGAGTGCCCAAAAAAAATCACATACTTGTATGTCATTTGAATTATTTGATTTTAACTTGAATGAGTTTAATTTCACTTGCATACATCTTGAGCCGAAGATTCGATTCGTTTTGAACTTAGACGATTTAGGGAGCTATATTGAAGTAGCTTTGGATTTCGAGATTTTCCAATTGCTAGAATACTTCTTATAGTTGCTCTGAAGTTTAGGGGTTTGAGTTGAGCGACATCCACCCCGAATGGGTGTGTCGGTGAGTTGTTCGTTAAAACTTGACCTCGGGATCCCAACCGAGTACCAATTGATATTCGATTATCCGATTAGATAATCCCGAGTTTGAAGTCATGCATTGCATTTTAATGAATTTCGAGTTGAATGCTGATATGCCTTTTTGAATTGATTGACTCGTTGTTTTATATAACATGAATTGATATATGATTTGGACTTGTTTGATTTGTCTCTTTTACTGGGAATTATATTCTCACCGGATTATCCGGCTGTCGTTTTGGTTTGTATGTGTACTTGATGGCAGGTGGGGCAGGATCGAGTCAGAAGCTACATGAATAGATCGAGTTGGAAGCGATAGAGTGAGACACCGTCTAGAAGTTTGTTCTTTTAACAATCTTGATTTATAAGGTTGATGAAATTTCATGTCTTGAATCATGTATAGGAAACTCGAATTTATTTGATTTTTCGAATGACCCTATCGTCAAACTTCTTATTGTATTTTTTGGGCAGAACTTAGAATATTGTATGTTCTAAATGTCGATATAAATGTGTTCTTGAGTTTAGAATTGATCGGAAATGCTCTTGGTTGTTTTTTTCAGTGTTTCCAGGTTTCTGTCCGTTTGGCTTGCGCGCGGGCGTGGCGGGACCTCGGGCACGCGCGGCTAGCTTGGAGGGGCTCTGGAAGTTTTTCCCGCGCGCGCGCGAGCACTTCCGTGAGCCTCTGGACCTTTTGCCTGCGCGGGCGCGAGCCAATCCTTTAAAAAAAAAATTGATTCGATTTTTTCGTGGCTCTTCGTGATTGATTGTGTTTAATTATTCGAGATTAGATGATTAGAAACGGGGTCTCACATTAAGTGGTATCAGAGCGATAAGATTCTTGGAATTGAATTAGAGTGAGCGGGATAGATCGAGTTCGCATGAATTGAATTCTCGCATGTGATTGATTTATTTAAATGACTATTTAAATACTTGCGAGCATGATTTATTGATTCTTGAATTAATTGAGTTACATGAGTTGTGATTTAATTTTCGAATCATGATCACTTGATTTGATTGGAAGCTTGCTTTATTATTTGTAAGTTACTTGAAATTACATGATTATGTGATTTAAAATTTAAAGCATGAATTACTTGAAATATGAACTGTATTTTATAATTTCGGACCCGAGTTCCACCATCTGCTTGAGCTAGCAGATCAGAGATTGTTTGCGATGTGAATTAGAATCCGATTGAGATCCGAAATTCAGTAATTAGTAGTTGAACGAACTTATCGAACAGAGATGTGGAACACCGAATTTTGAGATGAAGATTTGGTATCCTTTTCTTACTGAATATCAGAATTGTCTCCTGAAGAATTTTAGCAGACGACAACCAGCAGTAACTCCTTCGACTGATCTAGATCGTACCACTACTGCACTGTTAGATGTCACTTTGACACCGATGGGAGTACTATCGAAGAGGTTTTAATCAATTAGATTACCGATTTTGAAGAGTACCGAGAATGCTGTTGGATGCAGAAGTTGAATAGAAGAGATCGATCAGTTGGGTGATTCTCTGAACTACACAGATGACCGGAGAATTTGGTTAGTGTGGTACCAACTTAGAGGATTGATAAAAGTTGGTAGAATTAGAGAAGAGAGCATTAGGGAATCAAGGTTTGATCACTTTTTGGAATCTGCTTTCATCCGAATTTCTTCGATAGACTCCTTTTCACCGCATGATTAGAGTTAGAGGGACTTAGAGATCATCTTTAATCGAAGAGAAAGCAGTTTATGAAATCCGTGAGCAGTGCCTTGAGATCAGAAGACGCCGTCAGATCTGTCATCAGCCCGGACACTATGCCAGAGTTCGTCATCATGATATTATCGAAAGATCTCCGAAGATAATTCCCTAGTGTATTTAACTCCGACAGAGATTCTAGTTATTTCAGTTGCTCCTTTTGGCCGCATTAACATAATCTATGAGAACTTAATCATATGGAGAATCAATCTTCGAGGCAACAGATTCTAGTTGTACTCTTATCGAGGATCAGAGTTAGATTTCACCGATGACGACAGCAGGAAAAAGTAGAGTATGGTTTCTATTCTTATTCTGATATGATCGGTTACGCACCTTATCTTCTTCTTATTGATATTTATTGATGCATCTCGGTTTGTTGAATTTTGATTAGCAGTTGTCGCAATTCTTTGAATTGATGGGATAAGTTGGAACCGAACAGTATTGTACTTCAGATTCTGATTTGATTGAGATTTTGATTTGATTGTAATTGAGCAGTACCGTACTTCATTTATCAGATTTTGATTTGATTGGCTGTTAGTTGCTTTATCCAGTACAAGACTACGGTGGATTTGTTTCAGGAAGTTGATAGATTCAGGTCCGAGTCAATAGACGAACGGAAATCCTCCAGTAAGGATTCTCGATTCCAGGATTCTTTGTTAGTTGATCTACCGAATGACCTTCTGATTTCAGAATTTCGCGGAGGAATTCTCTTGTTCAACTGATGTCCTAGAAACTAACTTGATTTGGTTGATAAACCAGTGGTTAGAGAATTTCTGTTATCATCCAAATGAGATTTCTGGATTACCTCTGAGTCATGAGGTTAGATTCAGCAATGACTTGAGATTAGACATCATCATCCGAGAGTTTGATAGAAAGAAGTATTGAAGACTGGACTTGGATCGAGGTATGACTGCCTTGAAGTATAGTCGTACCGTTTGAAGTGAAACTCGTCTACAGTATTGTAGATCTTTTGAATGAATATATCAGAGGTATTTAGATGGAGTTAGAAATTCTTATCGATCTTTTCGGTTCTGTTCGAAGAATAGTAATGATCATACAGAGTATTGGAGTATGGTCTTACAGAATTTTGTGCCTAGACAAGGCATGCTTTACTATTGAAGACTGAATTTTAATTGTATCGAGATGTCTTTTCGTCGATCATATTAATTATAGAGCTGGAATTTCTATGATCATTGCAAGACCGAAACTGTTTTGTTTGAAGCAAAACAGACATCTGTACCTGAGAATTGATGATTTTGAGTTCTATAGCAGATTTTTGAGAGATTCTTATTGTCGTGGAGCCTATTTCTCATCTAACTCCAGAAAATGCTCTTGTACCTGAACCGAATCTTTTGAGATCAGTTTGTTTGACGGGAAGAAGAGATCGACCCAAGCTCCAGTATTTTCTTTTTTTTCCTCTGTACTGATAATCTTCAGTGCATTGCATCGTCTTATCCAGATTCTGGAGGTTTTCTTATTCAAAAGAAATCTGTGATAGCTCAGTCATGGTAGCAGCTGGAGCAGTTCGAGACTCCATATCCGATTCGTGATATTGAATTGGCATTGATCTTATTGCTTGTTAGATTGGGCATCACTGTCTCCAGTGAAATTTTCGAGGTCTTTTCTGAACTGAGAAATCAGAGTATGAGTTTTGCAACCGAACTGATTTTGAGATTGGGGAGAAGATTGGATATGATGAAGAATCTGATGGTGAATTCCAGTATGATTCGAAGTAATACAGTGCAGTGACTGAGTTTTGAACATAACGATCTATTATTATTTTATCTACTACCGTTATTCTTTGAGCCGATGGATCTGTTCTTATTTTATCTACTATCCTTGACTTCGCCGACCGATGAGTGTTGAACTTCTATTTTAGAGTCTGGAACAGATAGGAAGTCTATTAGAATTGTTTTATCCGAACTGAACCAGAATTGATTTAGAAGATGGAAATAGCGTAGAAAACAGATTAGAATTGAAGAATTTAATAAAGAAGAGTCAGAACTGGGCACAGTCTGAGTTTCAGGACAGTGACGATACCTCAGTTGTGAATAATTGTTTTTGTTGTGCCAGAGATTTTGATTGAGACAGAGTATCTTGAGATTTGCACTTTGCAGTTTTCATTATTCTTTCAGATGACCGAAAGATGTTCAGAGGATTAAGGAACCGACTGTCTGTGGTATAGTTAATTGTTTAATTGACAAGAAGGTTACTTTTCTATGAATACCTTTCTGAAGCTATCGATTAGTCTGGAAATTGAAGCCATCTGAATTTTTTTTAGACCGATGGCAGAAATCTGCTACTGTTTTCCGCACAGAATGAATTCCAGACTCGACCCGATGTTGAGAAGTTGGTCAGAAAGTATCTCAGATTTTTTTTGCTCTGTCACAGTTTATCCGTGCAGAATAGAATTTTTTGAATGTTCGGCATGTGGTCGAGGAGGTTTAGAACTGTCTGATTTGGAGATGCTATCTGATTAGAATCGAGATATTGCTGTAGTCTGCTTTTGTTTCCGTACAGAATGAATGCCAGACACGACAATATGAATGAGATTGTTGTCAGGAGAATTTTCAGATAGTTGATTTGTCAAAGTCTTTCCTTTCAAAGAGGTCTTGAGTTAACCCTCACCTTGAACTCAATCTTTGAGAAACTTTTGTTATTGGATTATAATTGAGCTCAGTTTATTGTCCTCAGAACGACGGACATCCAAGAATAAGCGTTATAGACTTTAAGAGGATATGCTGAGCTGTAGTGCTTGATTTTGGCACTAGCTGGATGGATTTCTCATCTTTTGAGAAGTTTCTGTACAACAGCTATCAGATAAGTATTTTGATATCAATTTTTGTAAAAGAGTTGTACGAGAAGAAATGAGAATCCCAATTGAATTGGGATGATTTTATGAGTTCCCTGACTTGGGATCAGTTTTGATTCGAGGTTTGATAGACGGATGTAGGCTTCCTTCCTAGGATGAAGACGATTTGAGAAGAAGGATGAACGAAGTATTCGGATTCCGATGCAGATCTCCGTACTTATGTTCAGGGAGGCCGAGTAATTCAGAGGATTCCTCCTTTTAGAGGCCGTGGCAGTTATGATAAGAGAGAGAACTGACTCGATGAACTCACGAGTTCCTTTGAGATTTTAGAGGAGATAGGCGATCTCGCCTACCGACTTTTACTCTTTCAGTTCTCCTTGTTTTCCACTACTTTGTCCTCCCGAATTCTTCGAGTATTCTGGACGTGCTTCACGTCTTTTGTTGCCAAATTCACAGATTTTTTTTTCTTTGATGTTGAGACGAGAATTGATAATTCACCAGTTTTGTTTGAGACGATCGATTCAGAGTTGACCGAACATAGTAACAGCTCCTTAGCAAAACCAATTCAGATGGGTTTGTGCAGTTGAGCCGATACGGATTTGAAGAAATGGTTCAAGAAGCGGAGTTTGATTAGAACCTCGATTTCAGAGTTATTTTGAGAGAAGAATTATTTTAGCAGTCTTCGAACTTTATCTTGTTTTTATGAGATGGAACTGCTTTGATTTCGAGGACGAAACCGATTCTTAGAGGGGGAGAATTGTAAAGCCCTGAAATTAATTAATTTTCGATTAGCAGAGTTGATTACTTTTTAATTTTCGAATTAGTAGAAATTAATTGAGCCGGGATTGAATAGATTTAATTTGGTATTTCAGGGACCGAGTTGAAATTATTTGGTAGACAAGTCAAAACTTTGACTTATATTATTAATATCTACCCTATCCCTTACCTCTCTCCATCACTCCTTCCTCCCCCAACCCATCACGTCGACAGAGAGAGAGAGACTGAGACGCCATGTCTTTCATTTCAAGCTTTTCTTCCGTTCGATTCGCACGATCCGATCGTTAGATTGCTGATTCGAGTTGAGATTCACGATCACCGCAACGAAGGCTTCGTTTGGATGTAAGTTTTGCTAAGATCCATGAACTTTGATTTTTGTTGGTTTATCAGAATTTGATAATCTTCGAGTATGATGTGCTTGAGCTAGCATAGATCGTGTATTCGAAGTCGGTTTGGAAAAAGAACGAAGTTTGGATTTTATATGATTTTTGGAGCATAAATTCGAAAATGGGGTTTTGAATATTGTTGAGATTTGTTGTGTTATGAAGGATTGGAGGATGATATGAGATGGTTTGAGTTGTTTGGTGATGTTGTTGATTTTTGATTTGACCGTTTTTTTAGCCGTTATGCCATCGAAATCGAGTTTGGACTATCGGTTGTTTTGTTTCGGTTTGATTTCCGGGTTTGATTGATTTGGTATATTGATATCAAATCCGTATATTCTTCATATTCAGATTTGGATTGGATTTTCGGGTTTGGATCGAATTTGGGAGTTGAATCGAATTGAGAAGCGAAGACGGTATATTGTTTGAGTTTCTTTGTTTCGATTTGTTGTGATTCGATTGATTATTTATTTGAGTTCGTTGTTATTTTCAGATTGAAATCCTCGAAGAACTTGAAAGGTAAGAAGACGACAATTGAATGTATGGAACGATTAACTCGAATTTTAATTAATTCGAGTGCCCAAAAGAAATCACATACTTGTATGTCATTTGAATTATTTGATTTTAACTTGAATGAGTTTAATTTCACTTGCATACATCTTGAGCCGAAGATTCGATTCGTTTTGAACTTAGAAGATTTAGGGAGCTATATTGAAGTAGCTTTGGATTTTGAGATTTTCCAATTGCTATAATACTTCTTATAGTTGCTCTGAAGTCTAGGGGTTTGAGTTGAGCGACATCCACCCCGAATGGATGTGTTGGTGAGTTGTTCGTTAAAACTTGACCCCGGAATCCCAACCGAGTACCGATTGATATTCGATTATCCGATTAGATAATCCCAAGTTTGAAGTCATGCATTGCATTTTAATGAATTTCGAGTTGAATGCTGATATGCCTTTTTGAATTGATTGACTCGTTGTTTTATATAACATGGATTGATATATGATTTGGACTTGTTTGATTTGTCTCTTTTACTGGGAATTATATTCTCACCGGATTATCCGGCTGTCGTTTTAGTTTGTATGTGTACTTGATGGCAGGTGGGGCAGGATCGAGTCAGAAGCTGCATGAATAGATCGAGTTGGAAGCGATAGAGTGAGACACTGTCTAGAAGTTTGTTCTTTTAGCAATCTTGATTTATAGGGTTGATGAAATTTCATGTCTTGAATCATGTATAGGAAACTCGAATTTATTTGATTTGTCAAATGACCCTATCGTCAAACTTCTTATTGTATTTTTTGGGCAGAACTTAGAATATTGTATGTTCTAAATGTCAATATAAATGTGTTCTTGAGTTTAGAATTGATCGGAAATGCTCTTGGTTGTTTTTTTCAGTGTTTCCAGGTTTCTGTCCGTTTGGCCTGCGCGCGGGCGTGGCGGGACCTCGCGCGCGTGCGGCTAGCTTGGAGGGGCTCTGGAAGTTTTGCCCACGCGCTCGCGGGCGCGAGCACTTCCGTGAGCCCTCTGGACCTTTTGCCTGCGCGCGCGCGAGGAGAAAGCTCGCGTTGGCGCGAGGCAATCCTTTTTTAAAAAAAAAAATTGATTCGATTTTTCCGTGGCTCTTCGTGATTGATTGTGTTTAATTATTTGAGATTAGATGATTAGAAACGGGGTCTCACACACCAACTCTTTGCAAGGCCATGTAATTGATGAATTACCAGTCTCACACAACGATCGTCTGTATAGTCGAGGGATTCAAACAACTGCTCAATATCCTCAAGCCAATTCTCACAATCAACAGAATTTTCAGGTCCGTGCAACGTTGGTGGTTTGAATGACTGGAATCATTTCAGAACTTCTCCATTGGATTAGCATTACCAAACACATCAGTAGAAGTACTATCTGTCCATGTTCAGGTGTTGTCACTGGTATCTGTGCAGTATTTGTAAGGCCCGAAAATATTAAATTATTAATTATGGAATTTGAGAATTAAATTCCATATTATGGGCTAATATTGATTTGAAAAGTTTTGAAAATGATAGATTTAATTTTCGAGCTGAAAATATTTAATTTGAGAATATGCGGATTTTGAGAATTAAATTCCGAGAATTCTTAAATTAAAAGAATAAATATTCGATTTGAATATTTATGGAATTGAAGATTTAATTCCATGTTTCGGAAATTAAAGAAGATGAATTTGGAAGATATAACTCGATCAGGGACTGATTTGCACATACTGACATTTGAAGGGCTGAAGTGCAAACGGTCGGGATTATTTAATTAATCCGAATTTAATTTATTTTAATCCGAGTATATTTAATTTGGGAATGTTTAGAGTTTTGATTTAAATTCTAATATTCTTAAATTATTTTGGATTGAAATTAAATTAAAACGAAGGCCGAGGACTGAATTTCAATTAATGAAAACTTCAGGGACTAAATTGCAATTTATGCAATAGCTATCTGATTTTAAGCATAATTATCAGAATGAAACGTGTTATGTTCAGAATAGAATCAGGAATTTGAGAACAGAGGTCGAAACCTCTTCCTTTTTCTTTTGATTTTGATTTCTTCAAATCGCCGTAACTTTAGATCCGTTCGTCCGATTTCGATTCCGAAAGATGTTCTGGAATCCTTGCGACGAGTAATTCGATTTGATGTAAGTTTCTGATTACTTCGGTATGGTTTGAAGATCGAAATATTGCAGAGATCAGATGTTGAGCATGAATATGGCTTTCTATTGAATTATGTAGTTCCGTATCGATGTCGAATCAGTTATTTGATGCCGTATGAATTCCAATGAGTTTTTACAGCATGTATTTTGAATGTATGCTTCTGATATGCTGAATAGATGATGTTATGTTGCTGATATGTTGATGAGAAACCATAATTAAAATTGAAAATGGTTTCGATATTTCATCGGTTACCGATTTTTAATCGCTACGCCGTCGATTTGTGTTTTGAGACAAGTGTGATAGCTGATATTCAAGATAAGATGTTCTTTGATATGTTTATGATAATAGCTGTTGGTTTGAAGAGTTGAATGACAATGAACGGATATGAAAAACCGTGAGAATGGAGTTGAAAGTAGAAATGAATTCGATACTGTAACGATTCCCGATTGTCAATCGCTACGATGATTGGTTATGTTTTGAAACCATACTGATAGTCTATGATTGAGCTAATGATCTTGGGATTGTATACTGATTTTGTTAGATGCAATCTTTATATTTCAGACATGCTACGAGCTCAATCAACTCCAGAGGTCGAATTGTGAACCGAGGAAGTTCTCTTGAGATTTGAAATGCATTTGATTGAAGATGTGTTGATGATTTTGACTCGATTCTGAAAGGAATGAATTGAACAAAGATTGATGTACATGTTTTGAGGTTGAAGAATTCAGAACAGACGAAATACGAAGGTAAAAGTGGACTACTATTTGATTGGGATTACAACTCGAGATGGTTTGTATCGAGTTCCCCTAAATCACATACTTGTTTGCTTAATTGCTCTTATGTGCTTTATTTTGAGTTATTGAATAAGTTCTTGATATAATGAATGCTTTGATGATGATATATGTTGCATTCATCTTGAAGACTTATTCCTTGATTTTGAAATGAACGGAAACGTTCGAATAGATGATTTGAGGAATCGTATATGTATGGCCTGGGTGGTTGTTTTAGCCTAGCGTCTGATTTGCATATATGATTGCTTCAAAGTCTAGGGAAGAAAGATAAGTAACCCCACCTCGATCGGGAGAGTCGGTGGATTAGTTATGATATCTACTTCTCGGGATCCCAACCGACGAATGATGAAATGAACCTTGTTTTGAAAACATGCATTGTATTTACTTTTATATCATGATCTTGATATATGTTTGATATGCATGTTTAGTTGCTTTTACTGGGAAATATATTTCTCACCGGAGTTATCCGGCTATTGTTATGTTGTATGTGTCATGGCAATAGGAGGGAATGGAGCAGAACAAAGGCAATCTTGAAGAACAAGGGTTGAAGAGATATAGCGTGATGATCCGAGTTAGATGGTTGAGTGAGCTGTCATGATGTAGAGTTGAGCTTTAAACATGATCTTGTTATAGCTACTTGTTTCACAACGTGTAGATGATCTAGTTGTTATCTTGTTGTTGTATTTAGGATTTGATAGATGTTTAAATCCTTTGAAACAACATGGTGTAGCTTGATCTTGAATGAATAACATTGCTTCTTTCATGATTATGAGCCCTTATGGTTATGTTTTAAGGCTTTGTTATAATTCATTTCTAGTAATGAGATCATGTTATAATGCATGATAGCTTATGATATTGAAGAAGGCTTTGCATGAACTTATATTAGATGATAATTGCATGATAGAACATATTTGACAGCAGCTGAGCCCCTTCGTTTTGTTTCTGGTGCAGTGGCCTGCGCACGGGCGAGCTACTGCTCGCGCGCGCGCAAGCCAGCCCATGGAGCCTCGGGCTCGTTGAACTGCGCCCGCGCGAGGGGTGATGCCCGCGCGTGCGCAGGGCAATCCATTTTTTAAAAAAAAAATTTTTTTTACTCTTTTGTTTAGACATTGTTTCTTGTCTAATATTGGACATTTGATTAAATGAGAGATTAGAACTCGGGTCATCACAACAGGTGGTATCAGAGCGTAAGTTCTTGGACTGAGATAGAAGCTGAGCGGGGTAGATTGAGTCACATGCATGTATTGTATTGCATGATTATGCATTACTTGATTTGATAATTCGATGAGTTGATAAATTGCATGTGAGCATGATCTATATTTGAAATTCAATTGCCTGATTTACTGATTTGTAAATTTTTGAAATTTTTACCGTTTTGTTATAAGATTTTTCCCGGGTGATGTAAGCACCCATAATTGAATAGAACAGTGTTCTTTGGGTGACGTAAGCACCCCAGACTGACAGACTAGTATGGCCAGACTGAACAGAAAGGTATGGTCAGATTGAACAGAACAGAACGGTATTGCTCAGCTGAACGAAGTATCTCTGATTGAACAGAACAGAATATCAGCAAATGAATAGATGATGTTGTAGGTAACAGTTGGCCTGAAGAACTTTGTTCAAATATCGGAAATATTAAGATGAATATCGGATCAAATTGATTGAATACCAACTTCGAAATCTAGCAACCAGCTGGTGGATTTTGATAAAGAAATGATAAGAAGGCAGAGGTATGTTGATTGTTGGTAAGTGCTTAGAACAGCATTTTGTTTATAGTTCTTTGCCACAACAGATAGAAATGATGAGAAAAAAAAATATACCCTGTAGAAGTTGAATCTTTTGAATTTGAGGAATGCCTTATTAGAATTTTCAAGTCTATTATAATTCTTTGAATTGTAGATGATGAAAAGCTCAAGATTGAGTGAATTATTTAATGTCTTGAATCTGCAGATTATGTCTGATAAATGTTGACGACTGAAACATTTTGTTTAAAGACATAGTTGTGTCTAAAAGAATTGAAGCTGAATGATGAGTTAGGAAAATGGAATTGTAGACATGAAAGAGTCCGTGAGATACTCACAACTCTATCTACAATTTGTATTTTAGAACAGATATGAGGTGAATGATATGAGAAGAAATCTCTAACTCTAGCGAATCGAGATGAATTAGTCTGATTCTGAATGCAGAGTATATAAGAAATTATTACACTCTTTATAGAGGAAGATATCCGAACAAACAGTGTAAGGACAAGTCAGACAGATGTGCTAAAATTTATTCAATGAATAAATAGCAAAAGTATACAGAGGATTAGAATACCATTGCACCTGAGAATGAGATTTACAGGTAACCTGTTTATGTTGTAGGGGCAATAGATACATGATAGCTGAAAGCTTATTATATGATTACCTCTGTATCAGAAAAGAGATTTTGTGAATTGAACTGAAGATTAGAACTATTGCCTCGATAAACTGAAACTGAACTTGATATTGTTCATGTGAGAATTTACCTAAGTACTGATTAGTGATAGTTACAGATTATTGAATCACTGGATTTTGTGATTTAACCAATCAGAATGATGATCAGAAGCGATAAAATTAGATCAACAAGAACATAGTGTGCATATGAATATGATGATATGATATAGAATCTCGAATTAAGATTCTGTGATTTCAGTTTGATATATGATGTTTGATTACAGAAATATTCCGAAATCAGTATATTCGATGCACGAGATATGTTCACGATCTAAATTAGCATTGATAGGTATGCCAATGAATAGAGATTACAGATATGTTTCAGTAAGATTTTTGACTTTAGTTTAAGTTGTGAACTGGAATTCAATATTGAAGTGATGAATTGAAGAATTTATGAATTACCGACTTGATAAGATTATGAATTATATATTAATCTTGAGGTTTAGAAGATAAATGATGATATGACAATTGGTTACAGATGAGTTTTTTCTTTGATTATGCTGAATCGATTACATCAACTGGAAATATAATTCTTGAATGATTGAATATTGATTGGCTCTCATAGCACATTGCTTTCGTTTAGAGCCTGTGTTGATTTACTCATTCTGAGTTATGTGATGCAAGTGAGTTGTTTTCACTTTGCAGAGTTTGTTATCCAGAAGATTTGATTTTGGATGACCTTGATTGAGGGATTTTCTCAATCTTGATTTATTTCTTTTGATTTTGAGAATTATTGATCCTTTGATGATATTTCAGCGTATTTTAAGATAGTGGCTCGTAACTAATAGAAGAATTTGAATATGATCCATGATTTTTGGTTTAGATGATATGAATTGTCGGTATTTGAAGATAGAAATAAGGAATGAAATAGGCATCCGATGAATTGATTTCAGATTTTTGTGTATTCTGGTTTGAATATTCAGACGAATATATTACCAATCAGAATGAATTTTCGATTGGAAGTCAGGCAAAAATTGTTCAGAAGATGAAAGCAACACAGAAAGTAAACTGAAGTGATTAGAATTCAGTACAAAATGTCAGATTGAGATATGAATTGAAGCCTCAGATCCGAATGAATGAATTATATTATGATTGATTATTTGATTGTGCCTGATATTTCCGCAAAGGGATATCCGAATTTGAAGAATTGCACAACAATGAATTCAATATTCATTCGATAATTGTTTTATCTTTTGATAAAGCAAATAGAAGTAACAGAATTAGTACGTTTTTGAATTTAAACGTACAGAGATTTCCGATGAAGTTAAAAATCGTTGATCAGATGAGTGCAATTTTAGTTTAGAAACTCCAAACATTGAAACAAGATTATAATTTGAAAGAATAGTTTGCAACAACTACCGTGATGAAACAGTATAGATGAGGTAAACAGGTGGTAGTTATGAATAGACTGATGAACATTACTGTATACGATGATCTGTCTGTATGATCAAATTATTGAATTGTGATTAGATTCATTGCAAAATAAACAGTAAGCCAGGAAATAATGTTTCAGATTGAAACGTTGGGTTTACTATTACTTTTAATACAGAAGATCCGAAGACTTTGAGTACTTTTTGAGGAAAAGGTACAATATATTATCCTTGAATGGGAAGAATAGTCAAAGATGATGAATCAAATTTGTGAGAATGAATTTTTTTTATCTGATATGATACCGATTATCAACAGTTTTGAATACTTTGAAATCTGTGACTACAACATATTATACTCTGATTAATTGATAGTCCGAATAGACTAATCAGAATTTGGCAGAATACTCTATATGAGATGTGACGAACAGCTATCCATTTAGATCCGTGAAGAAGATAGAGATATGATGAAAGTACAGGAATGATTAAAATCTATTGTTCGAATTAAGACTTTAGATTTATTTGACAGAATGTGGCATCGATTGATTGACTGATATTCTGAGAGTTGAATTCGATTGATGGATTATCTGAGTCGATTTTCCAAATATTGAGGATATTCTCAGAACTTTAATACCTGATTCGGTATTATTTGATTTGATATGTTGCCACTTGAGGATTATAATTCCTGTAATAGCTATTGAGCCGATTTTGAGATAATGATATGATAATATGATGAAAAGAACTCCGATTTCTTGTGTTGTAATGATATTACCGAGGTATATGACATCAGATCAGACATGATTTGTCGATATCCAATCGGAGTTGATTCGAAATACACAACGAATTTGACAATGAATCTGTATGAAATGAAAATGGAAAAGAAAAACCAGAATTAGTAATTGAATGATAGATATAACTTTGGAAGCTGAAACGGAGTAGTTAAGCGACAAAGTTATTCTTGAAACATCATTCAATTCAGAGTAGAGAAAAAACAGAATTTAATCTACAGATTCAGAATATGAAGTTGAATATTGAATTTTATTGAATAAGATATCAGATGAAATTGACGATGGGAAAGATTTATTCTTTTCAGCTTGATACAATGAATCTGAATTGTTTCTCGTATCTAAATTAAGGAAGTATTGATAGATTCCTTCTGTGTACTTGAATCAGACAAGAGGAATACTGAGAGAATTATATTCCGCACTTAGAGTACAACTGAATACATTAGAGTTGAATGATTGAAGTGAAAATAACTTCAGATAATCATTCAGTCTATCAGACTTGATATTTGGTTTGACTACGATTTCGAGGACGAAATCATTTCTTAGAGGGGAGGAATTGTAAGGCCCAAAAATATTAAATTATTAATTATGGAATTTGAGAATTAAATTCCATATTATGGGCTAATATTGATTTGAGAAATTTTGAAAATGATAGATTTAATTTCCGAGCTGAAAATATTTAATTTGAGAATATGCGGATTTTGAGAATTAAATTCCGAGAATTCTTAAATTAAAAGAATAAATATTCGATTTGAATATTTATGGAATTGAAGATTTAATTCCATGTTTCGGAAATTAAAGAAGATGAATTTGGAAGATATAACTCGATCAGGGACTGATTTGCACATACTGACATTTGAAGGGCTGAAGTGCAAACGGTCGGGATTATTTAATTAATCCGAATTTAATTTATTTTAATCCGAGTATATTTAATTTGGGAATGTTTAGAGTTTTGATTTAAATTCTAATATTCTTAAATTATTTTGGATTGAAATTGAATTAAAACGAAGGCCGAGGACTGAATTGCAATTAATGAAAACTTCAGGGACTAAATTGCAATTTATGCAATAGCTATCTGATTTTAAGCATAATTATCAGAATGAAACGTGTTATGTTCAGAATAGAATCAGGAATTTGAGAACAGAGGTCGAAACCTCTTCCTTTTTCTTTTAATTTTGATTTCTTCAAACCGCCGTAACTTTTGATCCGTTCGTCCGATTTTGATTCCGAAAGATGTTCTGGAATCCTTGCGACGAGTACTTCAATTTGATGTAAGTTTCTGATTACTTCGGTATGGTTTGAAGATCGAAATATTGCAGATATCATATGTTGAGCATGAATATGGCTTTCTATTGAATTATGTAGTTCTGTATCGATGTCGAATCAGTTATTTGATGCCGTATGAATTCCAATGAGTTTTTACAGAATGTATTTCGAATGTATGCTTCTGATATGCTGAGTAGATGATGTTATGTTGCTGATATGTTGATGAGAAATCATAATTGAAATTGAAAATGGTTTCGATATTTCATCGGTTACCGATTTTTAATCGCTACGCCGTCGATTTGTGTTTTGAGACAAGTGTGATAGCTGATATTCAAGATAAGATGTTCTTTGATATGTTTATGATAATAGTTGTTGGTTTGAAGAGTTGAATGACAATGAACGGATATGAAAAACCGTAAGAATGGAGTTGAAAGTAGAAATGAATTCGATACTGTAACGATTCCCGATTGTCAATCGCTACGATGATTGGTTATGTTTTGAAACCATACTGATAGTCTATGATTGAGCTAATGATCTTGGGATTGTATACTGATTTTGTTAGATGCAATCTTTATATTTCAGACATGCTACGAGCTCAATCAACTCCAGAGGTCGAATTGTGAACCGAGGAAGTTCGCTTGAGATTTGAAATGCATTTGATTGAAGATGTGTTGATGATTTTGACTCGATTCTGAAAGGAATGAATTGAACAAAGATTGATGTACATGTTTTGAGGTTGAAGAATTCAGAACATACGAAATACGAAGGTAAAAGTGGACTACTATTTGATTGGGTTTACAACTCGAGATGGTTTGTATCGAGTTCCCCTAAATCACATACTTGTTTGCTTAATTGCTCTTATGTGCTTTATTTTGAGTTATTGAATAAGTTCTTGATATAATGAATGCTTTGATGATGATATATGTTGCATTCATCTTGAAGACTTATTCCTTGATTTTGAAATGAACGGAAACGTTCGAATAGACGATTTGAGGAATCGTATATGTATGGCCTGGGTGGTTGTTTTAGCCTAGCGTCTGATTTGAATATATGATTGCTTCAAAGTCTAGAGAAGAAAGATAAGTAACCCACCTCGATCGGGAGAGTCGGTGGATTAGTTATGATATCTACTTCTCGGGATCCCAACCAACGAATGATGAAATGAACCTTGTTTTGAAAACATGCATTGTATTTACTTTTATATCATGATCTTGATATATGTTTGATATGCATGTTTAGTTGCTTTTACTGGGAAATATATTTCTCACCGGAGTTATCCGGCTATTGTTATGTTGTATGTGTCATGGCAATAGGAGGGAATGGAGCAGAACAAAGGCAATCTTGAAGAACAAGGGTTGAAGAGATATAGCGTGATGATCCGAGTTAGATGGTTGAGTGAGCTGTCATGATGTAGAGTTGAGCTTTAAACATGATCTTGTTATAGCTACTTGTTTCACAACGTGTAGATGATCTAGTTGTTATCTTGTTGTTGTATTTAGGATTTGATAGATGTTTAAATCCTTTGAAACAACATGGTGTAGCTTGATCTTGAATGAATAACATTGCTTCTTGCATGATTATGAGCCCTTATGGTTATGTTTTAAGGCTTTGTTATAATTCATTTCTAGTAATGAGATCATGTTATAATGCATGATAGCTTATGATATTGAAGAAGGCTTTGCATGAACTTATATTAGATGATAATTGCATGATAGAACATATTTGACAGCAGCTGAGCCCCTTCGTTTTGTTTCTGGTGCAGTGGCCTGCGCACGGGTGAGCTACTGCTCGCGCGCGCGCAAGCCAGCCCATGGAGCCTCGGGCTCGTTGAACTGCGCCCGCGCGAGGGATGATTCCCGCGCGTGCGCAGGGCAATCCATTTTTAAAAAAAAAAATTTTTTTACTCTTTTGTTTAGACATTGTTTCTTGTCTAATATTGGACATTTGATTAAATGAGAGATTAGAACTCGGGTTGTCACAGTATTAGTCAGCTCTTGCTGATTCATTGCCAAAGTCTGTCTAGTAGTCGGTGCCGGTCGGGGAGGCATATCTGATAATCAAACAAATTAGTGTACAATTCATCATCACATCATATTCAAAATTTTGTTTCAGTCCCTCCTCAGATAAGCACACAATGCCTTCTTAAGAGATCGAGTTCTGATTCAATTTCAGTCGAACATACGTCCAATGATATCAGATGTCAGATAACATGTGTGAGACCCCGATTCTAATCTTCTAAACTCGAATAATTAATCATAATCGAACACAATAAGCCGCGGAAAATGAATCAATTTTTTTTTTTTTAAAAGAAGCCTCGCGCCCGCGCAAGGTCATCACCTCGCGCGCACGCAGGCTACGCGAACAGAGACTCGTGGAGATACTCGCGCCCGCGCGAGAAGGGAGCTCGCGTGCGCGCGGGCGAAATCTCCCGAGCCTCCCAAACTCCTTGCGTGCGCTCGAGGTGTTTCCTCGCCCGCGCGCAGGCAAAATGGGCAGAGGGGTCGAGGAGCCTGCAAAGCAACCAACAAGGCAATTCTAAACATTCCAAGTTCAAACATAATACAAATCAATATTTAGAACATGCCAAATCTAGGTTCTGCCCAAAATACAATAACCAGTTGAGTTTTATAAATGAGTTCCACCGACTCAACAAAACTAATACAAATTCAAATAGACTCGACCCTACGACACGGAGTCTCACTTCTATCAATCTCACCCCAAGCTAACCAGGATGACTCGGTCCAACTCCTGATCCTCCTGTTGCCAAGTTACACATACAAAACAAAGACAACAGCCGGAATAATCCGGTTAGAAATATAATTTCTAAGTAAAATAAACAGGCATACAATATCAGTTAAACATTCCACCTCGAAATGTAACATTCATCAATCAACACAAATAAGAGTAGATGTATGCATGATTTCAAACTCGGGACTATCAAGTCAGATAATCGAAATGTCAATCAGTATTTGGTTGGGATCCCGGAGCCAAGTCTTCACAAAAACTCACCGACACACCCATTCGGGGTGGATGTCGTTCAACTCAACCCCTAGACTTCAGAGCAACTATAAGAAGTATTCTGGCACTTGAAAAAACTCGAAATCCAAAGTCACTTCAATATAACTCCCTAAATCATCTATATTCAAAACGAATCGAATAATCGGCTCAATATGAATGCAAGTGTAAACAAATAATCAGTCAAGTTCACACAAACCAATAACATGCAGTATGTGATTTTTGGGGCTCGAGAATCAATCAACTCGAGTATTCAACCCCATTCGAATCGATGTAATCTTTTACCTTTTTCTTGAAGCTTCAATCAATCCTGTCAAACAAGATAACTAGGTTCAAAAACTATTCGGCTAACAAACTCAAAGTCGATAAAATTAACAATATACCGTCTTCAAACTTCAATCGACAACTGAGCCTTCAAATCTTTAACTTCGAATCCTTCAATCAACTGTCAAAACATCGGATGCGGATTCAAACAAACTCAATAATTCGAATAATTCGAAATCAAACCGAATAACAAAACCGATAGTCCAAAATCGATTTCGACGGCATAACGGCTATAAATCGACTATCCGGAAAAACTCAAATCATCAACAACAATCATAAAAACTCGAATATCGTAACCAAACATCCAAACAACTCAATTCCAACCTCAACCAAAATCACCATCTTCGAATTTCACCTCCAAAAAATCATAACAAATTCAAACGACTTCCAAACTCCGAACCGACTTCGAATACACGATATACCAACTTCCAATCTCAACATACTTGAGTATTATCAAAATCTAACAACTAAACAAAATCGAAGTTCAAGAGATCGAAGCAAAACTTACGTCTAAACGGAGCCCTCGTCGCGGTGATCGTGAATCTCAACTCGGAAATAAAATCTAACGGTCGGATCGAGCGAATCGAGCGAAGAGAAAGCTTGAAATGGCGTCTCCCATGGCTTGCTTCAGTACGTACGAAATGGGAGGAGGAGGGAGGAGAGGAATTGAGTGAAGTGATGGGGGGGATGGCAACTTGCAAGGATAATATATAAAAATCCCATTTTTTGCATTTCAGTCCTTTATTTCTCCAATCTTTCAAAGTAACCCCCTGCTAAATAACAAAACAATCCTCAATTACTGAAAACCCTGATTATCTCGATTAAACTCAATTATAATAAAATCAGGGCATTACAATTCTCCCCCTCTAAGATTCGATTTCGTCCTCGAAATCTAACGGATCACAGGTTGAAACAAGAAAGAACCATACTGAAGACGAACTCACCTCAATCTAAAAACTCTGGAAATCGCTGCCTCATATCGGATTCGGTCTCCCAAGTCGCTTCTTCAACTCCGTGACGACTCCACTGAATCTTCACCAACGGAATCGACTTGTTTCTGAGCTGCTTCTCTTTTCTGTCAAGAACCTGAATCGGTCGCTCGAAGTAACTCAGAGTCTCGTCAAGTTCGGCCTCATCTGGTTGAAGAACATGAGATGGATCCGGATGGTACTTATGAAGCATCGAAACGTGAAACACATCGTGGATGCCTGAAAGAGATGGAGGAAGAGCAATCCTATAGGCAAGATCGCCTATCTTCTCCAGATTTTCATACGGGCCAATGAACCTCGGCGACAACTTTCCTCTCTTCCCAAATCTGACAGTGCCTCGGAAAGGAGAAATCTTCAGAAACACACGGTCTCCCTGCTCGAAACACAGTGGTCTGCATCTGACATTCGCATACTTGGCCTGTTGATCTTGGGTTGTCTTCATTCTGACTCGGATCAACTTCACGTGCTCTGCCATATCACGAATCATATCTGGACCCAGCTCAGGTGATTCTGAAATCTCATCCCAAAATAACAGAGATCTGCACTTCTTCCCGTACAAAGCTTCAAAAGGTGCCATTCCAATGCTCGCCTGGAAGCTGTTATTGTACGAAAACTCTACTAGAGGCAAGGACTCCTGCCAACCTGATCCAAAATCAAGCACTACAGCTCGAAGCATATCCTCCAAAGTCTGGATCGTACGCTCGGACTGACCGTCGGTCTGAGGGTGATACGCTGTGCTCAAGTGCAAACGAGTACCCAAAGCCTCCTGAAGACTGTGCCAAAAGTGAGAAGTGAATCTCGGATCTCTGTCTGATACTATCGACTTCGGCACGCCGTTCAATCTCACAACTTCTCTGACATACAACTCGGCCATCTGATCATGACGGTATGTCATACGGTAAGGAATGAAGCAAGCAGATTTCGTCAACCAATCAATCACTACCCAAATCGCATCACAACCTCTGACTGAACGCGGTAGTTCGGTGATGAAGTCCATAGAGATATGATCCCACTTCCATTCCGGAATAGGTAAACTGTGCAATAATCCTCCGGGCTTCTTCCTCTCAGCTTTCACCTGTTGACAATTCAGACAACGGGATACAAACATCGTGACATCTCCTTTCAACCGCTTCCACCAGAATTGAGTCTTCAAGTCATTATACATCTTCCGGCCTCCAGGATGAACACTGAACCGACTGCAATGCGCTTCTCGTAGAATACGCTGTCTCAAATCATAAACATCGGGCACAACAATACGCTTATTCACAAACAAAATGTCATCCCTGACCTGAAACTCTGACTGGTGACCTGATCGGACTCTCTCTATCAAACTCTGAATACTCGGATCTGATCTCTGAGCCTCTCTAATCGACTGAAACAACTCTGGCTCGGCCTGAATCGCAAAAACTCTGATGGATCTCCTATCGGTCTCAAACTCCAAACCAGAAGTACAACAGTCTTCAATCAATCAAGAGACACCAATCGTAGAAAGAGACAAAGAACAAAGCTTCCGACTAAGAGCGTCTGCAGCTGCATTCGACTTTCCAGGATAATACTTCATCTTGCAGTCGAAGTCCTTAAGCAAATCCATCCATCTCCTCTGTCTCATATTCAGCTCGGACTGGGAAAACAAGTATTTCAGGCTCTTGTGGTCAGAAAATATCTCAAACGACTCACCATAAAGGTAATGGCGCCAAGTTTTCAAAGCAAAAATGATTGCAGCTAGCTCGAGATCATGGATCGGATAACGAGTCTTGTGAGGCTTCAGCTGCCTCGAAGCATAAGCTATGACGTGCTTCCTCTGCATGAGAATGCATCCAAGACCATGGTGAGAAGCATCGCAGTACACAGAGAAACCTCCAGTACCTGATGGAATAGACAAGATCGGAGCGCTGGTCAATCTCTTCTTCAGCTCAATGAAACTAGCCTCACACTGTTCGGACCAAACAAACGGTGCATTTTTCTGGGTCAACTGAGTAATAGGCTTAGCAATGGAAGAGAAACCCTCGATAAATCGGCGATAATACCCCGCTAAACCCATGAAGCTTCGGATTTCTGGCACTGATGTCAGTCTCTGCCAATTCATAACTGCTTCGATCTTACTGGGGTCCACAGATATTCCATCTCCCGATACAATGTGACCTAAGAAAACCACTCGGTCCAACCAAAACTCGCACTTCGATAGCTTAGCATACAACTGTTCGGCTCGCAAAGTTTGCAACACAATCCTCAAATGCTCGGCATGATCAAAACGATTCTTAGAATAGATCAGAATGTCGTCGATGAAGATGATGACGAACTCATCTAGATACCGCTGAAAGATGCGATTCATCAGGTCCATAAAAACTGTTGGAGCATTGGTCAAACCAAACGGCATGACTATGAACTCGAAATGACCATATCTGGTTCTGAAAGCTGTCTTAGGCACATCCTCGTCACGAACTCTCAGCTGATGGTACCTTGATCTCAGATCTATCTTCGAATACACTGAAGAACCTTGAAGTTGATCAAAAAGGTCATCAATTCTTGGAAGAGGATACTTGTTCTTGACCGTCGCTTGGTTCAACTGGCGGTAGTCGATGCAAAGTCGCATAGAACCATCTTTCTTCCTTACAAAAAGCACTGGTGCACCCCAAGGCGATACGCTAGGTCGGATGTATCCCTTGGAAATCAAATCCTCTAACTGTTCCTTCAATTCTTTCAACTCTAACGGAGCCATACGGTAAGGTGATTTCGAAATAGGCTGAGTACCTGGTGCAAGTTCAATGCTAAATTCGATGTCTCAAATAGGCGACAAACCAGGAATCTCGTCTGGAAAAACATCAGGAAACTCTCTAACCACCGGTATCTCAGACAACTCAGGGCTAAACTTCTGAACATCCATTGCATAAATCAAGAATCCCTCTGCTCCTTTCTGTAGCAAACGAGATATGGATAACACAGAAATCAACGTAATTTTGGATCGAGAACCCTTACCAAAAAACTTCCAATCATCTGCCATCTCAGGTCTGAATCGAACCACTTTCTGAAAGCAATCTACTGTCGCCCTATACTTGGTCAGAGCATCAATCCCGACAATACAGTCAAAATTAGATAATCCAAGTACGATGCAGTCAATCTTAATCGAATTCCCTTTGGATTCTAAAACACAGTTACGGACCAATCTCACCGAAACAGTCTCTCCACCCAAAGGTGAAGTAATAGAAACAACATCAGATAAAGGCTCAACAATTAAATCATGCATCACAACAAATCTTTCAGAGATGAAACAGTGAGAAGCACCCGTATCAATCAAAACAAACGCAGGATAACCAAAGATCGAACAGTTACCTGCTATCACGTCATTCGGAGCTGCATTGGCTTGATCCTCTGTCAAGGCAAACACCCTCGCCTGCTGTCGTGGAGGTTGGTTCTGGTTCTTATTACCTCCCTGAAGATTCTGTTGCTGAGGCGGAAAGGAATGGACTGCAGAAGCTGATCTCTCATGCTGAGCTGGCGGTCGTGAAGAACTGCCGCTCTAAGCTCTATCGGATCCTCGCTGAGGACAGACTCTAGCAAAATGACCCGGCTGCTGGCAGATGTTGCAACTACCAAACACGCCTCGACACTGATCACTCGGATGACGTCCTCCACACTTGCTGCACGAAGCTCCAGAAAACCCTGAACTCTGCCCAGAATTGAACTGTCTAGAGCCACTGGAACTCGATGAACTGTTACCAGACTTCTTGAAATTCTTCCCCTTCAGCCGATACTGATCTCGCTTGTTTCTGCCACTGTTTCCTCCCTCAAACCTCTGAGGCTGATTCGACGGTTGAGACGGTTGGTACTGATACTGAGACTGTTGAGGCTGAAACAGAACAGGCTGGTTCTGAAAAGATCTCTGCTGCTGCTGAGGAGCTACCTGATTGCCTCGTTGCATCAAGAATCCGGCTTTGGCTCCCTTTGCTTGATCCATAGCATCAGCGAAGTTGTTGGGTCTTCCAGTATTGACCAAGGTAAATATCTCAGGGTTCAATCCATTGATGAAATGGTCGGCCTTGGCTTCTTCGTTATCTGCAACGTGAGGTGCAAACCTCAAGAGACTATCAAATTTACTCACATAGTCCTCAATGCTCAAGTTTCCTTGTTTCAGATTCGCAAATTCGGCACCCTTTTCCTTTCGATATGAGACAGGAAAGAAACTCTTAAAGAACTCAGTCTTGAACAAGCTCCAAGTGATGGCGGTGCCTCGGTTCTCATTCGCTCTCTTGGTTGTGGTCCACCAATTCTTAGCAACACCCTGCAACTGATGACTGACTAACCTGATTCTGCGGTCATTGGTATAGTCGAGGGAATCGAATAGCTCATCCATTTCATCTAGCCAACTTTTACAAGCAACGGAGTTCTCGGTACCCGTTAAAGTAGGCGGTCGAAAAGATCGGAATCTCTTCAGAAGAGTCTCCATCGGGGTCGCAGTTGTATCAAACTGATCCACTCCTGTACTATCCTGATCATTCGGAGGAGTAATAACTGGCGGAGGATTTTCAGTAGAAGGAGGAGTCAAAGGTGGTTGATTCCTTCTCAAAGATCGTCGCGGTGCCATCTGATATCAAGGGTTAGGACACAATATCTCAGACTTATTCTCAATCTCATAACCTCGGTGTCCAAAACTCTTCTCTGAATACTCATGAATCTCAACGATATACAATGACAGATATATCATGCTTTATAAATTAAATCACTACTCATGTAATTCAATTAATTCAGGAATCAATAAAGCATGCTCGCACGTATTTAAAATAATCATTTAAATAAATCAATCACAAGCGAGAGTTTAATTCATGCAGACTCGATCTACCCCGCTCACTCTAGTTCGACTCCAAGAATCTTATCGCTCTGATACCACTTAATGTGTGACCCCGATTCTAATCTTCTAAACTCGAATAATTAATCATAATCGAACATAATAAGCCGCGAAAAACGTATCAAATTTTTATTTTTTTTTAAAAAAGAAGCCTCGCGCCCGCGAGAGGTCATCACCTCGCGCGCGCAGGCTACGCGAACAGAGACTCGTGGAGATACTCGCGCCCGCGCGAGAAGGGAGCTCGCGCGTGCGTGGGCGAAATCTCCCAAGCCTCCCAAACTCCTTGCGTGCGCGCGAGGTGTTGCCTCGCCCGCGCGCAGGCAAAATGGGCAGAGGGGTCGAGGAGCCTGCAAAGCAACCAACAAGGCAATTCTAAACATTCCAAGTTCAAACATAATACAAATCAATATTTAGAACATGTCAAATCAAGTTTCTGCCCAAAATACAATAACCAGTCGAGTTTTATAAATGAGTTCCACCGACTCAACAAAACTAATACAAATTCAAATAGACTCGACCCTATGACCCGGAGTCTCACTTCTATCAATCTCACCCCAAGCTAACCAGGACGACTCGGTCCAGCTCCTGATCCTCCTGTTGCCAAGTTACACATACAAAACAAAGACAACAGCCGGAATAATCCGGTTAGAAATATAATTTCTAAGTAAAGAAACAGGCATACAATATCAGTTAAACATTCCACCTCGAAATGTAACATTCATCAATCAACACAAATGAGAGTAGATGTATGCATGATTTCAAACTCGGGACTATTAAGTCAGATAATTGAAATGTCAATCAGTATTCGGTTGGGATCCCGGGGCCAAGTCTTCACAACAACTCACCGACACACCCATTCGGGGTGGATGTCGTTCAACTCAACCCCTAGACTTCAGAGCAACTATAAGAAGTATTCTGGCACTTGGAAAAACTCGAAATCCAAAGCCACTTCAATATAGCTCCCTAAATCATCTATATTCAAAACGAATCGAATAATCGGCTCAATATGAATGCAAGTATAAACGAATAATCAGTCAAGTTCACACAAACCAATAACATGCAGTATGTGATTTTCGGGGCTCGAGAATCAATCAACTCGAGTATTCAACCTCATTCGAATCGATGTAATCTTTTACCTTTTTCTCGAATCTTCAATCAATCCTGTCAAACAAGATAACTCGGTTCAAAAACTATTCGGCTAACAAACTCAAAGTCGATAAAATTAACAATATACCGTCTTCAAACTTCAATCGACAACTGAGCCTTCAAATCTTTAACTTCGAATCCTTCAATCAACTGTCAAAACATCGGATGCGGATTCAAAACAAACTCAATAATTCGAATAATTCGAAATCAAACCGAATAACAAAACCGGTAGTCCAAAATCAATTTCGACGGCATAACGGCTATAAATCGACTATCCGAAAAAACTCAAATCATCAACAACAATCATAACAACTCGAATATCATAACCAAACATCCAAACAACTCAATTCCAACCTTTAACCAAAATCACCATCTTCAAATTTCACCTCCAAAAAATCATAACAAATTCAAACGACTTCCAAACTCCGAACCGACTTCGAATACACGATATACCAACTTCCAATCTCAACATACTCGAGTATTATCAAAATCTAACAACTCAACAAAATCGAAGTTCAAGAGATCGAAGCAAACCTTACGTCTAAATGGAGCCCTCATCGCGGTGATCATGAATCTCAACTCGGAAATAAATTCTAACGGTCGGATCGAGCGAATCGAGCGGAGAGAAAGCTTGAAATGGCGTCTCCCATGGCTTGCTTCAGTACGTACAAAATGGGAGGAGGAGGGAGGAGAGAAATTGAGTGAAGTGATGGGGGGATGGCAACTTGCAAGGATAATATATAAAAATCCCATTTTTTGCATTTCAGTCCTTTATTTCTCCAATCTTGCAAAGTAACCCCCTGCTAAATAACAAAACAATCCTCAATTACATAAAACCCTGATTATCTCGATTAAACTCAATTATAATAAAATCGGGGCATTACAACATGCAAGTCTTAAAGCTGTAAATAAATTCAGATAATAAACATGCTTCAAGAATAAATACATAAATAAATCAGAATAGATGACTCGATCTACCCTGCTCATCTATTCTCAGTCCAAGAAACTTAAGTCTCAGATACCACCTGTTGTGGGTACCTCGGGTTGCTAATCTCATCTTAGGGCAATTAATGATTAATAAAACAAGTAATCAAGTATTTAAAATAATATATAATATCAAACCAAGAGCTAAAAATTATTTTTTTAAAAAACTTGGCCCTGCGCTCGATCGGAGCAATTCGTGCGATCGAGCGCATGCAAAATTTCAAAGTTTCTGTTTTTCAAATTCAGGCCGCGCTCGATCCCACGTACTCGTCCGATCGAGCGCACTCCAAAAACATAATTTTCTATTTTGATAATCAGGGGCCGCGCTCGATCCTGCGAGTTCATGCGCTCGAGCGTGCTCCAATTCCAGAAAAATCTGCAGAACTTTTGTTGCTGTCAACTATGCAAACTCAATCCAAAATAATCAAAAACCAACTCAAATCATGATTTATAAAATTTGAAACATGCATATATACATGTAGTAAGTTCCCAGCATCAAACCATGCGATTATTACATCAAACTAGTCGTTCAAAAAGCAATAAACGACGCAACTATCGCAATTCTCAAAAGTGTACTTCAAACTACAATATAATATCATGTTTGATGCTTCTAAACATTCTAATTTCAGCTAAAACCCGAGTCCACACTTGCTACGTCTCTCTCCCAAGCTGTCAATGTCGTCGTTGACTAGCTCCTGCCCCCTCTGTTGCCATGCACACATACAAAACAAAGCAACAACCGGATATACTCCGGTGAGAAATCATTCCCAGTATAATTGACATATATATAAAGCGTTAAATAAATCATATCAATTCTATTCATAATCGACTCAACAATAGAGTAAATAACGCATATATTGATTAAGAATTGATTCATATATCGCCGTTGCCATCAAGATTCGTAACCGATCTTGACATGGATATCCATCTATCGTAGTCATTCTGGACTAGAAAATAAGATCGCCTCAGATCTTGGCATAGAATCAATTCATATCATCATCGTATCATAATCATATCGACTCAAAATCAAAGATCCACTACCTGAGATGGATCGAAAACATCAAAATCAAATCGAAAACATAAACAAGTATGTGGTTTTGGCGGGACAACTCAAGAATAATCGTTCTTGAGTTTCAAAAGCCCTAACTTGTGATGTCGTCATTATACCTTCGTATATCTCGGTTCTGAGTTCTTAAAATCTGAAACACAACATCAAAATATTCATATCAAACTTCGTTCAAGACTAATAATTTCAAAATCGAATCAAAACCATCCATAGATCATCAATCATTTTCATTTCAAACCTCAACTTCTTCTTCGGTTCAACTCGGAGTCTGGGGTCGTTAGCCTTCCAAACTCAACTGAAACTGAAGAATAAAAATACTATAACATAAATAACATCTAAACCAAGATCTCAGCTGTGGGGATCTCGGGTTGCTAATCTCATCTTAGGGCAATAAATGATTAATCAACAATTAATCATATAATAAAAGAATATTCAAACCAAATTTTTTTTTTTTTCAGAACACCACGCGCGCCCGCGCATAGGTTTCGTACAGAATCTGGTAAAATGATAAACATAACAGTTGTAGATCTTTGTCTTAGCTTTCCAATGCCGCTAACCGCACCCTAATCGGAGTTTTCAGTAAAAAGTTATTCTCATTCTACCAAAAAGGGTCGGTGCAGAAATTTACAAAAATTATCAAAGGCTACAACAAAGATCAAAGTTGCTAGGGCTATTTCAAATCTGAAAAATTGCATACATAATCTCAATATGTCCGAAGCATAAACACATGCATATCTAGACATAACAATAATCGCATACATGTTTCTAAGGTGCAATACAGTAAACTCAATTCTAAGTTTTCTAAGCTCAAACTAAATCAACACCTTCTAACATGCATTTGACAGCAATCTATTCTTAGCCCGAAGTCACCACATGCTAATCTTTCTCAATCTTGAGCTATCCAAGCCACATCTGACTCGCTCATGTCCCAAACCTGATGCAATGCACACATACAAACAAAGAAACAGCCGGATAACTCCGGTGAGAATAAATCTAGTATGAACAACATGCATATACATCAGTTAAACATATGATATCTATATGCCAAATGAATCATAAATCTTCAATCATGTAATAGGAGGTAAAACATGATAGTATGTTCATCTTTAATACCAAGTATATAAACTCATTCAAATCTTGAATGTCATAACATAACATGCTAGCATTTATAAACGCATATTCTAATCTCTAGAAATCTCTAGGTTAATGCATAAATGCAATGCATTAGCCAAGGAATAGGCTATCGAATCTGATATCAATAAATTGTAATTCTGGGATCCCGGGGAAATAAAATCTTTAACTAACCACCGACTCTCCCAATCGAGGTGGCGTCAAATCTCTCAATCCCCTGACGTTGGTTCAACTATAGTGAGTTATCTAGCTCTGAAAATAAATCTATATTCCGTGCCATGAGTCATCTGACTCTGGAAGTAAATCTACATTCCGTGCCACTCAACTACAGTTCTCCAAACGTCATCTGCATTCTAGGCCTTTCAACCCTCTGTGCTTTTCAGGCTGGAGTTCAAGATGAATGCAACATAATCTAAATGCATCAAATCATACATAAGATAAAACAACATCTTGAACACATCAATCATATGATCATATGATCATATAATCACTCAAAGATACCGACAAATCTGTAAGCATCACATGGAATATGTAAGACATGTTCAATACAGAACATAATATAAATCAAAGAAGACAAATAAACATTGACATAAATATTCTGGAAATTCAAGAAGATATCTATCTTGAATAATCTATCCCATTTATGTAAATGTAAACAATAACATATATTAAACATGCATGTATGTGATTTTAGGCAACTCGATAATCAGAAACAACCTCGAGTTATTCTGCCCACCTTATTAATGTCTATTCATACCTGCATTTCTGATTCAAATAGCTGACCCTCTGTCAATTCTTGATCAACTACAAGCTGTCCAAATCTGACATCAAATTCTGCTTATTCAATCAGTGCTACTTGAAGGTATTCTTGATTCAACTTCAAACACTTTAAGTCATTCGAACTCGAACTCGTCAATTCAACTTCGATAATCTTCAAGTCAAATCTGAAATAATGTATAACATATCTAAACATCAATTTTCAATCTGAATCGATGTTTCTTTAAAGCTGATACATTTCAAATCTGACTAATACAATCGGAATTCAAACCGACGTCGCAACTATTCGACTTCGATAATTCTTTCGATTCAAATATCATTATATCTTCATTCTAAATATAACCACATATTCAATTCATCCACTAAACACTTGAATATGAGCTCTAGACATATAGAATGAATAACAATTCAAAATCTTGAACCGGCGGCGTAACGGATTAAAACCGAAAATTCTAAAAGCTTAAACATCAATTAGACAATCTTATAAGTATCATAACATCCATAATTCAGCAGCCTAATCACGTGAATTGCAGCCCTCAAAATTCAGAATTTCGATAATTCTTTCAATATTCCAAAAGATGTCCAAACGACGATCTTTTCTCGATCCGTCTTAGATATGCTATCATCGTATATGCTAGAACATGTTTATACAATCAAATCTTAATTCTAACAACATCATAAAATTCAAACATGGTAGAACTTCATAAAACTTACGTCAAAACGTAGCATTCGGAGCTGTGATCGCAAATATATGTTCAATCGGATATTTTACCGGGCGGATCAAAAGATATCGGAGTTTAAAATCTCAAAAATGGCTTTACCCTTCTCTTTTCTTCTTCTCTCGGTGATTGCTGATCATTCTGATTCCCTTTCAGCCTTCTTACACGTTTAAACACAAGTTGCAAGACAATTTGCATTTTGGTCCCTAAACTTTGGCCTAATTGTAATTCAGTCCCCGGACAAGCGATTTAATTCAATTTCAATTCTAAATAAGTTAAGAATATTAGAATTTAATTCTAAACTCTAAATATTCTCAAATTAAATATTCTCGAATTAAAATTAAATCATTTCGGATCTTATCGCATTTTAGTCCTTGAACTGCTCAATATTTGCAAATTGGCCCTTGCTCGGATTTCATCCTCAAATTAAATCCTTGATATTTATAATCTTGGAATTTCCATCTTAAATTCCATAAATATCAATTTCAATATTTTTAATCTTTTAATTTAAGAATTCTGGATATTAAAATCTTAAAATCCGAAAAATCCTCAAATTAAATATTTTTGACCCGAAATTGAAATCTCTAATTTCCATAAATTCTTAACTTCATATTTTCCCTCTTATTTGGAATTTAAATCTTAAATCCCGTCATTAATAACTTAATATTTTCGGGCCTTACATCAGCTCAGTCATAGGCTATCAAAACGGTCTCAAAACATGAATCAACAACGTAGCGATTGAAAATCGGTAACTGACGAAATATCGAAACCATTTCCGACTTCGAATACAATTCATACGTATATCATATCAGAAATAACCACTCAAATAGCAAGATAACAACAACTATAACCATCGAACACAAGTTGAAAATCTGGATTAAGTACAAGCAACATGAATCCTTCAAGCCGGTTTCGATATCGGAATGTAGAAACTTCGAAGAACATATACATAACATAAATATCTGATATCTACCAACTTTTGAGCTTCAAAACATGCCGAAATAAATCAATACTTACATCAAATCGAAGCCCTCGTTGTAAGGATTCCATAACACTTCTCGGAATCGAAATCGGACGATCGAATCAAAAGTTACGGGGTTTTTAAAATCAGAAATTCAAAGGAAATGGAAGATCTCGACTTCTCTGTTCAAGTTTCTGAATTTCTCAAGACAACTACACGTATACATTCTGAATAATCACTATTAATTCTGATAACTTCAATAAATATTGCATTTCAGTCCCTGAAACTTCATAAATTGCAATTCAGTCCTCGGCTCTCATTTTAATTCAATTTCAATCCTAAATAATTTAAAAATATTAGAATTTAAATCGAAACTCTAAATATTTCCAAATTAAATATACTCGGATTAAAATTAAATTATCTCGGATTACATTAAATAATCTTGGGCCTTACACAAAATGTTGTATACACGTCAAATCGGAGCTTCCGATCCCTGGCCTATTTCCTGATAAGATTCTAGGATTACCTCATGTCCGCGAGGTAGAGTTTGGTTTTGATATGATGCCAGGGATATCACAGATATATCGAGCGCCTTATCGTCTGGAACCATCAGTGATGAGAGAGTTGAAGTAGCAGTTACATGATATGTTGAATAAGGGTTATATTCAATCGAGTGTTTCACATTGGGAGTCTCAGTCTTGTTTGTCAAGAAGAAGGATGGTTCGATGCGGCTTTGCATTGATTATAGACAACTTAATCAGGTGACGGTTAAGAACAAGTATCCTCTGCCACACATTGATGACTTATTTGACCAGTTTCAGGGGACTTCTGTTTACTCCAAGATTGATATGAGGTCTTGTTATCATCAATTGCGGGTCTGAGATGAGGATATTCCGAAGACAGCTTTTCATATGAGGTATGGTCACTATGAGTTTTTAGTGATGCCCTGCTCTATTCATGGATTTGATGAACATGGTTTCCGAGATACTTGTACAAGGCTAGGGTGTGGTAGAGTTCATCGATGACATCTTGATTTACTCTCACACTATTGATGAGCATGTCTACAATCTCCGTATAGTTCTGTGGATTTTATGAGAGAAGAATTTGTACGCCAAACTCAACAAGTATGTGTTTAGGATTGATCGAATTGTCTTCCTTGGTCACGTGATCTCTAGGGATGGATTTTCAGTTGATCCTAGTAAGACGGAGGCACAATTAAATTTTTCACGATCGGTGAAGGCTTCAGAGAACCGTAGTTTCTTGGTCTGGTAGGTTATTATCGTCGTTTTATTGTGAATTTCTCGCAGATGGCTAATTTTCCACGAGTTGCGATGACGGTTGATGACAGCCCCCGTTTTATCATTGCTGTCTGATCTGGTGGCTTTCTAGTCTACACTGATGCATCTCTTCAGGGATTGGGTTGTATTCTGACTCAGAATGATCACGTAATCGTCCATGCTTCCAGACATCTGAATACTCACGAGGAGAATTACCCCGTACATGATTTAGAGCTAGCAGTCATTGTCTTCGCCCTGAATATTTTGTGACATTGCATGTACGGCGAGAGGTTTGATATCTGTTTGGACCACATGGTTTTGAAATACCTGTTCACTTAGGCAGATTTGAATATGAGGCAGTGCCGATGCATGGATCTGTTAAAAGATTACGACTGTGAGATCAAGTACCATCCAGGTTCTTCGAACCCAACATCTGATTCACTTAGTCGTAAAGCGTGCTTGAGTTCCCTTTGTATCAGTGCAGTTTTTAGAGTGGTACATGAGTGTTGTTCATTGGGATTTACTTTCTGTAATAAGAAGTAATAGCAGGGGATTCGATTATTTTCCATGCATGCAGAACCAGCTTTGTACTTGAGGTTCAGAGAAGCCTAGCATTCGGATCCGAAGACTCAGAAGTTAGACCGGTTGGCTCAGTGTGATAGTACTTATAGTTTTCATCTTCAGATAGATGGTTTTTTGTGTCTATCTGGCCGAGTAGTAATTATTGACAAATCTTCTTTGCGATATGAGATCTTGCCTCAAGCTCACCGTAGCATATTTTCTGTTCACCCAGGACAAATGAAGATGTACAAGGATCTGCGTACGATATTTTGGTGGAAGGGTTTGAAGCGCTGTGTTTACCAGTTTGTGTCGCGGTGCCTTGTGTTTCAGCAGGTCAAGGAAGAGTACACACGACTCGGAGGGTTGCTTCAGAGTTTAGAGATTCCTGAGTGGAAGTGGGAGGATGTGAAGATGAATTTTGTCACCCACATGTCGTTGTCTTCCAGGAACAGTGATGAGATCTGGGTTGTAATATACAGATTGTCTAAGTCTGCACAATTCCTTCCGTATAAACGAGATTTCACTTTTGATCGTATGAAATAGTTGTACAATCAAGATATTGTTAAAATCCATGGGATTCTGTTGAGCATTGTCAATGATCGAGATCCGAGGTTTACTTATAGTTTTGGGGTAGCTTCTAGCGTGCTTTGGGTACCTCTTTGAGTACTGCTTATCACCCAGAGACTGAGAGTCAGTCAAAGAGGACAATTCACACTCTTGAGGACATGCACAGAGCTTCTGTGATGGATTTTTGGGCAGCGTGACAAGACCATTTTCCCATAGTCGAGGTTGCGTATAATAACAACTATCATCGCAGTATCGACTTGATACCTTTTGAGTTTTTGTACGGACGCCGTTGTCATACACCTCTGTTTTGGGACGAGGTTGGTGAGCTTCAGGTTGAGGGACCAGAGTTAGTCTAGCAGATCTTCGATAAAGTGGATTTGATCAGATAGAGATTCAGAGCTTCTCAACGCATACCATTACAGTTTCAGCGTGGAGAGCATGCTTTTTTGAAATTTTCACCTTCCCATAAAGTGATGAGTTTTAGGTTGAAGGGTAAGTTATCACCGAGGTTCATCGGACCGTTTGAGATTCTCGAGAAAGTTGAGGATGTAGCTTACCATTTGGCTTTGACACTCTATATCTCCAGCTGAGGTTAACGTCACTAGGAAAGATAAAGTGCTATGGAACAAGTGCATATCATTGGTCTTGATGCAGTTGCAGCGCAGGGGCACTGAGGAAGAGACTTGAGAGTTAGAGAGTCATATGCGTTCAGAGCATCTCGAGTTGTTTTGAGTCTTGTAATTTCTTTTGAATTCAGTACTTGTATCTTTTAAATTTTCAGATGTGATAAAAGAACATTTCATCGTGTTGACTATCAGTTTTCCTAAGGCTTCATTTCGAGGACGAAATCTCCTAAGGTGGGGAGAATGTAGTAACGCGTACAACATTTTATAAGATAAAATGGTAAACCATGATTAAAGAATCATAATCATAATTATCCAGATGATTAATTGGATCATTAATGTAGAGTTGGTCTTCGGAACCACCGAAGAATTCGGACCCTCCGAACTGGGTTCGGAAGCACCAAACCAGGAGCTAAGCAATTTGGAAGATGAAGGAGAGATCGGAACCACCGAAGGAGGGATCAGAGCTTCTAAGGTTAAGAAATGCTCATTTATTGATGTGATACCAGCGTCGCATGCATGAGATCAGAGCTTCCGATCTGAGCAGTTCGGAACGTGGCTTGCATGCAAAGATCTGAGCTTCTAATCGGGGTTTGAAGTTTCTGATCTTTGCCTATATATAAGCATCCACGAATCAGATTTCTTGCTCATGCACAACATTTCCCTCTCTTGTCTTGAGTTCTTTGAGCGTTTCTAGCCTTATAATCGAGGACCGGGCAGTAGAAAGGCATTTTCGGAGGAGCTGCGGAGCGGTGATTAGGATTGGGGTCTTCGACAGCAAAGTGCTGATGACAGATATATGTATAATCCGAGATCCTTAGTAGTAATGGAGAATTAATATCTATTAGCTTAGTTAAGAATTTTAGACTAGCTTTAGTGATATGATAATTGTTGGATTGTAGGTTTGGACCCTAAACTGGTATTTCTAGGACTGTCTTAGTGAGATACGTTAGTACTGACTGATATTTCCAGTGAGTATGTATGCTTATATGTTGCATTATATGTTTCATGATACATGTTTTACTGATTTATATATTATGTTGCATGTGCATATTTATGTTGAGCCGAATCTCCTACGAGATAGCCATTCGAGTAGGGTCGCTCAGCCATTCGTCCTTGTTTAATTGTTGGACACCGGGAGATACTGTGATGATGAAGACTAATGCTACGGTTATCCTCGACGAGTGTGTGGATGTACCCAGCGGAGTTGGTTCCAGATGGTACTATACACTCATTGGCACCTAGACTGAGCAAGACTTGAGATTTGACTAGTACCCCGTCATTTGCATTCATCATAGTAGGTTTGTATTCTCGTGCTTTCGTGCTGAGCATAGTTATCTAACGTCCTTGTTATTGTGTTTTCAAGGACATACCATTCGACGGGACATGGCTCAAGTTGGGCGAGGCTAGTGGTTCGAGGCAGGGTTGAGAGTGGACTAGTGGCTGCAGTGTTTTGCTTCCTGTTGCATGGTTTGTTTCAGTAGGTTTTGATACTAATTTCGATTTGGTTGTATAACACTGTTTCTACTTTGGGTTTTTAGTCACCGATTGTATTATGCCGGTTTTGGGTTGTAAACTTGTTTCTTTTCCGATGTTTGATTACTGGTTTATGATTTTCTTTAATTTCATGCTTAATAAGTTAATTAGTAGGTGATCCGGGTTGGGTCCCTACATTTATTCATTCGATTGTGTTGTATATTATTTGTATTGGGTTTCTAGTTATTTATCGGTTTTATTTTACCGGGTTAGTATTTATTTAAGTTACGTGATTATCTCCGATTATGTTTTATGTTTTAAGTTAATTAAATGCTTAATGTTCTGATTAGTAGATGATCAAGGTAGAGTTACTACATTTTATGGTATCAAAGCAAGCACAAACTGATAAAAGCCAGATTTGCAGATATCATAATTAAAACAAACATGATATTTCTTGAAGCATGAATGTCGGTGATCATAGAAGATAACCGATCCAAACTAAATGCACATATTAACTTGCATTCCTCAAAAGCACTCGATCTACTTGTTATTTATGTAAAGGAAAAATTGGTGACAGTAACTGACAGCTAAAAGACGCATCTTGAGATGCAAAATTAAAGTATGATTTTAAAGAGGTGCCTCACCTCTGTTCAGCATTTCTTGGGTATGCTCTCTGCAGAAATAAAAAAAATGATCAGATGACATCCTTCCTATTATCTCATAAACAATACAAGTATACAACTAACACTTATTTTGAGCCTTTTCAGAAACATTGAGACCAATTAAAGTTATTTTTTTTAAAATAATAATAATTGAATCAAATACCTCCCCACTATTAATAGATCAGTAAGTATATTCATGACAAACAAAATTGCAGAGAATGTTTAAAGGGTGGTTTTGCCTTTTTAAATTGTTGGACTTGCTTCGAATGTAAAAATCTAAATGTTAAGATTATGGACTAAAAATACAATTTGCTGCTTATATACGACTAAAAATAATAGTTACTTCCTTGAGTTATGGGTTCAGCTAGCATCCAATCATTGTTCGTTAGCTGTGAACAGTTTCATCACATTAATTATCTTTAAGTCCATTTAACAAAATAAAAAGAAGATTTCAAAATTCCAACATCAAACTTATTATAGGACAAAATTAACGCTATTAAATTAATACTAATCCTTCCATTCATCGCATTATAGCATAACCCCAGCTTCATTACTTGCACATTTTTTAAAAGTATGAATCAAACTCAAGGAACCCCATAAAAAAGTCCAGTTCCTACTAATCAAGGAATGAACTTAACACTTGAACAGAAATAAGTAGCCACGACCAAGCACTACAAAGATTCGAAGAAAGCCCAGATGCCCAAAACATAAGAAATAATATTTCTACACAAAACTTTTTAATATATTATGCTAAATTCAAGCATTTAAAGGTATTACACAGAAGAAATTGGTTTCTTGTTACCTTTTTAATATATTATGCTAAAATTTATAGTTAAAATGGAAAAACATAAGTTGGTATAAAAATAATTCATATTTAAAGGTATATTTGTCTAATAATAGAACAAAAAAATAAAATAGAATGTAAATAACACTCTCCATATTTATATATATATATAAATTTTCAGCTGCCCAACCAATGATTTCCAACTTGTTCCCGACAACTAAAATCCGGCAGTGGGTTTTAGTGATACGAAATTTTTTTTAAAAAAAAAACAACTAAAACCCGGCAATGGGTTTTAGTTGTCGGGAACGAGTTGGACAGAAATGGTTGGGCAGTTGAAAATTAATATATATATATATATATATATATATATACACACGTGTGCACGCGCGCATACGTATGCGAGCTTAATTATAATCACGTTTATAAAAAAATATTTCCTTAGAAAATTAAAATATTCATGCAAAATAAATATAATTTATTAAAATAATCATGTTTCACTTATATATGTTATATATTATTAATGGATACTCCTGTATCAGCTGCTTCAGCTTTTCCGACCAAGATGAACACTGATTTCCAAAATACTCGTCGAACCGTGACATACCATCCGACTGTTTGGGGAGACCATTTTCTTGCTTATGCTGATTTAGATATCACGGTATATCTGATATTGCATGTGTGAGAATTAATATTAATTTAATATCAATTTATTGACCTCACCAACTTATTATAATTAATTTTGCCTTCTATATATTTTCGTTTAATTTCCTCCTGCTTACTGATGACTATATATATATATATATAATTAAATATGTGTGTTATAAGCTGAAACAATTTGCTAGTGAAGAAGAAGAGATTCTAAAACTAATTAAAGATCGAAGAGGTGGGAAGGATGTTTGCGGCGGATGACTCTTTCTCGATGCAATCCAACGCCTTGGAGTACTGGGCTCTCATCCAAAATTCTGAAGCACATAAAAAAATTATCAAATTAAAGAATGGATTCAAAAATTCAAGCATTAACCCATTTTTAAAAGCTTACGTATAGGTAAAGCTCTACCGAAGTAGGAGATATGTATCGCATATTGTTGGTTCAATGGCAACATCTGATTTCAAGAAAGAGAACAAAGATTTTCTCGGAAATTTCGCTTCAAGAGAAAAGGAAAAAAAAAATAGATTTTGAAGATTTTATGCCTAAAGTTTCACGCTAAAATCAGAAGATTGTGCCTGTTTGAGTAAGGATCGGATCTGTGTGCAAAGATAATATGCCTATTTCTTTTGTTAGAATTGGCATCTTCGGGACTAATACAAAGAATTTTATATGTCAATAGAGTTTTGGAAACTAATGATCCTTTGAACAAAACAAACACAAGATCATAGAACGATGAACCGGATACATGGGAGAAATTAGCAGTCAAATGTAACCGATATTAACCTCTTTCAATCCAGCTGGTAAGGGTTCTTTCCTCGAGTACATTCGTGTCTTCAACACCATTTTGTTTCAATATCCGAAAAACCAATGCTGGTGAATTAGTCAAAATCTGCATGTCATGAGTTAGAAAAAAGGAAAATTTTGGCGTAGTGAAAACATCAATGTCTCCATGGTTCAATTTCTAAATCTCTCCTAGTCGTTGTCCCCGTCGAATTTGGAGATTGACATTTCACTTACTTATGTTTTACACTAAAGGTTAAATCAAACTCTTAAAAATCCTAACTCGAAATACAAAAAGATGGAATAGAACAGATGGCTATACTCACCGGAAAAATCCAAACCGCTGCCGCAAATCGCTGAAAAATGGTTGAGTAGGTTCGAAACTCTCCTATGCTCGAACGCCAACATCTCACGACTAGGGAGCCCTAAGTATGGACATGAAATCAGTCATAAATTGGAAGATTTCGTGACTGAATTTACGCAGAAAGTCAAAGAAAAGGGCTCTATTTGGGTAGAAACGAGAATAAAAAATATCGATTCATGGTGCAATGCGAAGCTACCAGTGTCAGGAGAAAAACCCCTCGAACGATTTGAAATTCTGATGTTGGACGAAGAAGTTATGAACCGAGGAAGATGAAAGATGTCGAGATGCGCGAGAGAGAATGACAGAATGGTTCGATTCGAAATTCTTTTTCCTTGAGCCTAAATGAATACATATATACTTGATTAAAAAATTAATCAAAATAATATTTTTTTAAAAAAATACTAACACAACAATTTTTACAAAATCTGTTGTCTTTTGCACTTTAAAAAAACGCACAACGACAACGGTTTTCGTAGCCCCAAAAAAACCGCTAAAAGACAACGGTTTGTTCACAAAAAGAACGCTAGAAAACGGTTTTTAAAAACCGTTGTCTTTGACCCCAAAAATAAGAAAAATACAACAGTTTTTGCAAAACCATTGTCTTTGATAACAAAAATAAGACCACCGTATTAGTAGCCCAGTTTCATTTTACAAGATTAAATGGTTAAACCTAATTAAGAAATTTTAATTTGATTAATCGTACCAAGTAATCGAATCCAGAACGTCAGAAATGGTCAAAGGGTCGAAGTGGACTTGCACAAGTTCGGAAGGTTCGAACGAGATCGGAAGATCCGAAGTGATCGGATCAGGCGATGGAGTTCGGAAGCTAGATCTGAACATTCTAAGGTGAGATCGGAACTTCCGATCAACTTAGGCCATGCGCACTTGTGACGTGTCGTTGACGTTTAAACACGTAGCTGCATGCATTGGATCAGAACTTTCGAAGTCTAGATCAGAGTTTCCAATCGTGGCCAGCATGCAGAGATCGAAACGTCCGATATTCGTCTATAAATAGGGCATCCGGGAGCCATTTTCAATTGCCAAATCACTTGATTCTCTCTTGATTTCTTAGTATTTTTAGGGGTTTCCACCCATCTTTGGCGAGGGACGGGCCTTGGCGAGGTGTCTTCGGAGTCGTAGTGGAGTTGTGCCCAAGTTCTGGGGCAATCGATAGCAACGGACTAACAACGGATGAAGGTATAATCCGAGTTTTTATAAATAGTTTGAGAGTATCTATTAGCTTAGTTAAGACTTTTAGATGTTGATTACTGACATAGTAATCTTGTGATTATAGGCTTTGACAGTAGAGCTGGTATAGCTTAGCTGATATTATTGAGGTATGAAAGTACTGTTCGAGATATCCTGACTGAGCATGCATGTATTATGTGTTTCATTGTTATATAGCATGATTTTATCTACATATATTATGTCACGATATTATGCTTCATGCATATTCATATTCAACTTTTATCCCTGAGATAGCCGATGTTAGGGTATTTACCCTAAGTATTTGTGTAGTTACTCGTATCCGAAATTAATGATTAATCGAAAATTACTTCAGTAATCATATTTAATTTAAATAAAACATGATTAAGGTATTTCCTAAATAGGAATTGAGAATCGGATTCAGGACGTCCGAAAATGGCCGAAGGGTTTGAACTATCAGGTAGGATCGGATGATCCGATCAAGGAACGGACCATCCAAAGTACGTGAGATCGGACGCTCCGATCAGGTAAACGGACGGTCCGATCTGCTAGGGCTTACGTCATCAAGGTAGTCAGCATGATGACATCATTTCTTACATCATGAGGGGACATCGGACGCTCCGATGCATGGATCGGACGGTCCGATCTGTACCCGGGGACAGGTGTATGGTTGCATGTAAATGGATTGACGCGTGGCGGATAACGGATGGTCCGATTCATGGATCGGACGGTCCGATGGAGATCGGACGCTCCGATGGTGTGATCGGACGGTCCAATCGCAGTATATAAATAGAGGGTCTGAGAGCTCATTTCTTGCACCGAGTTTCCCTCCTTTCCTCTTGCTGCCTAGTCCATATTGGCTATTTCCTAGCTTTTAGGCATACCCCGAAAGTTGAAGAGGCGTTCCGGAAGCCATGGAGAAGCTGTGTCCAGGATTTGGGACATTCGGCAACAAAGGGCTGACGACGGACGCAGGTATTGCTTTGAATTCCTAAAAATATTAGGGAGTATGTTATAACTTAGTTAAGGCTTTTAGAACTTAAATAGTGATGCATGAGTATTTTGCATTGTATATGCAGTAGCATGATTGGTAGGCTTGGAACCTAGATGGATGCTTCTAGGACTGCCTTAGTAAGGTACGTAAGTACTGACTGAGATTGTCAGCGGGTATGCATGCTTATGTGTTGCATTTATGTGCCATGATTACATGTTACTGCTTTGATATGCTATGCTGAATGTGCATACATCTTGATTTATCCGGTATTATTGTCTTACCTAGTATAAGGGTTGCTTAGCCCCATTGTATGTGTGGATGAGAACCATAGTTTTGGAATCCGGATATGTCCACGGTTATATGGTATGGGAGCACCTCCTGATGAGACGACCTAGCGTTCTACAAACCATGGCGCCTAGACTGAGCATGATATGATTCTCAGTATGATACCCTGACATTCATTTGCATGTATCATGTTTGTATGTTAACATGTACTAGCGTATTGAGCTTTAGCGCTCATGTCCAATATTTTGTTATTGTCTGGACACCGCATTCGACGGGGCAGTTGCAGGTGCTGGTAGTACATCCAGATACTCGGTGGAGTCAGTAATCAGGGAAGAGACAACAGGGTTAGCTTTTAGACTTATTTTTTTTTCGAGGTTTATTCGATTGGGTTGTATTTTTTATTTGTTTAGCCGGTTGGATTCTGTCGTCCAGCTTTTATTCAAGCTTCCGCAGTTATTTCTGACTTACTGTTATTGCATGCTTTATTAAGCTTTAATCTCTGATTAATAGTGAATCCGGGTTGGGTCACTATATTTATTGGTATCAGAGCATGCAATAAGATTTTTGGGACATAGTGCTAAGATTATTGGTAATCTTTGTAGTAACCCTACCCGGATCCACTATCTAATCAGAGTTAATTAGCGCATGCAATAAAACTTAAAGCGTAAGGAGCGGATAATTTAAAATACAACAAATCCAATCGGCAGAATACAACCGACGATAACAAAAGTGTATAAATACCATTATACAACCAAATCGAAGGTTCAGGATAAACAAATCCCTACCCTCTAAAACCTCACACTCTCGGATCCTCAATCCTGCTGAGAGCCATCTGGACCATCCAGCCTCAAACCTGCCATGCCACAAGGTACACCACAATACCCAAACACAGGGGCGTGAACGACAACGCTCAATACATAAGCAATGATATATGTACAAATATGTGCACACAGATGATTTAAAATCCCAGGTAAAACACTTGCTCATGACTTCAGGAATATATAGTACCAGCTAGAGAGCGACTCTGCGGGGTACTCGTATATTCTATATCAGGGCTGAGCCAACCCCATCCTTGATAAATATGCACACACAGATGATTCAAAAATTATTCTTGATAAATGATCAACTACTACATTTTTTTTTTCTTCTTCAAGTTGACTGTTTTCTTCAAATAATTTTGATACAAAAATATTTTCCGAATCAAAATTTTCCACCAAAAAAACATCAGATTGTTGATTTAAGTTTTCTTCTTGTATACATTCTTTCATGATATTTTCTATTGCATTATCATTTTCATCTTCATTGATACTTGGTTTTTTACTTAAATTGAACACATTAAGTTCTAAAGTCATATTTCCAAAAGACAATTTCATTATTCCATTTCGACAATTAATTAAAGCATTTGAAGTTGCTAGAAATGGACGTCCCAATATTATTGGAATTTCATTATGAACTTCTATTGGTTGTGTATCCAAGACAATAAAATCCACAGGATATATGAATTTATCGACTTGAACTAATACATCTTCTACGATACCTCTAGGTATTTTGATTGACCTATCGGCTAGTAAAAGAGTAACATATGTAGGTTTTAAATCTTCTAAGTTAAGTTTTTCATAAACTGAATAAGGAAGTAAATTCACACTCGCTCCCAAATCTAACAAAGCTTTTTTAATTTTATTTTCCAATAATACATGAAATTGTTGGACAACCAGGATCTTTATATTTCAAAGTAGAATTATTTTGAAAAATAGAACTTACTTGTTCAGTTAAGAATGTTTTCTTCTTTACATTCAATTGTCTTTTCACAGTACATAAATATTTTAAAAACTTTGCATAAGAAGGTACTTGTTTAATAACATCTAATAATTGAACATTTATTTTTACTTGTTTAAAAATTTCATAAATATCAGAATAATTTTTTTGTTTTTTATTTTTTACTAATGCATGAGGAAAAGGAACAGGTTTATTTGACTCACTTATTACTTTATCATCAACTTTCTTATTTTTTGGACTCAAAGTATCATCTTTCTCGAAAGTATCAAGATTTTCATCCTTACTCTTTGAGCTTAATTGATCTTTGTTTTCATCACTATATGGATCATTAACTATTTTACCACTTCTAAGAGTAATAACAGCTTTTACTTGATCAAATTTATCTTGATTTTGATTTTTTAGGATTAGGTTGTGGTTGAGATGGAAATTTTTCTTTTTCATGAATATTAAGTGCAGATGAAAATTTTGCAAGAGTTTCTTTCAAATCATTCATAGATGGAATGTTTTAAATATTGATTGACTCTTGCTTTTGAATGTATGCATGAATTTCATCTTCAAAATATTTTCTTGGAGGTGGAATATAAGGAGCATAACCTTGATGATTGTGGTTATTTTGAAAAGGTTGTTGTGAAGGTTGTGCATTATTATCGTTCCTCCAACTAAAATTAGGATGATTTCTCCAACCAGGATTATATGTTTGTGAAAAAGGATCTAATGTTGGTTTATTAAAATTGGTAACATAATTGGCTTGTTCATGGAAACATTCTTTAAATGAAGGCAAAGTTGGACAATTTTTTGTGAGATGATCATGTGTATCACAAATATGACAAACAATTTCTTGAACACTTTTAATTGATCACTCATTTTCGTTTCTAATGACTCAATTTTTCTTGTTAAAGATGCAAGTTTGGCTTGAATATCTACATCATCTTTAAGATGATAAACACCAACCCCATTTGTTGAATTATTGGTTTTATTTGGTGGTTCAATTGAGCCTATATTATCTCAATTTTGAGCATTTTCTGCTAATGACTCCAAATATTCCTAGCTTCATTTGGGTTTTTATCTTCAAAAGTTTCATTACACATGAATTCTATCATTTGTCTATCTTTAGGTATTAAACCTTCATAAAAATGAGAAACTATACTCCATATTTCAAAACCATGATGTGGGCATGTATTAAGTAACTCTTTAAATCTATCCTAACATTGAAAAAATGTTTTTCCTTGTTTTTGAGAAAAAGTTGTAATTTGTCTTTTAAAAGAGTTTGTTCTATGGGAAGGAAAATTTTTTTTTATAAATTCTTGTTGCATTTCTTCCCATGATCTTATTGAACTTGATCTCAAATTTTGCAACCATGTTTTAGCTTTATTTTTTAAAGAAAAAAAGAAAAGCTTTAATCGAACAATATCCATGCTACAATTTTGATCATTATAAGTGTTGCAAACCTCCTCAAATTCTCTTAAATGCAAATATGGATTTTCAGAATCTAGGACATGAAAATTTGGTAAAAGTTGAATGATTTGTGGCTTAAAATTGAAATTAGACGAATCAGGAGGAAAAACTAAACAAGATGGTGTACTAGTTTTTATTGGATTCATATGGTGCCTAAGTATTCTTGGTTGTTCATGTTCTAGATTATTATTATTATTATTATTATCATCTTGATTATTAGAATTATCCTCCATGTTTAAAATATTTTCAGATACTCGAACAAGTCTACCACTTTGTTTACGACTCCAAACAATCATACAATTAAAAACAACATACTATTTACATAAATAACATAAATAACAAAAATTAAACTTAATTTATACCTCCCCGGCAACGGCGCCAAAAATTTTCTACAACATAAATTGTAATTCACCCAAGTGTAGGTTGTCTGCAAGTTATATACTAATGAGTACGAGATCGATTCACGAAGAGGATGCTGTAAGTTTAATTTTAGCAATGATATATTATAGATGGAAATATTAATATAAAACTTCAAATACACAAATTATAAAATTGTCAAGGTTTCAAAGGTTCATTGTTGGTTTATTTAATATTGCTTAAAAAAATAAATAAAAAAACTAAAATAAAAATAAACACAAGAGAACAATTAAATATTTAAACAAATATATCATATAATATAGTTCCCACTATATTAATATCAGATTAACCGATATTTAATATACGGTACCCATAATATATATATAAATGCATAAATATAAACATAAAAAGAACAATTAAATATTTAAACAAATATATCATATAATATAGTTCCCACTGTATTAATATCAGATTAACCGATATTTAATACATGATACCCATAATATATATATAAATGCAAAAAATATAAATTGACATAAAAGTAAATGTTATATCAAATCACAATATTTCATTTAGAACAACCGGTAGAGCCACGCTATTGTCTAAATAAATATATGACTTTTTTATGTTAGATGCGAGAAAGTAAATGTTAGTTGCGGAAAAGTAAATGTTAGATGCGAGAAAGTAAATGTTAGTTGCGGAAAAGTAAATGTTAGTTGCGGAAAAGTAAATGTTAGATACGAGAAAGTAAATGTTAGTTGCGGAAAAGTAAATGTTAGATGTGAGAAAGTAAATGTTAGTTCAGGAAAAGTAAATGTTAGATCAAATCATAATATATTATTTAGAACAACCGGCAGAGCCACGCTATTGTCTAAATAATATATATGACTTTATTATAAATTGATACATATATTTATAGTATATAATTATTGTAGTATTTATTGTATCATATTAGACAACAAATCAAGGTAAACACATTCAAGATACCAAGTATTTGATGTAAATAGATAACAATAAATCATCCAAATTATACCTACAAATAAAGATCAATTAGTAAAAATAAAAAAAGAAAAGAATATACAAAATATAAACAATCTTACTTGACCAACAATGAAACCTTTTCACCTTGACATAAAAGGATTTAGCTTGCCATGAACATAAGACTCAAGAGTAAGGATAAAAGAAATTTCATACTTAAACTTGGAGAAATATGCACACTCAAACTCTTATTCTTACACACACAATATTTTATTTTACAAGTGAGGAATTTCTCTACACTTTTGCACACTTCAAAGCTTATACAACACATTTATTTATAGGCCAAATGAGAGCAAGAGTCTAAGACTCATTAAATGTGAAATAGTAAAGTTGGTGGGTGCTTGTCTCCTTGAATGTTAATACCATGATCCAACTTCAATTGGCATGTTTGATACCTTAGACTTCCGATTTGGCTTTTGTACAAAACATATAACACGTAGCCCTTCGTCTGTAGATGTGTTTTGACATATAATTCACCCCTTTTGGGTAAAAGGTGAAATACTTATGATATTTTTATTCCAAGCTGGTCATAGTAAAAGTAAATCTGTCTTAATTTTGATGTTTGATTATTTTGATCATCTTAATGAGGTTATTGGAATTTTTTGTCTTCTACAAAGTTGAAGATGTCTCTTTTGTGATTCTACAGGATTTGAGATTACTCCAATATGACCTTTGTAGCTTGAGTAATTTTATTTTTACCAAACCTGCGCAAAACATAAAATACAACATTTTTAGTAAAATATTTAAATATAAACACATAACACTAAAATAATACAATTTCATAATTTTAATGAAACTTTAATTTTAAAACACACTTTTTAACATATAAATAATTACAAATTTTAAGTTTCATCAGGAGGGGATAAGGAAATGGGCCGATGCACACGGGCCGAATTAAATCCCTTAATGAGATGGGTGATTGGGCTGGGGAAATTCCTTTGGGCCGGGTCAACATATATTTTAAGTGGGTAAGAAACATAATACATAAAATATAATATGTAGTATTCTATAAGTGTTAGGCCCAAATACCGCAAATACTCAAACTTGAAAATTCAAGGATTAAATATTTAAAGTCTATTTATCGGGTTTGAAAATGCTAATTTTCAATACTTAAATATTTTGATGTCACAACGATAAATAAAATATTTAAATAATAAACAGAGCGATTAAAATAATTTAAATAAACTTGACGAATGATTAAAAGACATTCAAATAAATACACAAGCGAAATAAATCATTAAATCGACTCTGACATTTAAAAGCTTTTAATTAGATAAACTAGACATTTAAAATAATTTAAGGCGACTAACCACTTAACTTAATTTATTTAAAATAAATAATTTGGACAATAAAATTCATTTAAATAAACAAGTCTTAAACCTTTAAAATCTTTAAATCAAATAAGTAGTATAATAAAATAATTTAAATAAATAAACGAAATAGTTAATACCATTTAAATGAATAAACTAAATAATTAACATCGTTTAAATAAGCAGATTTAAACCTTAAAATATTTAAAACAAATAAATAGTATAATAAAATAATTTAAATGAGTAAACCTGAACAATTAAAAAAAATAATTTAATAGATAGTAAAATAAAATCCTTTAAATATATAATTAATATTTTATTAACACGTAATTCAAGTAAATAATTTAAATTAGTTAAACTTAAAAAATAATAATCCTAATAATTATTAAATTAAATGCATGTGATTTAATAAATTAGATTTTAGGTGCAACAACCCATCACAACCCAAAACTCGTTTGATCGAGTTTGAATCCGCTCCATTGACATCCCTAAGCATAAGAGTTAAAAAAGTGTCTCACATAGCCTACAACTAGCCACATGGATAGATTGATCATCCGTATCTATTTTATATAATAATTTCTAGTAAATGATCGTATCTGAGTACAATTGATCATCAATCTTTAATTGACGAAAATATTCTTTATAGTTGAAATTATTTTACATTAACATTTGTGTACCATAAAATATTAGGAGAAAAAGAAAAAGAAAACAAACAAATAAATATGTTCGGAGATACACAAAATTTGTCACCAATTATTTTAATTTTTAATTGCACACAAGAATATAAAATTTTATTATTCTTAGCCAAATTTAAAATTTTATTATTAGAAACATAAACAAGAAGTAAACGTAGAACAGATGATGAATTAAAATTACAGTAAACGAATCTCATCACCCGCTGATGTTTTCTTCTGCCTTGCCATTGCCGCCGCCATCGGCATTCCTCTGATGGAACAAGCTGGAGAAATCGGCGGACAATTTAGAGTAGAGAGACACGACCTTGGCGATGTTCCCGTTGATTTCCTGAATCAATTCGACGTTCTTCACGAGATTGTATTGGATTTTGGAGCGATGATTCTCGTTCACCTGCTGAATCAGGGCGCGGTTGCGGTCGAGTACCGATTGAACCTGGCTGAAATTGGCGGTGAACGCCGCCCAAACCTCAGGATCTCCGTCGTCTCCCTTGGCGGAGTTCTGGCGGTGGTTGGAGGACTCGTTGTCCATGGTCGATCGGCGGCGGTGCTAGAGGTTTCCAGTGGGTTTTGAAATTTTGTGGGGTTCGCTTGTTTATCAGCGCGTCTTCTTCCCTCACAAATTGTCTCACCAATCAAATGATATCATTTTATACTGATACATTATATATTTCAAAGCAAAATTATTTGTTTGTTCTATTAATTTATTCATTTTTTTTTTCCATTAAATTTTTAAATTTTGGTTTTAATAAACTAACTTTTAATTTTAAGTTATTTTAGTTCAATTGTTGACGTGTTAGCTTGACATATCAGCACTTATTTATGCCACACTATCATTTTTCGATGCTACGTCAGCATTTTTTGGTACCACGTCGTTCATTGGGCCAAAATATCTAAAAATTAAAATTTAGTGTATCAAAAACAAACTTTGAAAAGTTAATGAACAAAAAAAAACTAATTAATATACCAAAAAACTTATTTTCCATATATTTCAATACAAGTCCTCGTATGAATGTATTATTAGCCAGTTCGTTTTTTAAAACAAATTAATAAACTAAATACTAACCAATAATAGGGGACTTAATTGTGTTCAGAGAAAAAAAGGAAAGAAAAGTGAAAGCACGCGCGGTGATTTGTTGTGTGGATTGGACTAAGATGTCGAAAATATCTACCGATATTTTCTTTAAATACTGAAAAAGCGTAAAAACAATTGGCCTTTTGGCCGACTTAAATACGACGTCGCTTCATTGAAAACATGTGCTTTTTATTATTATTATATAAAAATTTAATATTTTACTTCAACATCTGTCGATATTTAGATATTTCGAAAAACAAAATAAAAAGGTGTAGATATTTAGTTTTAGTGGGGGAGATATTTAGATGATGGCTCCTAGCCAAATGTCCTCATTTTGAATGGAAGAATATACAAGGGAAAATATTTCTTTTCCTAAAAACAAATAGTATTTGTGAGTACCTAAAAGTATAATTTTGTAATTTTTTATATTTTAAATTTTAATATAAATCTAACTGTTAGCCCGGTTGTATTCAATTACATATTTGTGTTATTGAAATTTCGACCGAGTCTCGGGTAATCACTTGGGTCACGATCAATATACAACAAAATCTGCATTTAAGGGGGTGTCCAAGTTGTTGGAGTAGGTAAAATCTTGGTCAGAAGTAAGGAGTTCAATACCCATACCAAAACTTTTTTGGACTAGCCTGTCACATATGACTTGCCTAATGTGGTTTATCTGACTAGCATAGTTTGCAAGCTATTGCGTTAGTCCGGGGTTTACCTAGAGTGCACCGAAAGGCAGCGGCTGCGGGTTCCCACGTCATTAAAAAAAATTACCACAAAATCTCTAAAACTTAATAATCTTTTTTAAATAATATTTTTTTTCTGTCTCAACTTGGATAAATGTACTAAATTAATGATTTTGATAAATTAATAAGATGATAATTTTTCTCAAAGGCCCTTTATAAACATATAGTCCCAAAAATATTATAAACTACACAAAAAATCTTGTAAGAGTGTCTCATAAGTTAGTTTTGTGAGATAAATATCCTATTGGAGTCACCTAGAAAAAATTATTATTTTTTATGACAAAAATTTGTTTTTTTTTATATATAAATATGAGAATGATTAATTCATATCTCACAAAAAACCTACTCTATAAACTAATAATTCATTAAATTACAAAAATAACTTATACAATTTAGTAAAGTATGATTCTGTTGTTGTTTGTTTTTCATGATATTTAAATCTATTTTTTTTGTTCATATGGTGAATTTAATTTGATTAGTAAAAAACACTGAGTATCACTTTTACAGGTAATCAGTTTTTATATATTTATTTAAATAATAGATGCAAGCACTAGTGAATCACAATGATTTTTTTGTGATTAAATTAATGTTAGCTGAAAATACGTGTTGAAATAAAGAGTCAGAGATTACAGGGTTGTATTAAAGCAAGGGTGGCGAAACTGTAAGTCAGGACAGCGAGTAAGACTCTAGCCCGACTATTTTTGGTGTGAGTAGTGATGCCCCGGTAAGCCAGGAGGGCAGGGCCACGAATGCCCTGGAGTGGTAGGGCCGTATTAAGGTAGCCCAGTAGCCTCAGGAGCCCGGAAAACCAGGTCTGCAGGACTTATATAAAGCCCGTGTTTTAGGGGCATGATCCCCACGATTATCATCAACCCAAGCTTTCCGGGTTCATCGTACGTGACAGGCAAACATGGGCAACTACCACACCCACGATCCAGATCGTGGCCACTACCCTGGAATTGCGGAGTGACACTCTCACTTCAAGGCCGTTAAATACCTGGTCACAGATATTTGTAGAGGTATGTTCACCTAAACTTTCAAAAGCACTATACTCATTTTCTCTAAAAAGCCCACTCTATTTCTAAGTCTAACTTAAGCATCGGAGTGGCCCCGCCGGAACTTCCTCCGGCGTCCCACTAACGTGCTTTTTATTCCCTTCCTTGGTGTGCAGATCATCTTGATTAAGGAAGGGCAGCTCATATATTACTTCCATTAGCCCGGTCACCACGTCAGGCCCACAACACTACCCTGATAGCCCGGGCCCTGGTTTTACAACCATCATCATTGGCGCCGTCTGTGGGAAAGCTTGTTCTATAGACGTAGATATGGCTTCTCATGATCAAACATTACCGGGAGACCATCAGCCAGGACGGAATATTACCATTCCCTTGGAGCAGTTAGAATCATTTGTCCAAGATGTGGTACGGAAGTCGTTGATAGCTGCAAAGCAGCCACAATCAAAGGACATAACAGTGGAGGAAGAAGGGAATCAGGGTAATCCAAACCCTATTGCCCAGGTTCAAGAAGGAGAAGAAGAAAAAAGCTCTTGGATGCACTCAATACAGCCGTCCATGGCAGATGAGTTGCATGAGCTCAGGAGGAAGGTACAGAAGTTGGAGCAGGGGGGTTCCCAAATGGCTTGCCCTATCGAAATTCCGGGTTGCCCTTTTTCACAGGAGGTGATAGAGGAACCCTTGCCACTAAATTACAAGTCGGCTAAAATCCGGGAATACGATGGGAGCACAGACCCAGAGGAGCACCTGGCTCGGTTTGAAAATGTAGCCATGTTACATTGCTATGGAGATAAGATCAAATGCAAAGTCTTCCTAACTACTTTGGTGGATTCTGCCCAAAGATGGTTTGAGAAGTTGGAGCCCCAGAGTGTTCAATCATTCGCAAAATTCAAGCAAGTGTTTTTGCAGCACTTCGGCAGTAGCAAGAGGTATAGGAAAACTGCCTATAGCAGTTTTGAAGCAAAGCAGTCAGGAGAGGAGTCTTTACGAACCTATATCAAAAGGTTTAACAAAATTGCTTTGGAGGTCCCGACTTGTGCCCAGGAGACCAAGATCACGGCTTTCACTCAAGGTTTTCGGGAAGGGGAATTTTTCAAATCACTGGTGAAAAAAGCACCCCGGACCTTCGAAGATTTGCTGGCTCGGGCTGAAAAATACATTAACATGGAGGAAGCTCAGAGGCAGAAAAAGGAGGTGGACCGGCGGGAGGGAGGCCGGGAACAAGGAAGAAGTAGAGAGAACCATGATCCCATGGGGCGATTGTCCCGGTATGCTCCGTACCGAGGGACCCGAGATAAGGCTGTTCATATGTGTGAAGAAAGGGTGGACACGCAGACCCCTGTTTCTAAGGAGAATCTCTGGAAGTACTGTGCACTTCATCAAGAGTGCACTCATGACACCAGTGAGTGTCGAACTCTGCAGCAAAGACACCAACTGCCTTATGTTAGAGATGGTAGGCCGGTCCCAAAAAATCCCCGAAGCGTGCCTTGGTTTCGAGGGTCACAGACGTCGATTCCTCCCCGGGATGCCACCAGCTCTCGGGAAAAAGGAAAACAAGAAATGGATCATGCAAAAAAAGACAAAACATCAGGGGATGGGCCGGCGAAAGGTATCATTAACATGATATCGGAAGGATCTACGGATGGAGATTCCAACCGGGCTAGGAAGGCCTGGAGTCGGAGGGAAAGTTTAGGGGTGGAGGAAGGAAGGCAGGGGGTGGGGCCAATCATCACATTTGGACCCCAAGACCTGGAGGGAGTAAACTTACCGCATAATGACGCCTTGCTTATACAAGCTCGGATTGCCAATTATGATGTTCGAAGGGTGTTCGTTGACTCGAGAAGCTCAATGAATGTCCTTTTTCAAGAAGCATTCGAGCAGATGGATTTGCAGGGGTATGAGTTGAGCACGGTAAAAACCGCCTTGTATGGTTTTGCCGGGCACACTGTCCAACCCCAAAGGAAAATGTTGCTGCCTATCACCTTGGGATCAGGAGATGAGAAGAGGACGGTCATGACAAGATTCACATTAGTGGAAGTACCTTCTTCCTATAATGTCATCTTGGGTAGGCCGGCTATGAACTCTTTCAAAGCCGTAGCCTCAGCTTACCATCAAAAGATCAAGTTCCCAGTGGGAGATAAGGTCGGAGAAGTTCGAGGAGATCAGCCTTCCTCTCGAAAATGCTATGCCGAGACAGTGAAGATAAACTACAAGAGGGCAAAACAGAATGGAAAGGTAGGAGCCTTGGGGGGAAGAGAAGTCTGTTCTGTGGAGGAATCTAAAAGCGAGTATGAAGAGGTAGAGATGGAGCCCGGGCAAACAGGGAAGTCTGTTAAAATAGCTCGGGATTTAGACGCATGGTTGATGGAAGCATTGAGAGGCTGCCTCATTCAGAATAAGGATGTGTTCGCCTGGGCTCAGGGTGATTTGGTAGGAGTTTCATCCCGGGTGGCAGAACACAAACTAAACATCAGCCCGGGTTCCCGACCTGTCCTAAAAAAGAAGAGGCATTTTGGGGCCGAGAAGGATAAGGTGATAGCGGAGCAGGTTCAAGAGCTACTGCGGGCCGGGCACATCAAGGAAATACAATTTCCTACTTGGTTGTCCAACGTAGTGCTAGTACCAAAGGCCACGGGGAAGTGGAGAATGTGTGTGGATTTCCGGGATTTAAATAAAGCCTGTCCCAAAGATTGCTACCCTTTGCCCCGAATTGACCAGTTGGTGGACTCCACATCCGGGTGTGAGTTGCTGAGCTTCATGGATGCATACCAGGGCTATCATCAAATTCCTTTAGCCCTGGAAGATCAAGACAAAGTCAGCTTTGTCACCTCGGGAGGTACTTTCTGCTACGTAGTGATGCCATTTGGTTTGAAAAATGCAGGAGCTACGTATCAGCGGATGATGGACAGAGTGTTCCGGGAACAGGTGGGTCGAAATGTGGAGGTATATGTGGATGATATATTGGTGAAGTCCAGGACCCGGGATAGTTTCTTACTTGACTTGGAGGAAACTTTTGCGACAGTTCGGCGATATGGGATCAAATTGAACCCGGCTAAGTGTATGTTTGGGGTGAAAAGTGGCAAGTTTTTGGGGTTCATGGTCACTGAACGGGGGATAGAAGTCAACCCTGAAAAAGTGAAGCTGTTGCGGGAAATGCCTTCCCCAACATCTATTAAGGAGGTACAGCGATTAACCGGCCGGATTACAGCCCTGGCCCGGTTTATAGCTCGATCAGCTCATCGCAGCTATCATTTTTTCCAAGTGTTGCATAAAGCCCAGAGGTTCGGCTGGACTGAGCAATGCGAGCAGGCCTTTCAGGAGTTGAAGGAGCATCTGGCTAGCTTGCCTATCTTGGTTAAGCCGGAACCAGGGGAACGATTGTGGATATATCTATCCACTACAGAAAAGGCGGTCAGCACTGTCTTGATAAAAGAGGAAAAGGGAGATCAGAGGCCTGTGTACTACGTCAGCCATGCTTTGAAGGGGGCGGAAGTTAGATATACGAAAATTGAGAAGATGGCCTTGGCTCTAGTAATAACGGCCCGGAAATTGAGACCTTATTTCTTGTCTCACCCGGTAACTGTTCTTACTAATAGCCTCCTGGGGCGCATTATGACTCATCCAGATGCCTCGGGAAGACTCGTGAAATGGTCGGTGGAATTAGGAGAATATGATATTGAGTACCAGCCACGTAAGGCCATCAAAGCCCAGGCTTTATCTGATTTTTTGACAGAGGTGGCCGTTTTTGGCCGAGAGGAAGTATGGAGGGTTTTTGTAGATGGAGCAAGTGGTGCTGGAGGCAGTGGTGTGGGGATCATCCTGATCTCACCTGCCCAAGAGAAGATTGAGATAGCCGTGAAGCTAGACTTCCAGGCCTCCAACAACGAAGCTGAATACGAGGTTGTGATAGCTGGGATGCAACGAGCCCGGGATGTCGGGGTAAGTCATATCATAATTTATTCTGACTCTCAGTTGGTTGTTCAACAAGTAAACAAAACCTTCTGTACTCGAGATGAGAAATTGATAAAATATTGTAAGATGATTGAAGAGCTCGGGGACAGTTTCAACACTTGGAGTATAGAGCAGATACCCCGGGAAGAAAATATGGAAGCAGACGCCTTGGCTAAAAGAGCGGCCGCGGGGGAAGGTGATAGTAGAGAATCCCTTCTGCAAAGGGAAACTGTGGCTGCCATAGAAGCCTGGGAGCCGGTCCTCCAGGTAAACACATGGAAGGCCCCGATTGTCAAGTACCTAACTCAGGGGAACCTCCCGGAGGACAAAGGACGAGCCCGAATCATACGAAGACAGGCAGCCAGGTTTGCTATCTTGGGAGGAAGTCTGTATAGGCGTTCCTACCAGGGCCCTTTGCTCAAATGTTTGGGGGAAGGAGAAACCGAATATGTCTTGCAGGAAGTGCACGAGGGATGTTGTGGAAACCATGGAGGGTCTATGAGTCTGGTCCGAAGGGTGTTGTTATCAGGATACTGGTGGCCCACTATGCAGGCAGACGCATCCAAGATTTCCCGGTCTTGTGAAGGATGTCAGAGGTTCGGAAATATACAGCATAGCCCGGCAAGCAACTTGAATTCGATATGGGCATCCTGCCCCTTTGATCAATGGGGTCTGGACATAGTGGGACCTTTTCCACTAGCCCGGGCACAAAAGAAGTTCTTGTTGGTAGCTGTTGATTATTTTTCCAAGTGGGTGGAGGCAGAGCCTTTGGCGAAAATAACAGAGGCCGAGGTGATGAAGTTTTTATGGAAAAGCATAGTATGTCGATTTGGGCTACCGAGAAAGCTGGTCTCGGATAATGGCAGGCAATTTCAGGGCCAAAAATTGGCAGAATGGTGTGCCAAGATGGGCATTAAGCAGGTTTTCACCTCGGTCGCATATCCTCAAACTAATGGCCAAACAGAGGTAACCAATCGTACTATTGTTCGATCTTTACAGGCGCGATTGCATGGAATGGGGAAAGATTGGGTTGAAGAGATCCCGAGTGTGTTATGGGCCTATCGCACCACTCCACACACTGCAACACAAGAATCACCTTTTAGCCTGGTATATGGGTCGGAGGCTATTTTTCCTGTAGAGATCGGACAGCCTTCAGCTCGGATTAAAGCATATGAGGACACAGACGAAGGAGCCCGGGCACAAGAATTGGATCTCATTGAAGAACGAAGAGAGAAGGCGGCTCATAGAATGGAGGCCTACAGAGCTCGGGTGATGAGAGCCTATAATCAGAAGGTCAGGCCTCGGGAATTCCAAGAGGGAGAATTTGTGTTGAAAAGAGTTAATCCAGCAGGGGAAGTAGGGAAGCTAGATGCCCGATGGGAGGGACCATATAAGCTTATCAGAAAAGTCGGTGCTAATACTTGGTACCTACAAGATGGCCAGGGACGCCCCCTCAAGCGACCATGGAATGCTTTACATTTGAAGAAGTATTTTGTGTAATGATTTGTATTTAATGTTTTATTAATGAAGGAGTTTTATCATAAAAGAAGGATTGGCATTATATAAGCCCGGGAGGTTCCAGGCCCCGACACCCATCATAAGCCCAAGGCATATATAAGCCCTTGGCATTATATAAGCCCGGGAGGTTCCAGGCCCCGGCACCCATCATAAGCCCAAGGCATAAATAAGCCCTTGGTATTATATAAGCCCGGGAGGTTCCAGGCCCCGGCACCCATCATAAGCCCAAGACATATATAAGCCCTTGGCATTATATAAGCCCGGGAGGTTACAGGCCCCGGCACCCATCATAAGTCCAAGGCATATATAATCCCTTGACATTATATAAGCCCGGGAGGTTCCAGGCCCCGGCACCCATCATAAGCCCAAGGCATATATAAGCCCTTGGCATTATATAAGCCCGGGAGGTTCCAGGCCCCGGCACCCATCATAAGCCCAAGGCATATTATATAAGCCCGGGAGGTTCCAGGCCCCGGCACCCATCATAAGCCCAAGGCATATATAAGCCCTTGGCATTATATAAGCCCGGGAGGTTCCAGGCCCCGGCACCCATCATAAGCCCAAGGCATATATAAGCACTTGACATTATATAAGCCCGGGAGGTTTCAGGCCCCGGCACTTATCATAAGCCCAAGGCATATATAAGCCCTTGGCATTATATAAGCCCGGGAGGTTCCAGGCCCTGGCACCCATCATAAGCCCAAGGCATATATAAGCCTTTGGCATTATATAAGCCCGGGAGGTTCCAGGCTCTGGCACCCATCATAAGCCCAAGGCATATATAAGCCCGGGAGGTTCCAGGCCCCGGCACCTATCATAAGCCCAAGGCATATATAAGCCCTTGACATTACCTACTCTTTTATTTATATATATCAGGCATTAAATAATGAATAACAAGAATAGAGGAGTTACATTGACAACAGATTATGAGAGGAGGGGCTCCCACGGCCCAATTACAAATAATAATTCAAAGTGCGGGGTTATTAGAGGGACCGGCATCTGCAGTTGTCTGACTCGGGGAAGCCTTCGCATTTTCAGCTCCTTGGGTGGCGGGGAGGGAGTCGATGGCCTTATACAAGTCGGGAAAATCTCTCTTGTCAGAAGACCATAGGCCAGCTTCCTCGAATTGATCTCGGAATTTGTAAAATCCGACCTAGAAAAAGGTGTACGATCTATCCACCACTGCCTCTTGAAACTCAGTAGAAGATAGGAAAGTTGCTTTGAGCTCTTCCTCTGACTTCAGGCGAGTTTCCAGAGCTGATACTGCTTTCTCCGCTTTATCCCTCGCACTGGCCGCTTCAGCTTGAGCCTCTGCAGCTTGGTTTTCAGCCGCCCTCAACTCATCCGTAGTGGTGGCTAGAGCATCTCGAGCCTGCCCTAGATTAGCTTCAGAGCGGGAACGGTCTAGCTGAGCAGAGTGAAGACCTTGCTTGGCTGCCTCCAGGGCTGAACGGAGACTAGACGCCACTTGATCATGACTTTGTTGCGCCATCATCAAGTCTTGTTCCAGTTTTTTGATCAACTCCGTGGCAGCCCGAGACTTCTCAGCTTCTACGTGTGCCCGGTCAGTCTCAATCCGACCAAATTTGGTCGCATCTTCATAGCTGTCCACCAGCATATGCAGTCCCTGAAAGCAGAGGTATGAGAAATAGAAAACAGAACACGTTCGAGAATAGGAGAAGTAAACTTACGGATATAACCCGGTTGGTGCCCTCGAAATACTTCACGGTCGGGTTTTGGTTATAGAGGTGGAGCTGCTCCGCAGAAGTCAAGAGGTCCTTCAGCATCCGCACTCCCCGGCCAGAGGCCCCGACTTGGAATATATTTTCCCTCGCACCAAAGGGACTAGATCCCTGGGCAGCCTGGTAAAAGGGGGCCAACGGGGGGAAAGAGGGAGAGGAAGGAGCCACCTCTTCTGGGTCACTAAGAATGACCATTTCTGGCTCCTCTATGGCTTTCCTCTTCCGCGTCAAAGGAGAGGAGGGACCGGCAGCAGAAGGAGCCTGCTCATTCGTCCACCCTGCCTCCACAGATGGAACTGGCAGGGGCACGGCAGAAGTTGAAGGAGCGGCGACCTCGGGGGTGACAACTGCAGTGGCAGCCTCCTCACCTAGGGCTTGTTAAGCCCTGCGTTCCTCCGCTAGTTGAAGGACTCGGGTCTTTCTCGCTGCCTCTGCAGCCCTGGCTTCTTCCTTTTCCCGGGCAGCTGCCTTCTCGGCTGCCCGTTTCTGAGCAAAGGCCTGCTTCATCAGTCGAGATTTTTTCTTCTTAGGCGGGGCTGGGGATGCTGCGCAAAAATGATAAAAATCGGTACATTAGAAACAACATGTAAGAGAAGCAAATACATGCTAACAGTAAAGCATACCAGGGACTGGGGCCGACTCATCATATTCATCAATAATCCGATCAACCGGATCAGTTACCCGGGCACCCAGCCCGTAATCATTCAAACTTTTTTCCTCCAGGAGAGGGGCTGAAGGAAACTTCGGGTTTTCCACTAGCTCTTGGGTTCGGAGGTAGGGTTCCTCCAACTTATAATTTTTAGGGAGCTCGGGTTGAAGAGGAAGGGCCGTCAAGAATTGGGTAGGTCTGGTTCGGGCACCAGGGAGTTGAATATAAAAGAATCTTTCTTTCCATCCCTTCCATGAGGACGGGGTATCATCTAGAAACCGGGCATTCTGTCGGGCATTCAAAGAGAAAGCCATCTCCGTGAAACGGCAGGCATAATAGTAGTGAAAAATGAGAGGGGTGATGTCTAAGTTGTTCGCTTTGAAAAGAACATAAGTGGCAGCCATCATGCGGAAGGCATTGGGATGAAATTGGTTCAAGGGAAACTTGTAAAAAGAAGCAATTTTTTAATAAAAGGGATGAATAGGGAAACGAAGCCCATTCCTGAGCTGTTCCCTGAAGAAGGTATAGAACCCCTCGGGCGGCTGGTCAGCCCGGCCTAGGGGCCCCGGAATGAGAATAGAGTACGCAGGAGGAATGTTACCCATAAGCTTAAGTTCCTCTATGGATTCTGGGCGGAGGGTACTGGTAAAGTGGGAGAACCAGGGACCTTCGGGGTTTGGTTTGGACAAAGGAAGGAGAGGCCAAGAGTCGGATATTTTAGCCTTACCCTTGTCCTTAAAAGGCCCGATTTTAGCCTTCTTCGGACGAGAGGAGGAGGGAGCTACTGTGGATCGAACATGGGAGGTGACAGGAGGGGGAGAATCGTGGTGTAAGGCCTCGGATTCTATATCAGAGGAGCCACGAACGTGGCCACCGGAAGTTGAAGATGTGGAATTGGACATGTTCAAAGGACAAGGAAACTTTAAGGTAAGATAGACAGAAAACTTAAAGAAGAAAGCAAGCTTGCTACGCGGAGTCGCCGGAGCCGGAGAAGCTTAGAAGCAGGGAGGGAATATGTGAATAGGGAAAGTAAAGAAAAAGTGAAAGAAGGGGGCCTTGTTTTTATAGGCGAAGAGCTTTAATGCTGGCCGTAGATGAAAAGGTGATCGAAGGGTAAGGATGATCTTGGGAAGTTGAACCGGGCAGCGTAATGATGACGCGGGCAGTCAAAAGGACAGGTAACGTCTTCTGACACCTGCCTGTCTTTTCAAAATTCTATGGTTAACGTCAGCCCTATAATTTTTGGACATTACTGGACGATACCCCCAGAAGGCCGGGGTAGCAAGGCTTTGAACAGCCAGGGGCAGGACTGTAAGTCAGGACAACGAGTAAGACTCCAGCCCGACTATTTTTGGGCTGAGTAGTGATGCCCCGGCAAGACAGGGGAGTAGGGCCACGTATGCCCCGGGTAGCAGGGACATAAAGAGTCAGGGATTACAGGGTTGTATTAAAGCAAGGGTGGCGGAACTGTAAGTCAGGACAGCGAGTAAGACTCTAGCCTGACTATTTTTGGGGTGAGAAGTGATGCCCCGGTAAGCCAGGAGGGCAGGGCCACGAATGCCCTGGAGTGGTAGGGCCGTATTAAGGTAGCCCAGTAGCCTCAGGAGCCCGGAAAACCAGGTCTGCAGGACTTATATAAAGCCCATGTTTTAGGGGCATGATCCCCACGATTATCATCAACCCAAGCTTTCCGGGTTCATCGTACGTGACAGGCAAACATGGGCAACTACCACACCCACGATCCAGATCGTGGCCACTACCCTGGAATTGCGGAGTGACACTCTCACTCCAAGGCCTTTAAATACCTGGTCACAGATATTTGTAGAGGTATGTTCACCTAAACTTTCAAAAGCACTATACTCATTTTCTCTAAAAAGCCCACTCTATTTCTAAGTCTAACTTAAGCATCGGAGTGGCCCCGCAGGAACTTCCTCCGGCGTCCCACTAACGTGCTTTTTATTCCCTTCCTTGGTGTGCAGATCATCTTGATTAAGGAAGGGCAGCTCATATATTACTTCCATTAGCCCGGTCACCACGTCAGGCCCACAACACTACCCTGATAGCCCGGGCCCTGGTTTTACAACCATCATCACAAACCAAGGTCTATAATAAGGTGCATTGTTCTTAAAACAAATTCATACCCTCTGGAATATTCTTCGAGAATCACGATAGATGTTTGTTTCCCATGATACAACGACTAAACTTGTAGTGAACTAGCACGAGCCACTAAACTAGCGAACAAAAGAAGTAGTTGAACTTTATCATTGGGACGAAGTAAGCAGATCAAAGAAGCCGAAATTAGAATTAGGAATGAAGGAGTTGTTGCTGTGTATTTGAAAGAGTGGGTGCCCGGTGAGCCAACTTGTGGCTAAGGGCTTTGATGACTCTTTGTATAAACAATCTTTTGTTTAATATAATTTACACTTTTATTAATGGCAACGACTTTATCTTTCTTCATATTGTTATATTGTGATATACTATTGTTGTTTTGATAAAGACCTTGAATATACTATAGTGTATGTAAGATGTGGTAGAACATGGAGATGTCTATCATGAAACACATCTTATAGTCACTGTATATTCTAAACTATTCCTAGTCAATTGAGCCGTCCGATAATAAGGATAAGGATCGCTCCAGTTTGAGACTAGCATTTGCGATGCAGAGTACCACGTTTCATTGGTAAGGAACATAGAGATGTTCGAAGCATGCAAATGGATATTCATACGATGAATGATCGAACTACCCTATCCGGACTTTCCAAGTGGTTATCACTTATCGAGTGGATAAAGTCCGCGGTTTTGGTTGTACACCATTAGTCCTTACTACTTGAAACATCATTGAGACTCTATATGCTAGTACTGTGCTTTGACTCATTTACCGACTCTATTGGGGTCATCAGGTGTCGGGATTGGGTACAGTTACAACACATATAGGAGTCGATGCTTTGTTGTCAAGGATTCACCACATACTTGCGAGTGTGGATATCCTATGCGATCTGAGGAGATATTAGTGTGACGAATCTCTGGCCAGAGTACATGATGTGTTTTAAGAAATGGTTTCTTAGTAACACATGCGATGTCACTATTTGATCTTCAAGATGTATTGCATAGTTATCGAATCTCGAACGACTCTCGATATACCAATGGTTGTTGATTCGATCGGGATATATGGATGAAGGGACCGTACTGTACGCTAACCAAAATCTATTGGTTCTTGCAGGCACTATCAGTGATACCTAGGGAATCATGGGGCGATGTTGCTAGGCGCTCTTACCATGATTCGATGGGCAAATCGGAAATTGTTGTTCCGAGTCACAAGGAGTTGTGAGCCCACAGCTAGCTGTATCCCTGAACCATTGAGGGTCACACAGAGTAATGGATTTTTAATCCCCGTTGAGATAGTTAAATTTAAAGAGTTAAATTTAATGAACAAAGAAGTTGGACTTCTTATTTAAGAGTAGAGGAGTAAGATTTCCTAAAATGACATAGGGATGGGCATTTTTTGAAACCAATGAATTCGGATTCAGAAAAATTTATCTTGACTTTAAAAGGTGCAGAAATGGTTTCTGTGCACATTGGTGAAATCGGTTTATCAATCGGAGTCACGATGAATTTTATATTAATTTCTGAACATGCGGGCTTTGCTTGTCGGGCTTGAACTTATGACTAATGCGCCCTAAGCTGTTAGTGGCCTACATTATAAATAAGTTATTGCAGTACAGAAATTACACACAACAAGTCACAATTTTCGAAAACCCTAGTATTTTTCTCTCAATAGTGGCCGCCCCCTTTCTCCCCTCTGCTCGGAAAATTCAGTCTGTGAATTTTGAATTACAGTCTGGTTTAACGGATCAAATTCATTAATCTCTTCGTAGAAACTTCTGATAGATTTTCTAGTGCAATCTATCAGAGGGATTAAATATCCGTTCGTGGACCTGATTGAAGAACAGTTCGTCCATCAGTTCCAGGGATATACAACAAGAGCAGAGCAATCTGTTAGTGTCCATAATCTCGCTTCGAGATTGGAGGTAAAAATTTATAATCGTTATTTAATTTTTACACACATAATTTAATCGTAAGGTTGATACCCATTATGGAATCGTTCCATATAAAAATTTTAAACTTCCGCTGCACCGGGTATCAATCCTGATTGGTCTGTTCGCCGCGTTCTCCAACAGTGGTATCAGAGACAGGTTGCTCAGATCAAGCGATTAAATTAAACGATTGTACAAAAATTTTTTAAGCCTCGGTTTTTGAAACAACATAAATATTTTAAAAAAAAAAAAAAAAAAAAATTTCGGCAAAAACCCGGGCAGCGATTGGATCGCTGCCCGGGGGGGCAGTGCTGGGCGCTGCGCAGGGCAGCGATGTGATCGCTGCCCAGGGCAGCGCACGGCGCTGCCTAGGGCAGCGATCGTTGCTGCCCTAGGGGCAGCCGGGCTGCCCGGCCCGACCCCATTAGGGCGCGGGCAGCCCGGGAATGTCACGGGCGGCCCACGGGAAAAATTAATTTTTTAATTTTTAAATTAAATTTTAATATGTTAAAATTCTATTTTTGGTCCGATCGAAAATTGTTTTTGATTGGTCCACGAGGCGTCGGATCGAATTGTTCGAGTCCGAAAATTTTAAAATTGATTTTTGGATAAATTTGAATTTTTGGAAAATTTAAATATTTTATCCGTTAAATTGAATTTTGAAATTAATTATTTTTGGTACAATTGATGATAAGATATGATCTTATGGATATATTGAGTAAAATATGATTTTATGTATAAAATTGGATTTTATAGATAAAATATGATTTTATTTGATAAAAAGATAAAATATGATTTTGTATGTAAAATAAGATTTTATATATGAAATATGATTTTATCTTTTTAAATTTAAATTGCCATTGCATGTTATCCAATGAATTAATTTTGAATTAAATGTTATTGGATAAGGATGATCGATTGCCATGACCAATTTTATAGGTGTATGTTAGGAATTTACATTTGTTTTTTATTGTTGTTGGTTTTATTAATGGGCCTGGTTTATGGCCCAATATGAATTGTCATATGTAATAAAAGTGGGCTTGGTTTATGGCCTGTTCCCACCCCTTAAAAATGTATCCCCTACTTGTCATTGTTATTTATTGTAAATACATTAGATTTAGTGGGAGATGAAGATTTGAAAACGGTGGTGGGCCCAGCAGACAATAAAGACAGAAGAAATGTAAATTGGAAGCTCAATGTAATAGGATTGCATTGCATACTGCATATTACCTAGGATTGGACTAAGACTCGTGATTGGCAACCACGGGTCGATTAGAAATGGAATCGATCATCCTATATAATATGTGATATTATAGTTGTATGCATGTTTTAGACAAAATTGTGTGAATCCGACAAGAATACCAAATTTTAAAAAATGATGAGACAAATTTTCAAAATTAAAATCCCTCATTTTAAATATGATTTAAAATTGATATCAAGATAAATAAAGGAAATTTAAATTTGTTTAAATGTTCCTACCTTCCATCAACGATCAATGTATGAGATGCTACCCGCGGATACGGTCCGGCTCATATTATTGGGGGGGCCCGTTCGTCGGAAAGCTGTACATTGGATCGACACATGTTGTAAGTTGGGTGGAACTCCCATGGGATCGGCTCATATTATTGGGGGATCCACATGGCGACCGTCCATCACAACTTAATATTGATGGGTCATCTTGACATGTCACAATAAACGTCGTCATATTATTGGGCCCTTATTGGACATGAGGTAAACACGTGGAGGTTGCTTTGGAAGCAATTGGGCTCTACCTTTTGAAAATTATGGTTGGCTGATATTATTCGGGACCATAGTTTATCAATTGGACTCCATGTTCTCACTAAGAAAAACAGTTTCCCGTTTCACTAGAGGGTAGTGAAATCGTTAAAATAGTGGGAGTGAGATTCATAAAATAAATTTCGCCTATTTTATGTCTTAGTAAATTGCTTAAACAATCACTGATATTTGTCTGTTTCTTTTCAGTATTTCATAAAGATGAATTCGCGTAATCCATTTTTCTCGATCCTCGAACAAAATAAGTTTACTGGCGCAAACTATACGGAATGGTTCCGTAAGTTGAAGATTGTCTTGACTTCGGAGAAGATGCTCTACGTGTTAGAAAAATCTCCTCCGAATGAAGCACCAGCTGACATAAGTCCAGAAGAGTTAGCCAAACTTGATACATGGTGGGACCATGATATCAAGGCCAAATGCTATATGCAAGCCTCGATGTCTGATGAACTCCAGAGGCGATTTGAGGACACCGTGAATGCTGCTGACATTCACGTACAACTCAAGGAACTTTTTGGGGCTCAATCGAGGGCTGAAAGGTTTGCTACTGTAAAGGAGCTAATGACGTGTCGCATGCGTGAAGGGACTTCGGTCCGTGATCATGGGGTACGAGTGATTTGGCTCATACAGAAGTTGGTAACCCTTGATTTGGTGTTGGAGCATGAACTCAACGTGGACTTACTACTTCTGTCTCTTCCTTCTTCGTTTGACGGATTTGTGGTGAATTTCAATATGAACAAGATAGAGGCCTCCCTTGAAGAGATGGTCAATATGCTTGTGACATATGAATCCACATTAAAGAAGGATAAACCGGCTTTCTTGGTGGGCTCCTCTTCTTCTGCTAAGAAGGGGCCAAGTACAAAGGGTAAGAAAACGTTCTGCCCCACCCAAGAAAATCGAACCCGAGAAGAAGTACAAGACAAAGGCTTCAAACATGGAAAAATCCAAGGATGTTTGCCATTACTGCAAGAAGCCCGGTCATTGGAAGCGTAACTGCAAGGAATATCTAGAGCAGTTGCGAACTGCAAAGGGTATGTTCTATATTGAAATAAATGTTTCACTTAATACTACTTCTTGGGTATTGGATACCGGATGTGGATCTCACATTTGCAATGATTTGCAGGTGATGACAAGAAGTCGCAGGCTTAGAATGGGTGAGACCCAGCTGAGGCTCGGAAATGGTTCCAGAGTTGAAGCTAAAGCTGTGGGAGATATTTATTTAATTTTGCAGAACGGTTTTAAGTTACTTTTGAGAGATGTTTTATTTGTTCCGGATTTGATTAAAAACATTATTTCTGTTTCTATGCTTGATAGAGATGGTTATTCTTGCAATTTTGTGAATGGGATTTGCAATATTTACAAGAATGAATGTTTGATTGGACATGGACAACTTGAAAACGATCTATATAACTTAAAACTAAAAGACGTTCCAATAAATTATGTTGATAAAGCGGCAACAACAAACAAAAGGAAAATCGATAGCCAAAACCCGGCAAACCTTTGGCATGCAAGGCTAGGTCATATTTCCTCAAGGAGGATGAACAAGCTAGTGGGAGAGGGCATGTTTGATATGTCTGATATTAACTCTACCTACTTGTGAATCCTGCCTGAAAGGAAAAATGACTAAATCTCCATTTAAGGAGAAACCTGAGTGTAGTCAAAATCTGTTGGATTTGATCCATACAGATGTTTGTGGTCCATTTAGAGTTGGTACTCAATATGGCCACACTTACTTCATTACCTTTACTGATGATTATTCAAGGTATGGGTATTTATATTTAATGAAATATAAGTCTGAAGCATTTGAAAAGTTCAAAGAATTCAAGGCTGAAGTAGAAAACAAGCTAGGTAAAAGTATTAAAGCATTTCGATCGGATCGAGGTGGAGAATACTTAAGTACCGAGTTTTTGGACTATCTAAAAGAGAATGGGATTCTCTCACAGTGGACTCCTCCTATGACACCACAGCTGAATGGTGTATCGGAGCGTCGTAATCGAACTTTGTTGGACATGGTTTGATCCATGATGAGCTTCACTGAGCTTCCACCTTTGTTTTGGGGCTATGCGCTTGAAACGGCGGTATTGTTGTTGAACAACGTCCACACTAAAGCAGTGGACAAAACACCATACGAGTTATGGAATGGCAAAGCTCCTAAGTATTCGTACTTGAGGATTTGGGGATGTCCTGCTTACGTGAAGCGGACAGTGGGAGATAAGTTGGATAGTCGATCCAGCTTATGTTATTTTGTAGGGTATCCGAAGAATTCAATCGGATATTATTTCTATTATCCTGCTGAAACAAAGGTGTTTGTTTCAAGGAATGCCACCTTCTTGGAGAAGGAGTTCTTATTGGATAAGAAAGGCGAGATGATGGAACTCGAAGAAATTCGAGAAGAACCCGAAATACAAAATAACGATCCTACACCTCAGGAACCATTGATAGACACGCCTGTACCTAGAAGATCCGAGAGGACTTCTAGACCTCCTATTCGATATGGTCTTCTTCTTGAAGGGGATCAAGATGAACCCGATGTTGGATGTGATCCAAGAAACTTCAAGGAAGCAATTTCTGATGCGGATTCAAATTTATGGCTTGAAGCTATGCAGTCGGAAATAGATTCGATGCATACAAACCAAGTTTGGTCTTTAGTAGATCCTCCCGATGGAATTGTTCCAATAGGGTGTAAATGGATCTACAAGAGAAAGCTTGGGCCTGATGGTAAGGTATTGACCTACAAGGCGCGATTGGTGGCGAAAGGTTATACTCAAAGACAAGGAGTTGACTATGATGAAACCTTTTCACCAGTTGCAATGTTCAAGTCCATAAGAATCCTTATTGCCATAGCTGCTTGGTATGACTATGAGATATGGCAAATGGATGTGAAGACTGCTTTTCTTAATGGAGACATTAAGGAAGAAATCTATATGAAGCAGCATGAGGGTTACATATCCATGGGAAGCGAGCATAAGGTATGCAAGCTTCAGAGATCAATTTATGGTCTAAAACAAGCATCAAGAAGTTGGAACCAGAAATTTTATGAAACAATAAAGGATTTTGGTTTCATCAAGAACCCGGAGGAACCATGCGTGTACAAGAAAGTAGTTAAGGATGCTGTGACATTCTTAGTACTTTATGTTGATGACATCCTACTCATTGGGAATGATGTAGGGATGTTGCAGTCAACAAAGATATGGTTATCAGGTAGATTCTCGATGAAGGATTTGGGTGAGGCATCCTATATTCTAGGGATAAAGATCTATAGAGATAGATCTAAAAGAATGATAGGACTCACTCAATCAACCTACATCGACACCATATTGAAACGGTTTTCAATGGATGGGTCCAAGAGAGGACATCTACCCATGTGTCATGGAGTTTCTCTATCCAAGTCTATGTGTCCCAAGACAGATGAAGAGATAGAGAAAATGACACATGTACCATATGCGTCAGCCATAGGTAGTATCATGTATGGGATGATATCTACCAGACCGGATGTAGCATTTGCTCTGAGTGTCACGAGCAGATATCAAGCTAATCCCGGTCAAATGCATTGGAAAGCCGTGAAGGACATTCTTAAGTACTTACGAAGGACTAAGAATATGTTCATGGTATATGGAGGAAGAGAACTAAAATTGGAAGGCTATACCGACTCTAGCTTCCAAAGTGACGTGGATGACTCGAAGTCAACCTCTGGATTTGTGTTCATGCTCAATGGCGGTGCTGTCTCTTGGAAGAGTTCCAAGCAGGACACCACAGCGGATTCCACCACTGAAGCAGAATACATTGCAGCATCAGCTGCTGCTAAAGAGGCCGTTTGGATTAGGAATTTCGTCCAAGAGTTGGGCGTCATTCCTGAAGTTGTTGGTCCAGTCCCGGTGTACTGTGACAACACGGGTGCCATTGCTCAGGCAAAGGAACCAAGGTCTCATCAAAGATCCAAACACGTACTGAGGAAATACCACATCATCCGGGAGATTGTGGAAAGAGGAGACATCACTGTCGAAAGAGTGGCCTCTGCAGACAATATCGCTGATCCACTTACTAAGCCCTTGCCAGGACCATTATTTGACAAACATCGCGAAGCAATGGGTCTACGTAGTATGACTAGTTGGCTATAGGGCAAGTGGGAGATTGAAAGAGTGGGTGCCCGGTGAGCCAGCTTGTGGCTAAGGGCTTTGATGACTCTTTGTATAAACAATCTTTTGTTTAATATAATTTACACTTTTATTAATGGCAACGACTTTATCTTTCTTCATATTGTTATATTGTGATATACTATTGTTGTTTTGATAAAGACCTTGAATATACTATAGTGTATGTAAGATGTGGTAGAACATGGAGATGTCTATCATGAAACACATCTTATAGTCACTGTATATTCTAAACTATTCCTAGTCGATTGAGCCGTCCGATAATAAGGATAAGGATCGCTTGAGTTTGAGACTAGCATTTGCGATGCAGAGTACCACGTTTCATTGGTAAGGAACATAGAGATGTTCGAAGCATGCAAATGGATATTCATACGATGAATGATCGAACTACCCTATCCGGACTTTCCAAGTGGTTATCACTTATCGAGTGGATAAAGTCCGCGGTTTTGGTTGTATACCATTAGTCCTTACTACTTGAAACATCATTGAGACTCTATATGCTAGTACTGTGCTTTGACTCGTTTACCGACTCTATTGGGGTCATCAGGTGTCGGGATTGGGTACAGTTACAACACATATAGGAGTCGATGCTTTGTTGTCAAGGATTCACCACATACTTGCGAGTGTGGATATCCTATGCGATCTGAGGAGATATTAGTGTGACGAATCTCTGGCCAGAGTACATGATGTGTTTTAAGAAATGGTTTCTTAGTAACACATGCGATGTCACTATTTGATCTTCAAGATGTATTGCATAGTTATCGAATCTCGAACGACTCTCGATATACCAATGGTTGTTGATTCGATCGGGATATATGGATGAAGGGACCGTACTGTACGCTAACCAAAATCTATTGGTTCTTGCAGGCACTATCAGTGATACCTAGGGAATCATGGGGCGATGTTGCTAGGCGCTCTTACCATGATTCGATGGGCAAGTCGGAAATTGTTGTTCCGAGTCACAAGGAGTTGTGAGCCCACGGCTAGCTGTATCCCTGAACCATTGAGGGTCACACAGAGTAATGAATTTTTAATCCCCGTTGAGATAGTTAAATTTAAAGAGTTAAATTTAATGAACAAAGAAGTTGGACTTCTTATTTAAGAGTAGAGGAGTAAGATTTCCTAAAATGACATAGGGATGGGCATTTTTGGAAACCACTGAATTCGGATTCAGAAAAATTTATCTTGACTTTAAAAGGTGCAGAAATGGTTTCTGTGCACATTGGTGAAATCGGTTTATCAATCGGAGTCACGATGAATTTTATATTAATTTCTGAACATGCGGGCTTTGCTTGTCGGGCTTGAACTTATGACTAATGGGCCCTAAGCTGTTAGTGGCCTACATTATAAATAAGTTATTGCAGTACAGAAATTACACACAACAGGTCATAATTTTCGAAAACCCTAGTATTTTTCTCTCAATAGTGGCCGCCCCCTTTCTCCCCTCTGCTCGGAAAATCCAGTCTGTGAATTTTGAATTACAGTCTGGTTTAACGGATTAAATTCGTTAATCTCTTCGTAGAAACTTCTGATAGATTTTCTAGTGCAATCTATCAGAGGGATTAAATATCCGTTCGTGGACCTGATTGAAGAACAGTTCGTCCATCAGTTCCAGGGATATACAACAAGAGCAGAGCAATCTGTTGGTGTCCATAATCTCGCTTCGAGATTGGAGGTAAAAATTTATAATCGTTATTTAATTTTTACACACATAATTTAATCGTAAGGTTGATACCCATTATGGAATCGTTCCATATAAAAATTTTAAACTTCCGCTGCACCGGGTATCAATCCTGATTGATCTGATCGCCGCGTTCTCCAACAGTATTTTGAGGGCTTTGGAAACCTCTATTTATAGGTGCAAGGGATCCATGCAGACATACACATGATGGAATTCGAAAGGCCAAACTTTTTTCAGCTAGAGAACCAACAATCAGGCATGTGGAAGTTCATCCATTCAAAAGGATCTGGAATGAATTTTTGAAAATATAAAAAGCCAAGTGAACCTTGTGGACACTTTTTCCTTGATCTGTCTGACATTAGACGCACTCAGGTCGTGTTTGTACGCTTATACACAAGTCAATCCTTTTGTAGTGCAAATAAAGCCCTAGATTTGCATCCCCCTACGCAACCTTAGATCCGAACTATCAAATTCTTCTTCTCAAGAATTCTATATGAAGCGGTCGAAGAGCTTGAAGAACCTTTGGTTGATCCTTGAATATCTGATAACTTTCTTGATAAGTTGGGGTTGATTTGAGCAAAGTAGATATGACTTTTTTGAGTGCTCAAAGAGTGGTGATATTGGCAGCTTGATGAGCAAGAGAGATTCAAATTGCAAGAGTAAAACTTCAGTAGTTTTTGTCCCTTCAAGCAATCTTTATTTATAGTTTCTTTTGCACAAATAAACTCAACATTCATCTGAAGATCATTAATGCATAGGCACTGTTGACGTTGTCCTTTCTTGAAATGTAGTACGCTTTAATAAATGCGATATTTGGATATTTCCGAATCAAGAAGGCAACGGTCGCAGACAGTATCTGATCATAAGCTCATCAATGATAATTTTGGGAAATATTCTGATTTTCTTGATTAATTTATGGTTGTGCATTTCTTGACAATATACTTTTCTGAAAAGTGAAAGACAACTCTGATCATAGTGTAGCTTGAATCAGAAGAAATCCTTAAATCCGTTGTGAAAGATATGCTTTTAATGATGAGAGGTCGAGGACTCTATAGATCAGGCGAGTATATCTTGTTATGGTGGCCAGCCGAGTAATTTACTGGGTGAGTGTCAGCTTTGGATGTAACTAGGCGAGTAACTTCTTAGGACCAAGCGAGTCATCTTCAAAGTATGCGGCCGATAAACTGTTTTACAAAGCATGTAGTGACCAAACCCGGAATCAGTATGATTGGATCGAATTCGGACTGCTCTTATGTGTCTTCCGTGAGCAATTTTCTTGACAAATTTCTTCTATGAGAGTAGTTGCTGTTAAACAACTAACTCTATTTTTTTCTCGCGTGTCAATGTTAATTGGCCAACAAATATATGTGCGGAAAGAGACCAAATAACAGATTGAACAATGATAAAGATGGCTTGATAGAAATGTAAATAACACACAGATGTTTATGGATGTTCGGAGACAAAAAATCCTACGTCACCCCTTCTTCCACTTAAGGAAGGATCCACTAGAATACTTTGGCTTATACAATGTCTTGTATACAACTCACTCCGATCGTACCGTTTGCCTAGATCGAAATTCCTAGAACACAACCAAGTTAAGACACCAAAATACAGTAATGAATGAATTCGTAAACTCAAACAATAGATCAACTCCTTATAAACAAATAGGAAGTTGGGAGTTGATTCTTGGCCCTTGATGATCCTCAGAGATCAGATGAATAGCTTGTATATGTGGGCACATTGAGCAGATTAGATAAATCTTTTATGAGAGCTCAAGCAGCATGTATTTTCGTGTACCTTGCTGCTGTATATGTTGTATATGTTTTCTCTTTTCTTCACTCTCTTTTCTGAAGGTTTCACATGCATTTATATATGCATCTTTTCAACGCACATTTTTGTCAAAAATGCATGCCTCCTTTGCCTCTAGATCTTCAATAATTCTTTATGCGGACTTTAATGATGTTGCTCGTTCTTCAATGAAGTTGTCTGGATCTTGCAACGGTATTTATATTTTAAATATGTCTTGAATAATTCGATTTCTCAATATTCTTGATACTTGGACTGGATATGTGAACAAGCCTTGAACTGTATCAATATAATATCCGATTGGACTGCTAAGTCCTTTGATGCTTGCATCTCGACTGCTTGGAAATAATTCTTTATGTTTTGTCAACTACCAAAACTTATCCCAATTCTCCCTTTTTGGTTTTTGACTAAACTAAGCAGTTATCAAATTTTCAATCAATTCCCCCTTAATGTGATACGCAAAGAATTCAACTATTTTCTTGAGAATATTCCTTCATTTCTTATTTTTTAAAGATTTATTATGTCTCTTTGATATCATCAATAATAACAATATAACTCTTCACATACTCTAAATTAGTCTATAAATATACAAGGTTTGCACAACTCTGATTATCATTAGCAAGTTCATAAAATAGAAAATTCATCATGGATGATATTATCTAAGAGTGTGAAGCAGTTATTGCGGAAATTTTTTTGTCTGTTAGGGCAAAATTAAGAATGCTACAGGTTCACCTAGTCACGCCTTATTCACTGGCTATAGCAAGAAGGCTGACCAGAATAGAAGCAAAATTCAAACTACGACTTGAAGTTTCTAGATTTGAAGACATCTTTACACCAAACAATGTTTTCCTCCTAACGCATATGAAAGAGCTTCAAACTCTAGAAAATATTTTCCTTTCTTCTAATTTTCAAGATAATCCAAAGACTAACTAGCCACTAGGATATATTTTTTGAAAATCGCTGTGAAGTTCGAAATATATATTGTAAAGAATGATCTTTGAATAATAAATAAATTTTATTTCTGTATTTTGCTATCGTTTACTTAAATGCAAGTTATAATAATTCTAATTGTCTCTCGGAAACCTCCTTTCAATAAATATAGTTCTCCTTTTTCATTACAACTCATCGATCACATGAAAATTCTATTGAAAATATTTAACATCTATAACTCTTCATATTCTATAATCAGATCTATAAATTGATTCAGATTTCATATATTTGACCATATCAACAAGTTCTTTAGCAAAGTTGTAAGACCCGAAAATATTAAGTAATTAATTAAGGAATTTGAGATTTAAATTCCGGATTTGGAGAAAATATTAATTGGAGGAATTATGGAGATTAGAGATTTAATTTTTCGAGTCAAAAATATTTAATTTGAGAATTTACGGATTTTGAGAATTAAATTCTGGGATTTTTAAATTAAAAGGATAAATATTTGAATTGATTATTTATGAGATTTAAAATGTAAATGTTGGATTTACAATTAAAAAGGATATATTTAGAAGCAAAGAATTGAGTAAGAATTGATTTGCAAATAACCAAGCTCTCAGGGACCAAAATGCAATTTATGCATGTGAGTGGGATCACACGTGTGATACATATATGAATTGCATGTACCAATTCATTCCACTCAGCAAAAGAAACGAAGGCAAGGAGAAACCTTGAAGAAGAAGCTCCCATGTCCAATTTCTTCATTTTTAAATTTGATAGAATTCGATCCGCCCGGTAGAATTTTAAACTGATCGTATATTTGCGATCACGGCTTCGAGTGATACACTTTGACGTAAGTTTGGCTAAATTCTACCATGTTTTAATTTGAAGATGTTGTTAGAATTATGATTTGATTGTATAAACGTGTTCTAGTATATACGACGATAGCATATCTAAGTCCGATCGAGAAAAGATCGTCGTTCGGGCATGTTTTTGAATAATGGAAATATTTTCGGAATTCTGAAAATATGGGATGTTGGATTTCGAAATTTAGATGTGAATTTGAAGTTGGTATTGAGTTAAGATTGAGGTTATGTTGATGATTATGCTTTTGGAAATATCGAATTCGATCCGTTATGCCGCCGGTTGAAGATTTTGAATTGATATCAAATTCTGAAATTGTTGGGCTGCTCGAATTTTGGCATATATATTGATGTTGATATTGGATTTAGATCAATGTTTAAATGATGTTTATGCTTTTAGAATTATCGGTTTCGAATTTATGCGCCGTCGGTTAGAATTCCGATTATATTATCACGTTTCGAAGTGTTTAAGCAATTATAAGATTTAGATGAGATTTAATGCTATTATTTGAGTTATAAACACTTCAATTCAGATTTATGTTGAAAGATATCGAGTTCGAGTCGACGATACCGAATTGATTGAAGTTGTCTACAAGTTAGAACAATTAGACCTGTTGGAACACAGGCGTTCTCCGGATCGAAAAAGAAAGTGATACCCGGCGCAGCGGAAGTTTTAAAATTTTTATATAGAACGATTCCATATGGGTATCAAATTCCTACGATTAAAATTGATAACATAAAATTTAAATAATATAAATTTTACCTTAAAATCTCGAAGCGAGATTATGGACACCAACAGATTAATCTGCTCTTGTTGTATATCCCAGGAACTGATGAACGAACGTTTCTTCAATCAGGTCCACGAACAGAAGTTTAATCCCTCTGATAGACTGCACTAGAAAGTATATCAGAAGTTTCTACGAAAAGAAATAACAGATTTGATCTGTTAAATCAGACTGCAAATTCAGAAATTTGCAGACTGAATTTTTGAACACAGTAGGGGAGAGGGGCGGCCGAAAACCCTAAGAGAGGAGGCTCTAGGTTTTCAAAAATTATGCCTGTGATTGTGTCAATTTTTGTACTGCAATAACTTATTTATAATGTGGGCTGCTAACAGCTTAGGGCCCATTAGTCATAAGTTCAAGCCAGACAAGCAAAGCCCGCATGTTCAGAAATTAATATAAAATTCATCGTGACTCAGATTGATAAACCAATTTCAACAATGTGCACAGAAACAATTTCTGCATCTTTTAAAGTCAAGACAAATTTTCTGAATCCGAATTCAGTGGTTTCCAAAAATGTCCATCAATATGTCATTTTAGGAAATCTTACTCCCTCTACTTTTAAATAAGAAGTCCTACTTCTTTATCCACTAAATTTAACTCTTTAAATTTAATTATCTCAACGGGGATTAGAAATCCATTACTTGTGTGACCCTCAATAGTTCAGGGATACAGCTAGCCGTGGGCTCACAACTCCTTGTGACTCGGAACAACAATTTCCGACTTGCCCATCGAATCATGGTAAGAGCGCCTAGCATTATCGCCCCATGATTCCCTAGGTATCACTGATAGTGCCTGCAAGAACCAATAGATTTTGGTTAGCGTACAGTACGGTCCCTTCATCCATATATCCCGATCGAATCAACAACCATTGGTAAATCGAGAGTCGTTCGAGATTCGATAACTATGCAATTCATCTTGAAGATCAAATAGTGACATCGCATGTGCTATTAAGAAACCATTTATTAAAGCACATCATGTACTCTGGCCAGAGATTTGTCACACTAATATCTCCTCCGATCGCATAGGATATCCACGCTCGCAAGCATGTGGTGAATCATTGACAACAAAGCATCGACTCCTATATGTATCGTAACTGCACCCAATCCCGACACCTTATGACCCCAATAGAGTCGGTAAACGAGTCAAAGTACAATACTAACATATAGAGTCTCAATGATGTTTCAAGTAGTAAGGACTAATGATGTACAATCAAAACCGCGGACTTTATCCACTCGATAAGTGATAACCACTTGGAAAATCAGGATAAGGTAGTTCGATCATTCATCATATGAATATCCATTTGCATGCTTCGAACATCTCTATGTTCCATACCAATGAAACATGGTACTCGGCATCGCAAATGCTAGTCTCAATCTCGAGCGATCCTTATCCTTATTTGTGGACGGCTCAATTGACTAGGAACTGTTTAGAATATACAGTGAACATAAGATGTGTTTCATGACAGTGATCTCTCTATATTCACTATCTCATCTTACTTTAGTATATTCAAGGTTTTTATCAAAATAGCAATAGTATATCATTATATAATAATAAGATAAAGTGAATGCCATTTAAAAAACGTATATTATATTAAACAAAGATTGTTTACAAAAAGAGACTCTCAAAGCCCTTAGCAACAAGTTGGCTAACGGGGCATCAACTCTTTCAATCTCCCACTTGCCCTAAAGCCAACTAGTCATACTACGTAGTCCCATTGCTTCGCAATATTTGTCAAATAATGGTCCTGGCAAGGGCTTAGTAAGTGGATCAGCGATATTGTCTGCAGAGGTCACTCTCTTGACAATGATGTCTCCTCTTTCCACGATCTCCCGGATGATGTGGTATTTCCTCAGTACGTGTTTGGATCTTTGATGAGACCTTGGTTCCTTTGCCTGAGCAACGGCACACGTGTTGTCACAGTACACCGAGACTGGACCAACATCTTCAGGAATAATGCCCAACTCTTGGACGAAATTTCTCATCCAAACGGCCTCTTTAGCAGCAGCTGATGCCGCAATGTATTCTGCCTCAGTGGTGGAATCCACTGTGGTGTCCTACTTGGAACTCTTCCAAGAGACAGCACCGCCATTGAGCATGAACACAAATCCAAAGGTTGACTTCGAGTCATCCACGTCACTTTGGAAGCTAGAGTCGGTATAACCTTCCAATTTCAGATCTCTTCCTCCATAAACCATGAATACATTCTTAGTTCTTCTCAAGTACTTAAGAATATCCTTCACGGCTTTCCAATGCATTTGACCGGGATTGGCTTGATATCTGCTCGTGACACTCAGAGCAAATGCCACATTCGGTCTGGTAGATATCATCCCATACATGATACTCCCTATGGATGACGCATATGGTATGTGTGTCAATTTCTCTATCTCTTCGTCAGTCTTGGGACACATATACTTGGATAGAGAGACTCCATGACACATAGGTAGATGTCCTCTCTTGGACTCATCCATTGAAAACCTTTTCAATATAGTGTCGATGTAGGTAGCTTGAGTAAGTCCTATCATTCTCTTAGATCTATCTCTATAGATCTGTATCCCTAGAATATAGGACGCCTCACCCAAATCCTTCATCGAGAATCTACCTGACAACCATATCTTTGTTGACTGCAACATCCCTACATCATTCCCAATGAGTAAGATGTCATCAACATAAAGTACTAAGAATGTCACAGCATCCTTAACTACTTTCTTGTACACGCACGGTTCCTCCGGGTTCTTGATGAAATCAAAGTCCTTTATTGTTTCATCAAATTTCTGGTTCCAACTTCTTGATGCCTGTTTGAGACCATAGATCGATCTCTGAAGCTTACATACCTTATGCTCTCTTCCCATGGATGTGAATCCCTTGGGCTGCATCATATAGATCTCTTCCTTAATGTTTCCATTAAGGAATGCAGTCTTCACATCCATTTGCCATATCTCATAGTCATACCATGCAACAATGGCAAAAAGGATTCTTATGGACTTGAACATTGCGACTGGTGAAAAAGTTTCATTATAGTCAACACCTTGTCTTTGAGTGTAACCTTTTGCAACCAATCATGCCTTGTAGGTCAGTACCTTTCCATCAGGCCCAAGCTTTCTCTTGTAGATCCATTTACACCCTATTGGAACTATTCCATCAGGAGGATCTACTAAAGACCAAACTTGGTTTGCATGCATCGAGTCTATTTCCGACTGCATAGCTTCAAGCCATAAGTTTGAATCAGCATCAGAAATTTCTTCCTTGAAGTTTCTCGGATCACATCCAATGTCGGGTTCACTTTGATCCCCTTCAAGAAGAAGACCATATCTAATAGGAGGCCTAGAAGTCCTCTCGGATCTTCTAGTAATAGGCGTGTCTTGTGATGATTCTTGAGGTATAGGATCGTTATTTTGTATCTCGGGTTCTTCTCGAATTTCTTCGAGTTCCATCATCTTGCCTTTCTTATCCAATAAGAACTCCTTCTCCAAGAAGGTGGCATTCCTTGAAACAAACACTTTTGTTTCAGTAGGATGATAGAAATAATATACGATTGAATTCTTCGGATACCCTACAAAATAACATAAGGTGGATCGACTATCCAACTTTTCTCCCACTGTCTGCTTCACGTTAGCAAGACATCCCCAAATCCTCAAGTACGAATACTTAGGAGCTTTGCCATTCCATAACTCGTATGGTGTTTTGTCCACTGCTTTAGTGTGGACGTTGTTCAACAACAATACCGCCGTTTCAAGAGCATAGCCCCAAAACGAAGGTGGGAGCTCAGTGAAGCTCATCATAGATCGAACCATGTCCAACAACGTTCGATTGCGATGCTTCGAAACACCATTCAGCTGAGGTGTCATAGGAGGAGTCCACTGAGAGAGAATCCCATTCTCTTTTAAATAATCCAAGAACTCGGTACTTAAGTATTCTCCACCTCGATCTGATCGAAGTGCTTTAATACTCTTACCTAGTTTGTTTTCTAGTTCAGCCTTGAATTCTTTGAACTTTTCAAATGATTCAGACTTATATTTCATCAAATATAAGTACCCATACCTAGAATAATCATCAGTAAAGGTAATGAAGTAGGTGTGACCAAATTTTGTACCAATAATAAATGGTCCGCAAACATCTGTATGGATCAAATCCAATAGATTTTGACTACGCTCAGGTTTTCTTTTGAAAGGAGATTTAGTCATTTTTCCTTTCAGGCAGGACTCACAAGTAGGTAGAGAGTTAATATCAGACATATCAAACATTCCCTCTCCCACTAGCTTGTTCATCCTCCTTGAGGAAACATGACCTAGCCTAGCATGCCAAAGGTTTGCCGGATTTTGATTATCAATTTTCCTTTTATTTGTTGTTACCGGTTTATCAACATAATTAATTGGAACCTCTTTTAATTTTAAGTTATATAGATCGTTTTCAAGTTGTCCACATCCAATCAAACATTTATTCTTGTAAATATTGCAAATCCCATTCACAAAATTGCAAGAAAAACCATCTCTATCAAGCATAGAAATAGAAATAATGTTTTTAACCAAATCTGGCACATATAAAATATCTCTAAAAAATAAATTAAAATCATTCTGCAAAATAAAACAAATGTCTCCCACAACTTTTGCTTCAACTCGAGAACCATTTCCGAGCCTCAGCTGGGTCTCACCCATCCTAAGCTTGCGACTTCTTGTCATCACCTGCAAATCATTGCAAATGTGAGATCCACATCCGGTATCCAATACCCAAGAAGTATTATTAAGTGAAACATTTATTTCAATATAAAACATACCCTTCGCAGTTCGCAACTGCTCGAGATATTCCTTGCATTTACGTTTTCAATGATCGGGTTTCTTGCAGTGATGGCAAACATCCTTGGATTTTTCCACGTTTGAAGCTTTTGTCTTGTTTTTCTTCTCGGGTCCGGTTTTCTTGGATGGGGCAGAACGTTTCTTACCCTTTGTACTTGGCCCCTTCTTAGCAGAAGAAGAGGAGCCCACCAAGAGAACCGGTTTATCCTTCTTTAAAGTGGCTTCATAAGTTACAAGCATATTGACCATCTCTTCAAGGGAGGCCTCTATCTTGTTCATATTGAAATTAACCACAAAACTGTCAAACGATGAAGGAAGAGAGAGAAGTAATAAGTCCACATTGAGTTCATGCTCCAATACCAATTCAAGTGTTACCAACTTCTGAATGAGCCAAATCATGCGTACCCCATGATCACGGACCGAAGTCCCTTCACACATGCGACACGTCATTAACTCTTTTACAGTAGCGAACCTTTCAGCTCTCGATTGAGCCCCAAAAAGTTCCTTGTGTTGTACGTGAATGTCAGCAGCATTCACGGTATCCTCAAATCGCCTCTGGAGTTCATCAGACATCGAAGCTTGCATATAGAATTTGGCCTTGATATCATGGTCCCACCATTTATCAAGTTTGGCCAACTCTTCCGGACTTATATCAGCTGGTGCTTCCTTCGGAGGAGATTTTTCTAACACGTAGAACATCTTCTCCGAGGTCAAGATAATCTTCAACTTACGGAACCATTCCGTATAGTTTGCGCCAGTCAGTTTGTTTTGTTCGAGAATAGAGAATAGTGGATTGCGCGAATTCATCTTAATGAAATACTGAAAAGAAACAGACAATAATCAGTGATTGTTTAATTAATTTACTAAGACATAAAATAAGACGAGTTTAATTTTATGAATTACACTCCCACTATTTTAACGATTCCACCACCCTTTAGTGAAAACGAGAGAATTATTTTCTTTAGTGGGAACATGGAGCCCAATTGACAAAAAATGGTCCCGAATAATATCAGCCAACCATGCTCTTCAAAAGGTAGAGCCCAATTGTTTCCAAAACAATCCCCATGTTATTTACCTCATGTCCAGTAAGGGCCCAATAATATGACGCCGTTTATTGTGACATGTCAAGATGACCCATCAATATTAAGTTGTGATGGATGATCGCCATGTGGATCCCCAATAATATGAGCCAATCCCATGGGAGTTCCATCCAACTTACAACATGTGTCGATCCAATGTACAGCTTTCCGACGAACGGGCCCCCCTAATAATATGAGCTGGACCGTATCCGCGGGTAGCATCTCATACATTGATCGTTGATGGAAGGTAGGAACATATAAACAATATTTAAATGCCCTTTTGTTTATCTTGATATCAATTTTAAATCATATTTAAAATGAGAGATTTTAATTTTGAAAATTTGTCTCATTATTTAAAATTTGTATGCTTGCGGGATTCATACAATTTAGTCTAAACATGCATACAACAATAATATCATATATTATTTTAGGATGATCGATTCCATTACTAATCGACCCGTGGTTGCCAATTGATGAAACTTAAAATTTGTAATTATTTATATGTTAAAAAGTGTGTTTTAAATTTTAAGTTTAATTAAAATTATGAAGTTGTATTATTTTAGTGTTATGTGTTTATATTTAAATGTTTTACTAAAATGTTGTATTTTATGGTTTGCGCAGGTTTGGTAAAAATAAAATTACTCAAGCTACAGAGGTCATAATGGAGTAACCTCAAAACCTGTAGAATCACAAAAGAGGCATCTTCAACTTTGTAGAAGACAAGAAATTCCAAAAACTTCATTAAGATGATCAAAATAATCAAACATCAAAATGGAGATAGATTTACTTTTACTATGACCAGCTTGGAGTAAAAATATCATAAGTATTTCATATTTTATCCAAAAGGGGTGAATGAGTTGTCCAAACGCATCTACACAAAATATCCTACGTGTTCTATGTTGAAAAGAAAGGCTGAATCGGTGGTCTAAGGCATCAAACATGCCAATTAAAGTTGGGTCATGGTATTGACATTCAAGGAGACAAGCACCCACCAACTTTACTATTTCACATTTAATGAGCCTTGGACTCTTGCTCTCATTTGGCCTATAAATAGATGTGATGTATAAGCTTTGTAGTATGCAAGAGTGTAGAGAATTCTTCATTTGTAAAATAAATATTGTGTGTGTGAGAATAAAAGTTTGAGTGTGCAAGTTTCTCAAGTTCAAGTATGAAATTTCTTTTATCTTTATTCTTGAGTTTCATGTTAATGGAAAGCTAAATCTATTTATGTCAAGGTGAAAAGGTTTCATTGTTGGTCAAGTAAGATTGTTTATATTTTGTATATTCTTTTCTTTTCTATTTTTATTTTTACTAATTGATCTTTATTTGTAGGTATAATTTTGGATGATTTGTTGTTATCTATTTACATCAAATGCTTGGTACCTTGAATGTGGTTACCTTGATTTGTTGTCAAATATGATACAATAAATACTACAATAATTATATACTATAAATATATGTATCTATTTATAATAAAGTCATATATATTATTTAGACGATAGCGTGACACTGTCGGTTGTTCTAAATAATATATTGTGATTTGAACTAACATTTACTTTCTCGCATCTAACTTTTACTTTATCGCAACTAACATTTACTTTTCCGCAACTAACATTTACTTTCTCGCATATAACATTTACTTTTCCGCAACTAACATTTACTTTATCGCATCTAACATAAAGTCATATATTTTATTTTGACGATAGCGTGGCTCTGCCGGTTGTTCTAAATGAAATATTGTGATTTGATCTAACATTTACTTTTATGTCAATTTATATTTATGCATTTATATATATATTATGGGTACCATGTATTAAATATCGACTGATATTAATATAGTGAGAACTATATTATATGATATACTTGTTTAAATATTTCATTGTTCTTTTATGTTTATTCTTATTTTAGTTTCTTTTATTTATTTTTATTAAACAATCTTAAATAAACCAACAATGAACCTTTGAAACCTTGACAATTTTATAATTTGTGTATTTGAAGTTTTATAATAATATTTTTATCTATAATATATTATTGCTAAAATTAAACTTACAACATCCTCTCCGTGGATCGATCTCGTACTCACGAGTATATTACTTGCAGACAACCTACACTTGGGTGAATTACAATTTAAGTTGTAGCACCAATCACGAGTCTAAGTCCAATCCTAGGTAATATGTAAGTATGCAATGCAATCCTATTACATTGAGCTTCCAATTTATATTTCTTTGGTCTTTATTGTCTGCTGGGCCCACCTTTGTCTTCAAATCTTCATCTCCCACTAAGTCTAAAATTTACAATAAATTTTGATGACAAACAGGGGATACATATTTAAGGGGTGGGAACGGGCCATAAACCAGGCTCACTTTTATTACATATGACAATTCATATTGGGCCATAAACCAGGCCCATTAATAAATCCAACAACAATAATTAAAACCAAATGTAAACAACCTAACATACACCTATAATATTGGTCATGGCAATCGATCATCCTTATCCAATAATATTTAATTCAAAAATTAATTTATTGGATATCATGCAATGACAATAAATATAAATAGATAAAATCATATTTCATACATAAAATCTTATTTTATATATAAAATCATATTTTATATATAAAATCATATTTTATCTAGTTTATCCATAAAATCATATTTTACATATAAAATCCAATTTTATACATAAATTATATTTTATTATCAATTGTACCAAAATTATTAATTTTATAAAATCTAATTTAATGGATAAAATTTATAAATTTTCCAAAAATTCAAATTTATCCAAAAATCAATTTTTAAAATTTCAGACTCGAACAATTTGATCCGATACCTCGTGGACCAATCAAAAACAATTTTCAATCGGACCAAAAACTGAAATTTCAAAATTTCAAAAAATCAAAAAATTAAATTTTAAAATTTCCGGCCTCCACGTGGGACAGGGCTTCCCACGTGGAGGTGGGCAGCCAATCGCTGCCCATGGGAAACGATCAAGTCACTGCCCCGGGCAGCGACACTCGCTGCCCGATTGCCCTGGAATTTAATTTAAAATTTTTGTTTTATTTTTTCTAAAAAATCGAGGCTGGTACAATCGAATAAATTTTAATCGTAAAATCCGAGAACAACCTGGCTCTGATACCACTGTTGGAACACGGTCGTTCTCCGGATCGAAAAAGAAAGTGATACCCGACACAGCGGAAGTTTTAAAATTTTTATATGGAACAATTCCATATGGGTATCAAATTCCTACGATTAAAATTGATAACATAAAATTTAAATAATATTATTTTTACCTTAAAATCTCGAAGCGAGATTATGGACACCAACAGATTAATCTGCTCTTGTTGTATATCCCAGGAACTGATGAACGAACGTTTCTTCAATCAGGTCCACGAACAGAAGTTTAATCCCTCTGATAGACTGCACTAGAAAGTCTATCAGAAGTTTCTACGAAGAGAAATAACAGATTAGATCTGTTAAATCAGACTGAAAATTCAGAAATTTGCAGATTGAATTTTCGAACACAGTAGGGGAGAGGGGCGGCCGAAAACCCTAAGAGAGGAGGCTCTAGGTTTTCGAAATTATGCCTGTGATTGTGTCAATTTCTGTACTGCAATAACTTATTTATAATGTGGGCTGCTAACAGCTTAGGGCCCATTAGTCATAAGTTCAAGCCTGACAAGCAAAGCCCGCATGTTCAGAAATTAATATAAAATTTATCGTGACTCAGATTGATAAACCAATTTCACCAATGTGCACAAAAACCATTTGTGCATATTTTAAAGTCAAGAAAATTTTTTTGAATCCGAATTCAGTAGTTTCCAAAAATGTCCATCAATATGTCATTCTAGGAAATCTTACTCCCTCTACTTTTAAATAAGAAGTCCTACTTCTTTATCCACTAAATTTAACTCTTTAAATTTAATTATCTCAACGAAGATTGGAAATCTATTACTTGTGTGACCCTCAATGGTTCAGGGATACAGCTAGCCGTGGGCTCACAACTCCTTGTGACTCGGAACAATAATTTCTGACTTGCCCATCGAATCATGGTAAGTGCGCCTAGCAACATCGCCCCATGATTCCCTAGGTATCACTGATAGTGCCTGCCAGAACCAAAAGATTTTGGTTAGCATACAGTACGGTCCCTTCATCCATATATCTCGATCGAATCAAAAACCATTGGTAAATCGAGAGTCGTTCGAGATTCGATAACTATGCAATTCATCTTGAAGATCAAATAGTGACATCGCATGTGCTACTAAGAAACCATTTTTTAAAGCACATCATGTACTCTGGCCAAAGATTTGTCACACTAATATCTCCTCAGATCGCATAGGATATCCACGCTCGCAAGCATGTGGTGAATCCTTGACAACAAAGCATCGACTCCTATATGTATCGTAACTGCACCCAATCCCGACACCTTATGACCCCAATAGAGTCGGTAAACGAGTCAAAGTACAGTACTAGCATATAGAGTCTCAATGATGTTTCAAGTAGTAAGGACTAATGGTGTACAACCAAAATCGCGGACTTTATTCACTCGATAAGTGATAACCACTTGGAAAATCCGGATAGGGTAGTTCGATCATTCATCATATGAATATCCATTTTCATGCTTCGAACATCTCTATGTTTCATACCAATGAAACATGGTACTCGGCATCGCAAATGCTAGTCTCAATCTCGAGCGATCCTTATCCTTATTTGTGGACGGCTCAATTAACTAGGAACTGTTTAGAATATACAGTGAACATAAGATGTGTTTCATGACAGTGATCTCTCTATATTCACTATCTCATCTTACTTTAGTATATTCAAGGTCTTTATCAAAATAGCAATAGTATATCATTATATAATAATAAGATAAAGTGAACGCCATTTAAAGAACGTATATTATATTAAAAAAAGATTATTTACAAAAAGAGACTCTCAAAGCCCTTAGCCACAAGTTGGCTAACGGGGCATCAACTCTTTCAAGACCTTGGACTAGTAAAGAGGAATGAGAAGATTTTGTTATAAGCTTGTTGTGATCAGAAACTGCAAGATTTTGAGAAGTTCAAAACAAGAGAAGAAAGGGATGATTCGACATTAACCTCGACAGGTAGAATAACTCGAGAACATGGTGGTTTTCGAGTTTATTAAATCACATACATGCATGTTTAGTTGTTTTTGCTTGATATCTTATATGCCTTATTTGATCTACTTGATTTAGTTGATTTTTTTTCTTACTAAATGAGTTTGTTTGATTAAACATTCTTTCTTATTTAAGTTTGAGAAGTGTAGATTATTATGAACGATTTAATTGTGGTAATATTTCTGATAGAGTCGAATTGTAATCTACTTGAGCCACAATTCTTTCGAAATCCCAAAATCAGAATCGAAAAGAAAATATTGGACGTGGTGAACTTATATATGTGAGGCTAGGAATCAGATTTGAGTTTCTATTGCCAGAATTCTTTATATAGTGTTCACAGTCCAGGAAAAAAGAGCTTGTTACCACCTCGAGCGGGAGCATAGGTGGGAGGCATGATTTTGGCCATATTCTTTTTCCGGGATCCCAAAGAGATTATTATGAATATCGATTCTACAAGATTGAAATCCATTACCCTTTAACCTATACCTATGTCGTTATGTTATTGAGTTATTTGCTTCGAATGAAATCCGGAAGGTAAGGGTATATGGAATTTGTGATTTGTGATAGTAGAATATTGATTTGATATGTTTATATGTTTATATACATGTCTTTCATACTGAGATGTATTTCTCACCGGAGTTATCCGGCTGTTATTTTGTTTGTATGTGTGCATTGCATCAGGTTGGGCAGAAGCGAGTCAGAGGATGACTTGAACAACTTGAGATTGAGAGATTTAGAGTGGAGACTCGGGTTAAGAAGATAGTCGCTGTCAAACTCATCTGTGGAGTGTATTAATCAGATTTGAGTTTGATGTATTGTATTTGTAGGAACTTATACATGCTATAGTTTGTATATATTTACATGTTCTACCTATGAATCATTGCATTATTGGTTGGAAGTGTTTTTAAGGTTGCAATAACATTATGTTATGCACCAGACAGCATGAGCAGAATTCTGAATTTTTGCATAGAGCATCTCTCGCTCGATCGGTGAACTTCAACCGATCGAGCAAGGCCCTTTTAATTTTGGGCAGATGGTTGTCGAATTGTGCTTGCTCGATCGGCTAATTTCCACCGATCGAGCGAGGCCTTGATTTAAAAAAAAAATTTGATGGCTTTTGCTTTCAAGTTCAGTTTGATTGCTTGTAAGTTATTTCGTTTAATTATCAGTTTTATTCTGATTGCGAGTCGATTATTGAGATTAGCACCCGAGGTCCCCACAAAAGTGATCATGGAATTAATTATCAAGGAATACGAAGCCTTAGTTGATCATAAGATAATGTCTCTCGAAGACAAAGTGAATATGATAAAGACACATAAATTCACGCCATATCCTCCAGCCACTGCAGAGCAATTGGCTAGGATAGAACCAAAGTATATGCAAAGGATTGGTGCTTCCAGTCTTGAAGACATCTTCTATCCAGTAGGTGTTTTTCATTTAAAGCTTATAAAAGAGCTTCAAGTACTTGAGAAGATCACCAATTCTCCCAATTATCAACAGACAGCATCAAAAGAACTTAACACCTCTATATCATACTGGATGATGGATGTTGAATGGGAGATCTATTTTTGTAATAACTAAATTTATGAATAAACTTTCTCATTTTTCTTTCGTATGAATCTAATTTATTTCATAGCACAATATCAAACTTCAAGCATATAATTGACTAATTATATCAGTAGGAAAGCTTAGTGATGTTGTTATGCTGACTTGGGGCCCGAGCTACAATAGTGTAGTTGGGTTGGGCTATTGATTAAGCCGGGCAATAGGGATAAGGACAAGCAGAATGTCGGGCACTAGCTTTTTTTGCTTGCAATGGATTTCTGCACACACTTGAAAACAAAAAGCTCGTTATTGGGCGTCGCAAGGTTTTCTGACTGGGCCAATCTGATGCTTAAGTCAAAAAATAGACTAGAAAAGAGAGAGTGAGCTTAGGAAAGTATAAAGAATATATGGTAATTTGGAAAAGTGACCTCCCCTTTTGATACATGTTTGGAGGTATTTATAGGCCTTGGAATGAAAAGACTCCTTCGATATCTCCGAGTAGTGGCCACGATGCTGCGTCGTTGATGATAATGTCAGGATACCCGAGGATATGAAAACGTGATAAAGTGAGGAGGAAGTGCTCCTGAATAATAGGGATGCCCTTTCGGGAGCTGAATTGGTCATACAAACTCCCCGGATCATGTGATAACCCGAGCTCTGCTCTGTCTTCCCAGGGCTTGGTATAGCATCTCGAGCTCCTTATTTTTCCGGGCTTTATCCATCCTTCTTAATCAGGCCTATCATTTTAGCCTGGATGTGATGATAACTTGGGATCTTCCTGGGGTATCACCACTCCTCCTTAAAATATTCGGGTTATAGTCTTACTCGCTATCCCGAATAAACTACATAAAGCTTCTTCATGAACTTATCTTCGCCATCCATCATGACCTTGATATCTCGGGATATCACCACTACCCCGAAAAAAGTTGGGCTAGAGTCAAGCTCTTTGTCCCGAGAACTAGCTTTGAATTTTGGGCGGGAAACCACTATGTTTTCAAAATTCAGGTGGGTTAGGGCTTACATCACCCTGACCTCAGCCCTAGCAGTTGAAGAGAAGTACGGCTGTCAGACGATTGTCAGATGTCCTTTCAGGTTCCCTATTCATCATTACCTCTACCCGAGCTGCCCGGTGCAAGTTCCCAAGTCCATCTTCACCGTTCGATGCACCCGGGATGAACGGATGAGATCTTTTCTTCCCCTCTAAAATTACAAACACTCCAACTCCCATTCTCATTTTCCGCATTTTGCATTCTTCTCCTCCTTCCAGATATCCGATCGTGTCAAGTTTCCTCCGGCGTCGCTTTGTTGCCCGTTTTGATCACTTTCTACCTTTTTCTATAAGTTTTTACTTCCGATTCTAGTTATTATGTATGATTTTGCTTCCTCAACCTCCGGCACAAATGCGCGTGGCTCCTCAAGAGTTGAGTCCGCCACCTTGCGCTCTGATTCCCCTCCCCCTGTTTCTTCTTTTGTTCATACCATCGCTCCGTTCCCTCCCTCAAACCAAAAAAACAAAAGTACTAGGTCGGGCCCTCTGCTTCCCCTATTGGGAATAAGGGCGAGGAGAAAATCTCCCCGACCCTCGCCAACATCCCCTCCAAGAAATCTTAGGCCCTGAGGGCCCTTGGTTTTCTGTTCTGCGAAGAACCCTTCACCTGAAGTCTATAGAAGAACTCCGATCTATGGGTAATATTTGCCCTTCTTACTCCATTATTATTCTGGGACCTCTGGTCCGGGCTGATCAGCCCCCCGAGGGCTTTTATACTTTTTCAAAATCAACTCAGGAGTGGACTCTGTTTCCCTATACCTTCTTTCTACTATGAGGTAGCCCAATTCTTATGGGTTCCCCTCAACCAATTCCTCTCAAACTCCTTTCGGATTACGGCTGCCACCTTCATCTTATTTAAGATGAATAACTTGGTCATCACCCCTCTGATTCTTCATTACTACTGTGTCTGCCGTTTTAACGAGGCAGTATTTTTCTTAACTGCCCGGCAGAACTCCCGGTTTCTTGATGATATCTCTTCTTCCTTGAAGGTATGGAAAGAACAATTTTTCTACATTCAACTCCCTTTTGCCTCTACCAAGTCCATAAATTCTTACCCGAGCTCCCATCCCAGCCCGATCTTCCCAAAAGATACAAACTTGAGGAACCCTTCCTCCGTAGCCAAAAAATGGTTGAAAACCAGACCTTTCCCTCCTCTACTCTGATCCAAGAGAAAAACTTATTTGCTTTTGGGCTGGGTGCTCGAATAATAGACCCTCTAGACAGGGTGATTGATGAATTTGTAGCACCACACTCTCCTCCCGGTATGTTATCCCTTTTTACTCGTTAGTACTGAATCCACTGTTTTTTATTAACGTGTTTACTCATATTTTCTTTTCACAGCAAATTCCAAAACAAATTCAAAGCCTAAAATCATGAAGTAGGATTTTACCCAGAAATGTGCTGCTGAGAAGGCCGAAACAGAAGAAAAAGAGCGGTCCCAGCTTGCTGAGGTTGAGAGGAAAGCCCGAGTCCTGAATCTGTCTGAGGAAAGATGGGCTCAAGAGACATGAGCCCCGATTCCTCCACTGATCCAAGCAGCGACAACTCCTTCACTCAGAAAACAAACCCTGGTAAACCTAGTGGTCAAAGAGGTCGGCCCCCCTTAATGCTCCCACCCTAATCTTTAGGATCCGACTCCTCCCCAAACTCATAATAGAAAAGCTTCCTGTGATCCGGAACATGTTGTTCTGAGTGACACCGAGGAAAAGAGACCAATTTCCCCTTCCTTCTGACCTCTGGGGCCCTTTTACCAAGCTCCCTTGGGATCCAGTCCCTTTGCTGCCCGGGACAACTTATTCCAGGCTAAAGCTTCTGGGCGTTGGGTACGACTGCTGAAAGGGCTCCTGACATCGACTGAGCAGATCCACCTCTACCAGCGAGACCCAGCGAGCAAGTACTTTGAGGTACCAACCGGGTTCTATCGGTAAGACTTCTCCCTTGCAACTATGTTTTCTTCTGTATTTTACCATGTTCTAACATTTTTGAACTTCAGGGGTTGCAAATGTTAGCAGATTCTTATGAGGAAGCAACCCGATTTTCTCAAATGGAGACTGACCAAGCTTATGTCGAGGCAAAGCGAGCCCGGTATGCTAGCGAGCTACATAAGCAACTCGAACTGGACGTGGAGATGGCCAAGAAAACTCAAGAACAAGCTATGAATGGTCTGTGGGCCACAACCGAGGTAGATTTGCATCAGCTACATTTTGCTTAGGAAGCACTGTCTCGGGCCCAAGCAGGGGAAAAAGAGGCCCGAGACGCCCTCTCTTCTACTACCACCGCACTTCAATTGGCTTAGGCTGAAGCTATGCAGGAGAAAGTTGAGTCAAAATTGTGAAGACCTCGGGTTGCTAATCTTTTATTAGGGCAAATTAACAATTAATCATAATTGAATCAAACTTGAAACAAGATAATCAAAGACTGATTTTTTTAAAAAAAGTACACGGACTCCGTGCACAGGTCCGTGCTTAGGTCCGTGCATTAACCTGTACGCACAATAAAAAGATGCAAGGTACACGGACCCCATGCCCCCTCCTTGTCTAGGTTCTTGCCCAAGTTTTCAAAAATTTGAACTCTCTGCCTCGACTATAGATCACACGGACCCCTGCACGGAGGTTGGCACGGGGTCCATGCCTTTGCTTTTTTGCACATATTAAAATCAGTGGGGGTACACGGACCCTTGCTCAAAATATGCACAGGGTCCGTGCCCTGCTACAAATCAACAATATGAAGTTTCCAAATCTGAAACAAAATGATAAATGTAATATTTCAATCTACATCAAGCTACTAAATAATATACATGCATTATAAATCCATCCTAGCATCTTCATCAAATATGAATATAAACTAGGATTCAATAAATTATAAAACATGTACAATGTGCCTTGTATTCTAACATTTTTACAAAATTCAAATAATACATGTAATCTGTTTAAAACCCGAGTCACCACTTCTAATCTTTCAATCTTGAGCTATTCAAGCCATGTCTGACTTGCTCATGCCCCAACCTAATGCAATGCACACATACAAACAAAGCAACATCCGGATAACTCCGGTGAGAATAACTCTCAGTATGAACGATATGCATATACATCATATAATCATATTGAATCTATATGCCATGATAATCTTAAATCATAAACATGTAATAACATGTAAATCATAAAAGCGTATACAACGATAGCATTTCAAACAGATAAACACATTCATATCTTGAATGACATATAATAACATTCTATCATTTATCAACGCATATTCTAAACCATAAAAATCTCTAGGTTAATGCATAAATGCAATGCATGTTTCAAGGAATAGGCTATCAAATCCGATAACAATAAATCTTTAGTTCTTGGGATCCTGGGGAATATAATCTTTAACAGACCACCGAATCTCCCAATCGAGGTGGCGTCAATTGACTTTGGTGCAACTATAGTGAGTCATCTAGCTCTGGAAGTGAATCTACAATCCATGCCACTCAACTATAGCTCTCTAAACGTCATTTCGCAATCTAGGCCAATCAGCCCTCTATGCTTTTCAATGTAGGGTTCAAGATGAATGCAACGTAATCTTGATGCATTAAATAATAAAAATACTGTAAAACAACTTGAACACATAATTCACATAACCATTCAAAGCGACAATATCAATTAATTCATATTATAACACATAAACATATAAGTATGTGATTTTAGGAAACTCGATATTCAAAATAAATCTCGAGTTATTCTTTCCAGCATATCTAATGTCTATTCATACCTTTGATCTTGAATCTTTCACGTCTGAGTCATCAAAATTCTGCTAAATCGCCTCTTTCTAAGCTTGATCACAACAAGCTCTATTCAACTCTTTGTTATTCTAATTCTTGATTCAACTTGAAATAGTTCGATCTCGTCAACTTGAATTAACTATCTTCCACTTCACATATGAAATGGATTGATATACAATTCAATCATCTTGATTCAATCTCATCTATTCATTAAACGTAAAAAATTAATCGAATATCCGTAATTCAAACCGGCGGCGTAACAATTCAAATTCAGTATTTTCAAAAGCTTAAAAATCATCTTATCCATAATTTAACTTATCATTATCACCACTTCAGCAGCTACATTTCGAATTATACAGCCCCCAAAAATCAGTATTCCGAAAATTCTTTCAAAAATAAAAAACATGTTCAAACGACGATTTTTTCTCGATCCGTCTTAGATATGCTATCGTTGTATATACTAAAACACGTTTATACAATCAAATCTTAATTCTAACAACATCATAAAATTTAAACATGGTATAAATTCATAAAAATTACGTCAAAACATAGTACTCGAAGCCGTGATCGCAAATATACGATCAATCAGAAATTCAACCGGGCGGATTGTCTTTTATCGGATTTGAAAATGAACGAAATGTTTGGGAATATAATTTCTCCATTTCTCTCGTTTTCTTGGCTGAATTTCTGATGGAATACACATCTCCAAACTCTTATATTCATGTACACACGTGTAATACACTAACCATGCACTAATTGCATTTTAGTTCTCCATAATTGCAATTCAGTCCCTGATCAATTTAATCCCATAAATAATCAATTAAATCCATTTCATTTTTGGGACTTGGAATTTAAATCTTTAATCCCATAAATAATCCATTTAAATATTCTAATCTTTTAATTTAAGAATTTCGGATATTAAAATCTTAAAATCCGTAAATTCTCAAATTAAATATTTTCGACCCGAAATTTAAATCTCTACTTCCGTAAATTCTCAAATTACTATTTTCTAATATTCAGAATTTAAATCTCAAATCCCATAATTAATTATTAAATACTTTCGGGCTTTACAATTCCTCCCCTCTAAGGAATAATTTCATCCTCGAAATTGCATTCGATCTTATTGTTGCATTGCAATAAACTATATAGGTGACTAAAGCAATACTTACTTCAATTCTGTGAGCTTTAGATATCTGTTCTGATACCTTCTCTTATGCTTATACGTGATTGCTTCTTCAATCATAGTTAATCCATTGTTCTATAATAACTGATTCAACTTATATCTGAGCTGCTCTTCCTCTAAATCAAAATATGCATCAGCTATTCTTCTTAACTCACAATCTTATCGGCTTCTGCTTTATCTGATTGAATTCACATAACATATTATAGCCTATGTTCTTCAGCTTATGCGTATGTATCACATTTCGTATATCTGACAATTCTGGATTGAGTATTAATCAATAAGCTAGATTGAATACTCACAAAGATCAGTCATTGAATCCCTTTTGAAATCTCTTTCTGAATTGGAGAATTCTTTGAAAATAAATTTTCTTGATAATAATTCTGTTCATATATCAAAATCTGTATCTGTAATTCTTCTGCTATCTCTGTTGTTTCTGCTTTATTCTTGTTCTGTTCGGATAAATCTTCATATTCTCTATCTTTTGTTGAATCATATCTGTTCTGATAGCTGATACTTCTGAAATATCGTCTCAATATAAAGACAATTATGCTTTTATTATCATCTGATAAACAAATCAGTGTCTCTATATCTATCAGATAGCTTTCACAGAAATTATAGTAATCAAGTGGCAGAAAGTCAATCAGCTAGTACCAAATGTAGTACTATAGTTCTGAGCATGTTCTCGGAAATCTGGATAGTCACATCTGACAGTCCATGAATCAGAGGATGGTATAATGAAATTTCATAAAACCAAACACTCAGAACATCTGACAATCAGTGCCACAATCTAGAAAACAAATCTCAAGTCTCTATCTCAACAATACACTTCAATAATTGAAAGAGTGGGTGCCCGGTTAGCCAACTTGTGGCTAAGGGCTTTTATGACTCTATGTATAAATAATCTTTGTTTAATATAATTTACATTCATTAATGGCATTTTCTTTGTCTTTTTTCATATTGTTATATTTTGATATACTATTGTTGTTTTGATAAAGATCTTGAATATACTATAGTGTAAGTAAGATGAGATAGTGAATAAAGAGAGATCACTATTATGAAACACATCTTATAGTCACTGTATATTCTAAACAGTTCCTAGTCAATTGAGCCGTCCGCTAAAAAGGATAAGGATCGCTCGAGATTGAGACTAGCATTTGTGATGCCAAGTACCACGTTTCATTGGTAATGGACATGGAGATGTTCAAAGCATGCAAATGGATATTCATATGATGAATGATCGAACTACCCTATTCGAACTTTCCAAGTGGTTATTATTATTTGAGTGGATAAGTTTGCGGTTTTGGTTGTATACCATTAGTCCTTACTACTTGAAACATCATTGAGACTCTATATGCTAGTACTGTACTTTAACTCGTTTACCGACTCTATTGGGGTCATCAGGTGTCGGGATTGGATACAGTTACGACACATATAGGAGTCGATGCTTTGTTGTCAAGGATTCACCACATACTTGCGAGTGTGGGTATCCTATGCGATCTGAGGAGATATTAGTGTGACAAATCTCTGGCCAAAGTACATGATGTGCTTTAAGAAATGGTTTCCTAGTAGCACATGCGATGTCACTATTTGATCTTCAAGATGCATTGCATAGTTATCAAATCTCGAATGACTCTCGATGTACCAATGGTTGTTGATTCGATCGGGATATATGGATAAAGGGACCGTACTGTACGCTAACCAAAACCTACTGGTTCTTGCAGGCACTATCAGTGATACCTAGGGAATCATGGGGCGATGTTTCTAGACGCTCTTACCATGATTCGTTGGGCAAGTCGAAAATCGTTGTTCCGAGTCACAAGGAGTTGTGAGCCCACGGCTAGCTGTATCCCTGAACCATTGAGGGTCACACAAGTAATGGATTACTAAATCCCGTTGAGATAGTTAAATTTAAAGAGTTAAATTTAATGAAAAAGAAGTTGGATTTCTTAACTAAAGGGAGTGCAATTTCCTAAAATGACATATGTATGGGCATTTTTTGAAATCACTGAATTCGGATTCAGAAAAAATTATCTTGACTTTAAAAGATGCAGAAATGGTTTCTGTGCACATTGGTGAAATCAGTTTATCAATCGGAGTCATGATGAATTTTATATTAATTTCTATAATAACAGGCTTGGCTTTTTGGGTTTAAGTTATGGATTATGGGCCCTAAGGATTTAGAGTACTAATATAATTATAACTTAATCTAGTCTAGAAATTATCTATAAATATAGGTGTAGTGTTCAAAAATTAGAGGCATTCCATTCTTGCAATTTTTGAATTACACACAAATATTTTCAAGGGGTTTTTTTTCGAAAATCCTCTACTCCCTTTTGAGAAAATTCGGTCTGTGATTTTTCTGAAAAGTCACTTTTTGAATTGACAGATCAAATCTATTTATTCTATACAATAAACATCTGGTTGATTTCTAGTGCAATCAATCAGAGGGTTTCTGTTTTCTATTCGTGGACCTAATTCCGGAGATTGATCGAGCAAGTCATCGGTTCCCGGGATTTACAACAAGAGCATAAATTCTGTTGGAGTGCATAAACAAGCCTTAGCTTGAAGAGGTAAAAATATTTAATTGTGAATTTATATTTTTACTTGCAAGATTTTAATCGTTAGGATTTGATACCCACGATATGGAATCGTTCCATATCAAAAAATAAAATTTTTAAACTTCCGCTGCTCCGGGTATCACATCCGTGTGATCAGAGAACGCATGTTCCAACAGTGGTATCAGAGACAGGTCGTAAACTTTGATCAAACGGTTAAAATTAATCGATTGTACAAAATTTTTAGCCTCGATTTTTGAAACAAAACGAAAAATTTTTAAAATTAAATTTGAAGGGAAACAAGGGCAATCGGGCAGCGCTCGGCACTGCCCAGGGCAGCGACGAGCTTCCCACCTCCACATGGGCAGCCCTGACCCACGTGGAGGCGGGGCTGCCCGGGAATGTCCCGGGCAGTCCGGAAATTTTAAAATTTGATTTTTTGGATTTTTTGAAATTTTTGAAATTTTAGTTTTTGGTCCGATCGAAAATTGTTTTTGATTGGTCCACGAGGCATCGGATCAAATTGTTTGAGTTCGAAATTTTTAAAATTGATTTTTGGATAAATTTGAATTTTTTGAAAATTTATAAATTTTATCCGTTAAATTAGATTTTATAAAATTAATTATTTTGGTACAATTGATGATAAGATATGATCTTATGAAAGTGATAAGTGTATTTTATACACTTAATTTATATATGCTTTTAATTGTTAATTGCTTGTTTCGAGCAGATTTATGTGGGTATTTTGTTGTTTTTGTGTTTACAGTGAATTGTGGAATTTTGGGGAGAAAAGAATAATTATTGAATTTATTTGGAGAAATAAATTAAAGAGTAAAGAATGGAGAAAGAAGAAAAGAGAAGAAACATAAAGAGAAAGAATGAACAATGTTGGGCTTTCTTATTGGGCTTATTGGTCAGCGCTTAATTGAGCGCTAATGGGGAGAAGAGGAAAGCTATCGCGCAAGATTTGGAAATTGGGAGAATTGAGATTTCGAGATCAAGGCGCGCCCGCGCCTTCACTTGAGCGCCCGCCCCGTCGATGTGTTTTGGAAATTTTATTAAATCGGGAAATTTTTATGGGCTTGATTTTGTGGGCTTTTGTGCACGCTATAAAAGGATTTTTGTCAGACTTGAGAAAGGGGAAAGCCGCCACACACGTACATTACAGAATATCAGAGAGTTGATCGTGTGATTTGTTGAGAAGATTTCTGGAGCTTAATCTGAAGAACGAAGACGGAGTTTGATAGTCCGGACACGGCGTCAACGACGGATTTGTTTCTTATCTTTTATTTAATTCTGAACATGTTTGGATTTATTATTTATTGTTTTCAGAATTTTATTATGAACTAATTTTTATAGTCTAGAGGTCGGATGGAACCTGGTGTAGACGCTTTCATGAATTTTTGATTTTATTGAATTGGATTTCTTCTAGATTAATTATTTTTTCTAGAATTGATGGTCTTTTCAATTATCTGATCAATAATTGATTTGTTATATTTATTTGAAGTCATTGCTCGGGAGAGGGGATTTTGAATAGGACATTAGAAAATACAATGTTAATTATTTATATAGCTCGGGAGAGTGTATGATTTTAAAAGAGCTTTTAAAAAGAACATTGTTTTGTGATAGATCACTGCAATAAATTCTTAATAGGAATATTGGAATTGAATTGTAGTTGATAAACATTATTTGTTGCTCGGGAGAGGGAAATAATAAACTTAAGTGTTCTTGGCTATTAATTGATTGGAATTCATGAAGATTAATTAATTAGGATTGATTGTTGTTGAAACCAGGTGAAATCTATACCTCTAGACCATTTTTCTCTGATTGATTTTTAATCTGAAAGTTGTGTGCGTGCTTTTAAATTTCTTAATTATTGTATTTTTATTGAAAAATCCTCAAAGTTTGATTTTCTAGATAAAGTTTAGACTATTTTAATTACAAGTACTAAATATTTTCATTTTACTTCCTGTGGGATCGATATCTGAATTATTCACTATATTAAAACTTGACACTCGTACACTTGCGAGGAAATTTCACAACAAGTTTTTGGCGCCGTTGCCGGGGAGTAAATTTTGATTAGTTTTTAGTCTAGTTACCAATTAGTCTAGATTTTAATTTAGAGTTTTTATTTTATTTTCTAAGTTACTAATTAATTTTTTCTTATCTTTTAATTGCAGTCTATGCGACGATCTCAAAGTGCTAATTCTCTAATGTTTAATCCGGAGATCGAGCGCACTGCACGTGCTTTAAGACGAGCTAGAAGAGAAGAAATTGAAAGAATGGCTGAACAAGAAGCAAATCAAGCTCCCCTAGTGCCAATTAGAGATCACTTCAGACCGACGATCCAGACTCACTATTTTGGAATCGCTCGAGGAACTATCAATGCAAACAATTTTGAGCTAAAGCCTGCATTGATAAACATGGTTCAATCGAACCAATTTAATGGGAGTGCCACAGCTGATCCTCATCTGCATCTCAGGACCTTCTTAGAAATTACTGATACGGTAAAATTTAATGGTGTTCCTGAAGATATTATACGCTTACGCTTGTTTCCATTTTCTCTCAGGGATCAAGCCAGAAGTTGGTTGCAATCACTGCCACTTGGAAGCATCACTACTTGGGAGGTGATGGCAGAAAAATTTCTTGCCAAATATTTTCCTCCTGCCAAAACCACCCAACTGAAGATCGAGATCAGCACCTTCCAGCATATGGACACTGAACAGTTATACGAGGCATGGGAAAGGTATAAAGAATTATTAAGACGTTGTCCTAACCACAATTTTGCAGATTGGGAACAGATCGAGTGGTTTTACAATGGACTGAATGCGCCTACAAGGATGAATGTCGATTCTGCTGCTGGAGGTACTATATTTGCGAAGGATCATGTTCAGGCTTATGATATGTTGGAGGAGATGACGGTCAATAGTTTCCAATGGCCATCGGAGCGTATAGGAGTAAAGAAACCAGCTGGAGTGTATGCAGTGGATCCTCTCATGTCCATCACTGCTCAGTTATCTGCACTGACTACGCAGGTAGCTTCTCTGAATAAAATTAATGTTGCAGATTCAACTGGAGTTGAAGGATCACCGGCCATAGAGCAAGTCAATTATATAAATCCAAATGGCTATCGAGGTTATGGAGCGTACAGAGTTAATCCTATTTCCAATACTTTTCACCCTAATTTGCGGAATAATGAAAATTTTTCATATACTAACAATACTAATAAGGGTGATGGTAAGTTGTCTTTAGAGGATATGGTTAGTACCTTTGTGCAGGAATCAGGTAAGCGGATGGCAAGAACTGAGTCTCGCCTTGACAGCTTGGAGACGCACATGGCCAACATGGGTGCAGTGTTGCAATCCATGGAGACTAGTATTGGGCAGTTGGCGAACGCACTGAAGGACAACAATCGCGGCCAGTTCCCTAGCAATACTGAGGTGAATCCCAAGGAGCAGTGCAATTCCATAAAAGTGCGGAGTGCCAAAGACGTTGGAGTTCAAATTCCTACTGTTGCGGATAAGAAACTTGAGGAAAAAGTTGAGGAGAAAGAGAAGGAGCCTGAACTGGAGCCGAAACCGATGTACAAGCCTCCACTTCCCTACCCGCAAAGGTTCAAGAAGAAAGCATTGGACGAGCAATTTTCCAAGTTCTTGGAGATTTTTAAGAAGATTCACATCAACATTCCCTTTGCTGAAGCTTTGGAGCAAATGCCGAATTATGCGAAGTTCATCAAGGAGGTGATGTCCAAGAAGAGGAGGCTGCTAGAGAACGAGGTAGTGAATTTAACGAAAGAGTGCAGTGCGGTACTTCAAAAGAAGATGCCACAAAAGCTTAAGGATCCAGGGAGTTTTACTATTCCTTGCACTATTGGCTCTTCTTATTTTAATAATGCACTTTGCGATTTAGGAGCTAGCATTAATCTCATGCCCTTGTCTGTTTTCAGAAGCTTAGGACTTGGTGAGGTGAAGCCCACCATGATCGCGTTGCAGTTGGCTGATCGATCTATCACATATCCGCTTGGAATCATTGAAGATGTTTTGGTAAAAGTAGATAAATTTATTTTTCCAGCGGATTTTGTTGTGTTAGATATGGAGGAGGATGCAAACATGCCCCTGATATTGGGGAGACCTTTCTTGGCCACTGCCGATGCCAAGATAGAGGTGAAGAGAGGTGCATTGTCAATGGGTGTGGACGGTGAGAGTGTAATTTTTAATATATTCATGAAGTCATCTAACACCCCTATTGAAAAATTATGCTTGATAGAGCCAGTTATGAATTTGGAGGGTCATTCAAAAGCCGACATTGCGGTTGATTCATCGAACGAGAGAGCGCCAAAACCACCAAAGAAGGCCACAAAAAAAACAAAATTTAAAAGGCAGTTCGTGGAATTTATTTGGCGAGTGAAAGAGAAGGGGAAGAATTAATCCCGTTAAAGTCAAACTGACGACTTTAAACTAAGCGCTACTTGGGAGGCAACCCAAGCATTTTCTTTTATTTTATTTTATTTGTTTTTATTTTTAGTTTATTTAATTTTTTTTATTTAATTAGCAGTGTTTTTTTTTATTATTTTAAATTTTTGAGCTAATTTTTCTTAATTTTCAAAAATTTGCAGGCTCCAGAAATCTCAAATTCGAGCAAGAGGCGCACCCGCCCTATTTATGGGAGCGCCCGCGCCTTACCTGGACGAAAGTGGAGTTATTTTGCGACTTAAAGGCGCTCCCGCGCCACTCCATTCGAGCCCCCGCGCCTCCCCTTCGTTGCACTAATACACGATAGCTCATCCACCAGTGCAATCGCGCCCTCTCAATTGCGCCTAAGACAGCACTAACGTGCATCCTCTACCACGCCACACAAGCGCTATCGCGCTCTCTCTACAGCGCTGCGTCCTAGCGCAAACGCGCTCCTTTACCCCTCCACATCAGGCGCTATCGCGCTCCTCAATAGCGCACTCACAAGCGCTATCGCGCTTCTTTACAGCGTTCCATCAAGCACCATCGCGCTCCTAACTAACACCATCAAGCGCTATCGCGCGATTGAACGGTGCATTATTATGCGCTATCGCGCATTACTTCAGAAATTTAAAAGCCCACTCCAGAGTCTACTCCTCCCAGACTTAAATCACGATCCCTCGTTCGAATCCATCTTTAAATCTCACGCACTGGCACGATCATCGTAAATCTTCCACTCAACAAAATATCATCATCTCGGATTTTGATCTTAATTACAAGGCAGAGATTCTCAAAATTGGTCTTGCTCCATCTACGCTTGAGAAAGGGGAATTTGGAGAATTTGGAAAATGTTATTCGTGAACGGTACAAAAGCTGAAATTTTATCTCTTACATTTGATTCTTGATAAATGTTGTGATTTGAGTCTATTGGGTTGTCTGAGCTGTGGTGTGGAGTACGTTTGATGCAGTGAAATTCTATATCATTTTATTCGTGCCTACCAAGTGTTTGTTGAATTGCTTGGGTTATATTTGAACGTTGGTTGCTGGAATTGTTGGGAGTTTAGTGCATTGTTTGAGGCATTTGATTTGATTTGAGTTGAATTATTGAGTTACAATGCCACCGAAAACCAAAGGGAAAGGAGCAATTTCTTCGTCCTCTGCTGCTTCATATGATAGACACAGATTTTGGAATGCCACAGCAGAGGAGTATTGTTTTGATGTAATGGAGCGAGGGATGCACAAAGAAAGAGGAATGAGTTTGAGAGAACATAGTGCACCGGCGTTAATTGAAGCTAAGAGAAGAGGTTGGGAGACATTTTTTAGGAGTTCACCAGATGCTGTTATATCATTGATTCACGAGTTTTATGCAAATTTGATGGTCAAAGACGTGAATCTAAAAGTTCGAGTTCGAGGGAAATTGGTGTCTTTTGATAAGAGTACAATTAACCGTCTCTATGAAATGCCGGATTTGGACATTTCTGATGATGAGTATGAGGTATTTAAGAATGAGTCATATCCAGAAAATATTATAATTCAGACTTTGTGTCATGATGGGGCGGAATGGAAGAGGAATTCAAAGGATGAAGCTGTTACATTTCCATCCATCTTTCTTAGACGAGAAGCGAATAATTGGCATGAGTTTGTGGCTGCCAAAATTTTGCCATCTGGGCATACATCTGATGTGACTAAGGTTAGAGCTAGTCTTGTGTACTGCATTGTCACTGGAAAATCTGTTGATGCTGGGAGGGTGATTCAGGAGTCTATTATTGCTGCAGTTAGGGGTTCCTCGACTATCAGTTTACCCCACTCGTCTTTGATTACTCAACTTTGCCGGTTAGCTGGTGTTGTGTGGGATGATACGGAGCAGATTCTTCCAATTTGAGGTCCTATAAGAATTATTGGTGAATTGAGACGGGACAAGAAGAAGAAAGCAGCCAGTACTTCTGAACAGGCAGCTGAACCACCGCAGCCCTCTGAGCCACTACCACACTTTGAGCCAGCACCTTCCCATTTGGAAGGACCTATGTCACTACCGACGCATCCGGCCACTGAGTATTCTACTCGTGATGATTCTACGGCCGTGCTTTCTCAGATGAAGAAGCAGTGGAAGATGATGCGAGCACACATGACATATATGCATGACTTCACTACCGCTCTTGCCCAGAATTATCCGCCCACTGTTGTGCCTTATCCACCTCCTCCGCAGTGGTCTTCTGATGATACTGCTGCTGCTGCACCTTCGTTCCATGGAGATGATGATGATGACGCCGAGTCCTGATGCTCGGTGTCGAAGGTATGAGTCTCTTGTTCTTTTTATTGTTTTTAATCATTAGGGACAATGATTACATTAAGTTTGGGGGGGTGAATCAATGTTTGATTTAGTTTGATTTAGTTGTTTGATTGTTTGGTTGAAAGTTGAGTTTTGAATTTTATAGATAAAATTTTTTGTTGAGTTTAGTTGTTTTTGGTTGAGTTGAGTTGAATTTAAAAGAAGTTGAGAAAGATATGGATGCATGGCCAATGAAAAATATTTTTGTGCGATAACTGAAATCCATGATTGTCCACCTATCTGACAAATATTTTTGAAAATATGGAACCAATTAGATGAACAATTTCCTATATACTCTGTGATTAATGCTTGAATCTGATTTTTGAGACATACAGACATAGATATGATTGATGCATTGTTTGAAATTTTTGGGCCTAATTTTCATTGAATTTATCCTTAGTTGCCCATTTGAGCTACACTTGTATATTAGTACATTGAGGTACGAGAAAATCTGAATTTTTTTGTGAAAATCATCGTTAACTACTGATGATTATTTTTTCTGCACTGATTGAGATTTGTATGATTTAATTGTGGATTGACACTTGTCTAGAACTAGTTCGAACACTCTTCGAGGCGAAATACGGGCAAAACTGAGATTAGGAATGATTTAGGCGATTTTTCTGAATTCGTTTGAGCCTTTCAAGCTACCTATTACTATTTTATCCCTAGTACCTTGTTTGAACTTTATTGAAAATCGAATGGCATGCGTGGAAACGTGTGATTAAACCCCCATTCGTAATTATTTCAAGGTCCTACATTGACTACCTGAATAGCCTATACACTATGTCCCACCTATAAAAGGAGTAATTTGAATGCTAAAATGTTTTATGCTCCTAGTTTTATTTGTGAGAAAAAGGATTGGTGTGGTGGATGAATTGAAAAGATGAAAAAAAGGTAGTAGAAAAAAGAGTTGAAAAATGTGGTTGAAAAAGTTGTGAAAGAAAGAAAAAATTTGTGAGAGAGTTGTGAAAAAGTTGAGAAATGAAATAAAAGAAGAAAGGATATGAAATTGTGAATGAAAAAGGAGTTGAAGTTAGAATGAGCATAAAAATATGAATTACTCCTTATTTTGAATTCTTATCCTTTATTTGTAGCCATGAGCCAGACCTTACATTATAAGCTGAATAAGTCCTATTGACCGAGTCTCAGTTGCCCAATATACTAGTGGAGAAGAGTTGCGAGAATTTAGCCTATGGACTGTTGATTGATGCTTTTAATGATTATGAATTTTGATCTAAACACGCACACACTATTATTCTTTGCATTTACCTATTTGTGAGTGTTTTTTATTAATATCCTATATTTGATCCTATGCTATCCTTGAAAAGTCCTCATTATCTATGAATGTTTGAATTGAATTTGGAGAATGGTGTTTTGAACTTGAGTTGCGGAGATTGTGAGTTTATGCGGTTATTATTTTGTGATTGGCTAAAACTTTCAAGTGTTAGTAGGTTGGATATGATTGGATTTGATATTTTTGAAATCATTGATGAGGCCATTGTTCCATAATATTTCTTGACTATTCTTGTTGGTTTTTGATAGAATGAGTTTTTGGAATTTAATAGTTTTGCTCGGGACTAGCAAAAGTCTAAGTTTGGGGGTATTTGATAAGTGTATTTTATACACTTAATTTATATATGCTTTTAATTGTTAATTGCTTGTTTTGAGCAGATTTATGTGGGTATTTTGTTGTTTTTGTGTTTACAGTGAATTGTGGAATTTTGAGGAGAAAAGAATAATTATTGAATTTATTTGGAGAAATAAATTAAAGAGTAAAGAATGGAGAAAGAAGAAAAGAGAAGAAACGTAAAGAAGAGAAGAAGAGAAAGAATGAACAGTGTTGGGCTTTCTTATTGGGCTTATTGGTCAGCGCTTAATTGAGCGCTAATGGGGAGAAGAGGAAAGCTATCGCGCAAGATTTGGAAATTGGGAGAATTGAGATTTCGAGATCAAGGCGCGCCCGCGCCTTCACTTGAGCGCCCGCCCCGTCGATGTGTTTTGGGAATTTTATTAAATCGGGAAATTTTTATGGGCTTGATTTTGTGGGCTTTTGTGCACGCTATAAAAGGATTTTTGTCAGACTTGTGAAAGGGGAGAGCCGCCACACACGTACACTACAGAATATCAGAGAGTTGATCGTGTAATTTGTTGAGAAGATTTCTGGAGCTTAATCTGAAGAACGAAGACGGAGTTTGATAGTCCGGACACGGCGTCAACGACAGATTTGTTTCTTATCTTTTATTTAATTCTGAACATGTTTGGATTTATTATTTATTGTTTTCAGAATTTTATTATGAACTAATTTTTATAGTCTAGAGGTCGGATGGAACCTGGTGTATACGCTTTCATGAATTTTTGATTTTATTGAATTGGATTTCTTCTAGATTAATTGTTTTTTCTAGAATTGATGGTCTTTTCAATTATCTGATCAATAATTGATTTGTTATATTTATTTGAAGTCATTGCTCGGGAGAGGGGATTTTGAATAGAACATTAGAAAATACACTGTTAATTATTTATATAGCTCGGGAGAGTGTATGATTTTAACAGAGCTTTTAAAAAGAACATTCTTTTGTGATAGATCACTGCAATAAATTCTTAATAGGAATATTGGAATTGAATTGTAGTTGATAAATATTATTTGTTGCTCGGGAGAGGGAAATAATAAACTTAAGTGTTCTTGGCTATTAATTGATTGGAATTCATGAAGATTAATTAATTAGGATTGATTGTTGTTGAAACTAGGTGAAATCTATACCTCTAGACCATTTTTCTCTGATTGATTTTTAATCTGAAAGTTGTGTGCGTGCTTTTAAATCTCTTAATTATTTTATTTTTATTGAAAAATCCTCAAAGTTTGTTTTTCTAGATAAAGTTTGGACTATTTTAATTACAAGTACTAAATATTTTCATTTTACTTCCTGTGGGATCGATATCTGAATTATTCACTATATTAAAACTTGACACTCGTACACTTGCGAGGAAATTTCACAACAGAAAGGATAAGATAAAATTTGATTTTATCTTTTTAATTATGATGCCATTGCATGTTATCCAATTATTTAATTGTTGAATTAATTATTGGATAAAAGGATGATCGATTGCCATGACCAATATTATAGGTGTATGTTAGGTTGTTTACATTTGGTTTTATTGTTGTTGGGTTTTATTAATGGGATTGATTTATGGCCCAATTTGAATTGTCATTTGTAATAAAAAGTGGGTCTGGTTTATGGCCCGTTCCCACCCTTAAATATGTATCCCCTAATTGTCATCGAAATTTATTGTAAATTTATTAGATGTAGTGGGAGATAAAGATTTGAAGACAAAGGTGGGCCCAGCAGACAATAAAGACCGAAGAAATGTAAATTGGAAGCTCAATGTAATAGGATTGCATTGCATACTTGTATATCACCTAGGATTGGACTTAGACTCGTGATTGGCAACCACGGGTCGATTAGTGATTGGGATAGATCATCCTTTAAATAATATATAATATTATTATTGTATACATGTTTAGACTAAATTGTATGAATCCCGCAAGCATACAAATATTGCATGATGAGACAATTTTCAAAATTAAAAATTCCTCATTTTAAATATGATTTAAAATTGATATCAAGATAAACAAATGGGAATTTAAATATTGTTTAAATGTTCCTGCCTTCCATCAACGATCAATGTATGAGATGCTACCCGCTCATATTATTGGGGGGGCCCATTCGTCGAAAAGCTGTACATTGGATCGACACATGTTGTAATTTGGGTGGAACTCCCATGGGATTGGCTCATATTATTGGGGATCCACATGGCGACCGTCCATCACAACTTAATATTGATGGGTCATCTTGACATGTCACATTAAACGGCGTCATATTATTGGGCCCTTATTGGATATGAGCTAAAAACATGGGGGTTGCTTTGGAAGCAATTGGGCTCTACCTTTTGAAAATTATATTTGGCTGATATTATTCGGGACTATAATTTGTCAATTGGACTCCATGTTCTCACTAAAGAAACAAGTTTCCCGTTTTCACTAGAGGGTAGTGAAATCGTTAAAATAGTGGGAGTGAAATTCATAAAATTAAATCTCGCCATATTTTATGTCTTAGTAAATTAATTAAACAATCACTGATTATTGTCTGTTTCTTTTCAGTATTTCATTACAATGAATTCGCGCAATCCACTATACTCAATTCTCGAACAAAACAAATTGACTGGCGTAAACTATACGGAATGGTTCCATAAATTAAAGATTGTTCTAAACTCGGAGAAAATTTTCTACGTGTTAGAAAAGAATCCTCCAAAGGAAGCACCGGCTAATATAAGTCTGGAAGAATTGGCAAAACTTGATCAATGGTGGGACCATGATATCAAGTCTAAATGCTATATGCAAGCTTCAATGTCTGATGAACTCCAGAGGCGATTTGAGGATGCCTTGAATGCTGCTGATGAAAGAGTGGGTGCCCGGTGAGCCAACTTGTGGCTAAGGGCTTTGATGACTCTTTGTATAAACAATCTTTTGTTTAATATAATTTACACTTTTTATAAAGGCGTTTACTTTATCTTTTATCATATTATTATGTTATGACATACTATAAGATGTTTAGATGAAGACCTTGAATATACTATAGTGTATGTAAGATGTGGTAGCACATGGGGATGGCTATCATGAAACACATCTTATAGTCACTGTATATTCTAAACAGTTCCTAGTCGATTGAGCCGTCCGTTAATAAGGATAAGGATCGCTCGAGATTGAGACTAGCATTTGCGATGCCGAGTACCACGTTTCATTGGTATGGAACATAGAGATGTTCAAAGCATGCAAATGGATATTCATACGATGAATGATCGAACTACCCTATCCGGACTTTCCAAGTGGTTATCACTTATCGAGTGGATAAAGTCCGCGGTTTTGGTTGTACACCATTAGTCCTTACTACTTGAAACACCATTGAGACTCTATATGCTAGTACTGTACTTTGACTCGTTTACCGACTCTATTGGGGTCATCAGGTGTCGGGATTGGGTACAGTTACGACACATATAGAAGTCGATGCTTTGTTGTCAAGGATTCACCACATACTTGATAGTGTGGATATCCTATGCAATCTGAGGAGATATTAGTGTGACGAATCTCTGACCAGAGTACATGATGTGTTTTAAGAAATGGTTTCTTAGTAGCACATGCGATGTCACTATTTGATCTTCAAGATGTATTGCATAGTTATCGAATCTCGAACGACTCTCGATTTACCAATGGTTGTTGATTCGATCGGGATATATGGATGAAGGGACTGTACTGTACGCTAACCAAAATCTATTGGTTCTTGCAGGCACTATCAGTGATACCTAGGGAATCATGGGGCTATATTGCTAGGCGCTCTTACCATGATTCGATGGGCAAGTCGGAAATTGTTGTTTCGAGTCACAAGGAGTTGTGAGCCCACGGCTAGCTGTATCCCTGAATCATTGAGGGTCACACAAGTAATGGATTTTTAATCCCCGTTGAGATAGTTAAATTTAAAGAGTTAAATTTAATGAACAAAGAAGTAGGAATTCTTATATCAAAGTAGAGGAGTAAGATTTCCTAAAATGACATAGGGATGGGCATTTTTGGAAATCACTGAATTCGGATTCAGAAAATTTATCTTGACTTTAAATTGGTTTCTGTGCACATTGGTGAAATTGGTTTATCAATCTGAGTCACGATGAATTTTATATTAATTTCTGAACATGCGGGCTTTGCTTGTCAGGCTTGAACTTATGACTAATGGGCCCTAAGCTGTTAGCAGCCCACATTATAAATAAGTTATTGCAGTTCAAAAATTACACAACAGAGGTCACAATTTTCGAAAACCCTAGCTGTTTTTCTCTCTAAGTGGCCGCCCCCCTCTCCCTCTCTGCTCGAAAATTCCAGCCTGTGAATTTTGAATTTGCAGTCTGGTTTAACGGATCAAATTCGTTAATTCTCTTCGTAGAAACTTCTGATAGATTTTCTAGTGCAATCTATCAGAGGGATTAAACTTCTGTTCGTGGACCTGATTGAAGAATTGTTCGTCCATCAGTTCTTGGGATATACAACAAGAGCAGAGTAATCTGTTGGTGTCCATAATCTCGATTCGAGATTGAAGGTAAAAATTTAATTGTTATTTAATTTTTACACGCACAATTTAATCATAAAGTTTTGATACCTATTATGGAATCGTTCCATATAAATTTTTAAACTTCCGCTGCACCGGGTATCAATTCTGATTGATCTGATCACCGTTCTCCAACAGTGGTATCAGAGACAGGTTGCTCAGATCAAGCGATTAAATTAATCGATTGTACAAAATTTTTAAGCCTCGGTTTTTGAAACAAAATAAATTTTTTAAAAAAATAAATTTTTTTTTTCGGGCAAAACACGGGCAGCGATTGGATCGCAGCCCGGGGGCAGCAATGGTCGCTTCCCAAGGGGCAGCGACGGGCTGCCCGGGATCGTTCCGGGCGGCCCGGGAAAAATTTATTTTAATTTTTAATTAAAATTTTAATATGTTAAAATTCTATTTTTGGTCCGATCGAAAATTGTTTTTGATTGGTCCACGAGGCGTCGGATCGAATTGTTCGAGTCCGAAAATTTTAAAATTGATTTTTGGATAAATTTGAATTTTTGGAAAATTTATAGATTTTATCCGTTAAATCAGATTTTATGAAATTAATTATTTTTGGTACAATTGATGATAAGATATGATCTTATGGAAATATTGAGTAAAATATGATTTTATGTATAAAATTGGATTTTATATGTAAAATATGATTTTATTTGATAAAAAAGATAAAATATGATTTTGTATGTAAAATAAGATTTTATATATGGAATATGATTTTATCCTTTTAATTTAATTGTCATTGCATGTTATCCAATAAATTAATTTTGAATTAAATATTATTGGATAAGGATGATCGATTGCCATGACCAATTTTGTAGGTGTATGTTAGGAATTTACATTTGTTTTTATTGTTGTTGGATTTATTAATGGGCCTGGTTTATGGCCCAATATGAATTGTCATATGTAATAAAAGTGGGCCTGGTTTATGGCTCGTTCCCATCCCTTAAAATGTATCCCCTACTTGTCATAATTATTTATTGTAAATACATTAGATTTAGTGGGAGATGAAGATTTTAAGACGGAGGTGGGCCCAGCAGACAATAAAGACTGAAGAAATGTAAATTGGAAGCTCAATGTAATAGGATTGCATTGCATACCTGCATATTACCTAGGATTGGACTTAAACTCGTGATTGGCAACCACGGGTCGATTAGAAATGGAATCGATCATCCTATATAATATATGATATTATCGTTGTATGCATGTTTTAGACTAAATTGTATGAATCCCGCAAGCATACAAATTTTAAATGATGAGACAATTTTTTCAAAATTAAAATCCCTCATTTTAAATATGATTTAAAATTAATATCAAGATTAAAAGGAAATTTAAATATTGTTTAAATGTTCCTACCTTCCATCAACGATCAATGTATGAGATGCTACCCGCGGATACGGTCCGGCTCATATTATTGGGGGGGCCCGTTCGTCGGAAAGCTGTACATTGGATCGACACATGTTGTAAGTTGGGTGGAACTCCCATGGGATCGGCTCATATTATTGGGGGATCCACATGGCGACCGTCCATCACAACTTAATATTGATGGGTCATCTTGACATGTCACAATAAACAGCGTCATATTATTGGGCCCTTATTTGACATGAGGTAAAAACGTGGAGGTTGCTTTGGAAGCAATTGGGATCTACATTTTGAAAATTATGGTTGGCTGATATTATTCGGGACCATATTTTGTCAATTGGACTTCATGTTCCCACTAAGGAAAACAGTTTCCCGTTTTCCCTAGAGGGTAGTGAAATCATTAAAATAGTGGGAGTGAGATTCATAAAATAAATTTTGCCTATTTTATGTCTTAGTAAATTAATTAAACAATAACTGATTATTGTCTGTTTATTTTCAGTATTTCATTAAGATGAATTCGCGCAATCCACTATTCTCTATTCTCGAACAAAATAAACTGACTGGCGCAAACTATACGGAATGGTTCCATAAGTTGAAGATTGTCTTGACCTCGGAGAAGATGCTCTACGTGTTAGAAAAATCTCCTCCGAAGGAAGCACCAGCTGATATAAGTCCGGAAGAGTTGGCCAAACTTGATACATGGTGGGACCATGATATCAAGGCCAAATGCTATATGCAAGCCTCGATGTCTGATGAACTCCAGAGGCGATTTGAGGACACCGTGAATGCTACTGACATTCACGTACAACTCAAGGAACTTTTTGGAGCTCAATCGAGAGCTGAAAGGTTCGCTACTGTAAAAGAGCTAATGACGTGTCGCATGCGTGAAGGGACTTCGGTCCGTGATCATGGGGTACGAGTGATTTGGCTCATACAGAAGTTGGTAACGCTTGATTTGGTGTTGGAGCATGAACTCAATGTGGACTTATTACTTCTCTCTCTTCCTTCTTCGTTTGACGGATTTGTGGTGAATTTCAATATGAACAAGATAGAGGCCTCCCTTAAAGAGATGGTCAATATGCTTGTAACATATGAAGCCACTTTAAAGAAGGATAAACCAGTTCTCTTGGTGGGCTCCTCTTCTTCAGCTAAGAAGGGGCCAAGTACAAAGGGTAAGAAACGTTTTGCCCCACCCAAGAAAACCGGACCCGATTAGAAGAACAAGACAAAGGCTTCAAACATGGAAAAGTCCAAGGATGTTTGCCATCACTGCAAGAAACCCGGTCATTGGAAACGTAACTGCAAGGAATATCTAGAGCAGTTGCGAACTGCGAAGGGTATGTTCTTTATTGAAATAAATGTTTCACTTAATACTACTTCTTGGGTATTGGATACCGGATGTGGATCTCACATTTGCAATGATTTGCAGGTGATGACAAGAAGTCGCAAGCTTAGAATGGGTGATACCCAGCTGAGGCTCGGAAATGGTTCTAGAGTTAAAGCCAAAGCTGTGGGAGATGTTTATTTAATTTTGCAGAACGATTTTAAGATACTTTTGAGAGATGTTTTATTTGTTCCAGATTTGATTAAAAACATTATTTCTGTTTCTATGCTTGATAGAGATGGTTTTTCTTGCAATTTTGTGAATGGGATTTGCAATATTTACAAGAATGAATGTTTGATTGGAAATGGACAACTTGAAAACGATCTATATAACTTAAAATTAAAAGACGTTCCAATAAATTATGTTGATAAACCGGTAACAACGAACAAAAGGAAAATCGATAGTCAAAACCCGGCAAACCTTTGACATGCTAGGCTAGGTCATATTTCCTCAAGGAGGATGAACAAGCTAGTGGGAGAGGGCATGTTTGATATGTCTGATATTAACTCTCTATCTACTTGTGAGTCCTGCCTGAAAGGAAAAATGACTAAATCTCCTTTTAAGGGGAAACCTGAGCGTAGTCAAAATCTGTTGGATTTGATCCATACAGATGTTTGTGGTCCATTTAGAATTGGTACTCAATTTGGCCACACCTACTTCATTACCTTTACTGATGATTATTCTAGGTATGGGTATTTATATTTAATGAAATATAAGTCTGAAGCATTTGAAAAGTTCAAAGAATTCAAGGCTGAAGTAGAAAACAAGCTAGGTAAAAGTATTAAAGCACTTCGATCGGATCGAGGTGGAGAATACTTAAGTACCGAGTTTTTGGACTATCTGAAAGAGAATGGGATTCTCTCTCAGTGGACTCCTCCTATGACAGCTCAGCTAAATGGTGTATTGGAGCGTCGTAATCGAACTTTGTTGGACATGGTTCGATCCATGATGAGCTTCACTGAGCTTCCACCTTTGTTTTGGGGCTACGCGCTTGAAACGGCGGTATTGTTGTTGAACAACGTCCATACCAAAGCAGTGGATAAAACACCATACGAGTTATGGAATAGCAAAGCTCCTAAGTATTCGTACTTGAGGATTTGGGGATGTCCTGCTTACGTGAAGCAGACAGTGGGAGATAAGTTGGATAGTCGATCCACCTTATGTTATTTTGTAGGGTATCCGAAGAATTCAATCGGATATTATTTCTATCATCCTGCTGAAACAAAGGTGTTTGTTTCAAGGAATGCCACCTTCTTGGAAAAGGAGTTCTTATTGGATAAGAAAGGCGAGATGATGGAACTCGAAGAAATTCGAGAAGAACCCGAAATACAAAATAATGATCCTACACCTCAGGAACCAATGATGGACACGCCTATACCTAGAAGATCCGAGAGGACTTCTAGACCTCCTATTCGATATGGTCTTCTTCTTGAAGGGGATCAAGATGAACCCGACGTTGGATGTGATCCAAGAAACTTCAAGGAAGCAATTTCTGATGCGAATTCAAATTTATGGCTTGAAGCTATGCAGTCGGAAATAGATTCGATGCATACAAACCAAGTTTGGTCTTTAGTAGATCCTCCCGATGAAATTGTTCCAATAGGGTGTAAATGGATCTACAAGAGAAAGCTTGGGCCTGATGGTAAGGTATTGACCTACAAGGCACGATTGGTGGCGAAAGGTTATACTCAAAGACAAGGAGTTGACTATGATGAAACCTTTTCACCAGTTGCAATGTTCAAGTCCATAAGAATCCTTATTGCCATAGCTGCTTGGTATGACTATGAGATATGGCAAATGGATGTGAAGACTACATTTCTTAATGGAAACATTAAGGGAGAGATCTATATGACGCAGCCTGAGGGATACACATCCATGGGAAGCGAGCATAAGGTATGCAAGCTTCAGAGATCGATCTATGGTCTCAAACAAGCATCAAGAAGTTGGAACCAGAAATTTGATGAAACAATAAAGGATTTTGGTTTCATCAAGAACCCGGAGGAACCGTGCGTGTACAAGAAAGTAGTTAAGGATGCTGTGACATTCTTAGTACTTTATGTTGATGACATCCTACTCATTGGGAATGATGTAGGGATGTTGCAGTCAACAAAGATATGGTTATCAGATAGATTCTCGATGAAGGATTTGGGTGAGGCATCCTATATTCTAGGGATACAGATCTATAGAGATAGATCTAAGAGAATGATAGGACTCACTCAAGCAACCTACATCGACACCATATTGAAAAGGTTTTCAATGGATGGGTCCAAGAGAGGACATCTACCTATGTGTCATGGAGTTTCTCTATCCAAGTCTATGTGTCCCAAGACTGATGAAGAGATAGAGAAAATGACACATGTACCATATGCGTCAGCCATAGGTAGTATCATGTATGGGATGATATCTACCAGACCGGATGTAGCATTTGCTCTGAGTGTCACGAGCAGATATCAAGCTAATCCCGGTCAAATGCATTGGAAAGCCGTGAAGGACATTCTTAAGTACTTACGAAGGACTAAGAATATGTTCATGGTATATGGAGGAAGAGAACTAAAATTGGAAGGCTATACCGACTCTAGCTTCCAAAGTGACGTGGATGACTCGAAGTCAACCTCTGGATTTGTGTTCATGCTCAATGGCGGTGCTGTCTCTTGGAAGAGTTCCAAGCAGGACACCACAGCGGATTCCACCACTGAGGCAGAATACAATGCGGCATCAGCTGCTGCTAAAGAGGCCGTTTGGATGAGGAATTTCGTCCAAGAGTTGGGCGTCATTCCTGAAGTTGTTGGTCCAGTCCCGGTGTACTGTGACAACACGGGTGCCGTTGCTCAGGCAAAGGAACCAAGGTCTCATCAAAGATCCAAACACGTACTGAGGAAATACCACATCATCCGGGAGATCGTGGAAAGAGGAGACATCATTGTCGAGAGAGTGGCCTCTGCAGACAATATCGCAGATCCACTTACTAAGCCCTTGCCAGGACCATTATTTGACAAACATCGCGAAGCAATGGGACTGCGTAGTATGACTAGTTGGCTATAGGGCAAGTGGGAGATTGAAAGAGTGGGTGCCCGGTGAGCCAACTTGTGGCTAAGGGCTTTGATGACTCTATGTATAAACAATCTTTTGTTTAATATAATTTACACTTTTTATAAAGGCGCTTACTTTATCTTTTATCATATTATTATGTTGTGACATACTATAAGATGTTTAGATGAAGACCTTGAATATACTATAGTGTATGTAAGATGTGGTAGCACATGGGGATGGCTATCATGAAACACATCTTATAGTCACTATATATTCTAAACAGTTCCTAGTCGATTGAGCCGTCCATTAATAAGGATAGGGATCGCTCGAGATTGAGACTAGCATTTGCGATGCCGAGTACCACGTTTCATTGGTATGGAACATAGAGATGTTCAAAGCATGCAAATGGATATTCATACGATGAATGATCGAACTACCCTATCCGGACTTTCCAAGTGGTTATCACTTATCGAGTGGATAAAGTCCGCGGTTTTGGTTGTACACCATTAGTCCTTACTACTTGAAACACCATTGAGACTCTATATGCTAGTACTGTACTTTGACTTGTTTACCGACTCTATTGGGGTCATCAGGTGTCGGGATTGGGTACAGTTACGACACATATAGGAGTCGATGCTATATTGTCAAGGATTCACCACATACTTGATAGTGTGGATATCCTATGCAATCTGAGGAGATATTAGTGTGACGAATCTCTGGCCAGAGTACATGATGTGTTTTAAGAAATGGTTTCTTAGTAGCACATGCGATGTCACTATTTGATCTTCAAGATGTTTTGCATAGTTATCGAATCTCAAACGAATCTCGATTTACCAATGGTTGTTGATTCGATCGGGATATATGGATGAAGGGACTGTACTGTACGCTAACCAAAATCTATTGGTTCTTGCAGGCACTATCAGTGATACCTAGGGAATCATGGGGCGATGTTGCTAGGCGCTCTTACCATGATTCGATGGGCAAGTCGGAAATTGTTGTTCCGAGTCACAAGGAGTTGTGAGCCCACGGCTAGCTGTATCCCTGAACCATTGAGGGTCACACAAGTAATGGATTTTTAATCCCCGTTGAGATAGTTAAATTTAAAGAGTTAAATTTAATGAACAAAGAAGTAGGACTTCTTATATCAGAGTAGAGGAGTAAGATTTCCTAAAATGACATAGGGATGGGCATTTTTGGAAATCACTGAATTCGGATTCAGAAAATTTATCTTGACTTTAAATTTGTTTCTGTGCACATTGGTGAAATTGGTTTATCAATCTGAGTCACGATGAATTTTATATTAATTTCTGAACATGCGGGCTTTGCTTGTCAGGCTTGAACTTATGACTAATGGGCCCTAAGCTGTTAGCAGCCCACATTATAAATAAGTTATTGCAGTTCAAAAATTACACAACAGAGGTCACAATTTTCGAAAACCCTAGCTGTTTTTCTCTCTAAGTGGCCGCCCCCCTCTCCCTCTCTGCTCGAAAATTCCAGCCTGTGAATTTTGAATTTGCAGTCTGGTTTAACGGATCAAATTCGTTAATTCTCTTCGTAGAAACTTCTGATAGATTTTCTAGTGCAATCTATCAGAGGGATTAAACTTCTGTTCATGGACCTGATTGAAGAATTGTTCGTCCATCAGTTCCTGGGATATACAACAAGAGCAGAGTAATCTGTTGGTGTCCATAATCTCGATTCGAGATTGAAGGTAAAAATTTAATTGTTATTTAATTTTTACACGCACAATTTAATCGTAAAGTTTTGATACCTATTATGGAATCGTTCCATATAAAATTTTTAAACTTCCGCTGCACCGGGTATCAATTCTGATTGATCTGATCACCGTTCTCCAACAGCTGACATACACATGCACCTCAAGGAACTTTTTGGAGCTCAGTCAAGGTCGGAGAGGTATGCCACCATCAAAGAGCTCATGATATGCCACATGCGAGATGGGACTTCTGTCCGTGAGCATGGGGTACACATGATTGGGCTAATTGAGAAGTTGGTAATATTCGATTTGACATTGGAGCATGAATTGAATATGAACTTATTGCTTCTTTCACTTCCTTCGTCGTTTGACGGATTTGTGGTGAACTTCAATATGAACAAGATAGAGGCCACCCTTGAAGAGATGGTCAATATTCTTGTGTCTTATGAGACCACATTAAAGAAGGAAAAACCGGTACTCTTTGTTGGCTCATCTTCTTACTCTAAGAAGGGGCCAAGTGAAAAGGGTAAGAAACGTTCTGCCCCACCCAAGAAAATTGTACCACAGAAGAAGGGCAAGACAAAAGCTTCAAACGTGAACATATATGGAGATGTTTGCCATCACTGCAAGAAACCCGGTCATTGGAAACGTAACTGCAAGGAATACCTCGAGCAGTTGCGAACTACAAAGGGTATGTTTTACATTGAAATAAATGTTTCACTTAATACTACTTCTTGGGTATTGGATACCGGATGTGGATCTCACATTTGCAATGATTTCCAGGTGATGACAAGAAGTCGTAAGCTTAGGATGGGTGAGACCCAGCTGAGGCTCGGAAATGGTTCCAGAGTTAAAGCCAAAGCAGTGGGAGACGTTTATTTAGTTTTTCAGAATAATTTTAAGTTATTTTTGAGAGATGTTTTATTTGTGCCAGATTTAGTTAAAACATTATTTCTGTTTCTATGCTTGATAGAGATGGTTTTTCTTGTAATTTTGTAAATGGGATTTGCAATATTTACAAGAATGAATGTTTGATTGGAAATGGACAACTTGAAAACGATCTATATAACGTAAAATTAAAAGGCGTTCCAATTAATTATGTTGATAAACCGGTAACAACAAATAAAAGGAAAAATGATAGTCAAAACCCGGCAAACCTTTGGCATGCTAGGCTAGGTCATATTTCCTCAAGGAGGATGAACAAGCTAGTGGGAGAGGGCATGTTTGATATGTCTGATATTAACTCTCTACCTACTTGTGAGTCCTGCCTAAAAGGAAAAATGACTAAATCTCCTTTCAAAGGAAAGTCTGGGCGTAGTCAAAATCTATTGGATTTGATCCATACAGGTGTTTGCGGACAATTTAGTATCGGTACTAAATTTGGTCACACCAACTTCATTACCTTTACTGATGATTATTTTAGGTATGGGTATTTATATTTAATGAAATATAAGTTTGAATCATTTGAAAAGTTCAAAGAATTCAAGGCTGAAGTAGAAAACAAACAAGGTAGAAGTATTAAAGCACTTCGATCGGGTCGAGGTGGAGAACCCTTAAGTACCGAGTTTTTGAGCTATCTGAAAGAGAATGAGATTCTAACTCAGTGGACTCCTCCTATGACACCTCAGCTGAATGGTGTCTCGGAGCGTCGCAATCGAACTTTGTTGGACATGGTTCGATCTATGATGAGCTTCACTGAGCTCCCTCCTTCGTTTTAGGGCTATGCACTTGAAACGGCGATATTATTGTTAAACAATGTTCACACCAAAGCAGTGAATAAAACTCCATACGAGTTATGGAATTGCAAAGCTCCTAAGTATTCTTACTTGAGGATTTGGGGATGTCTTGCTTACGTAAAGCAGACAGTGGGAGATAAGTTGGATAGTCGATCCACCTTATGATATTTTGTAGGATATCCAAAGAATTCAATCGGATATTATTTCTATCATCCTACTGAAACAAAAGTGTTTGTTTCGAGGAATGTCACCTTCATGCAGAAGGAGTTCTTATTAGATAAGAAAGTCAAGATGATGGAACTCGAAGAAATTCGAGAAGAACCCAAGATACAAAATAACGATCCCACACCTAAAGAACCTTCAGTGGACACGCCTACACCTAGGAGATCCGAGAGGACTTCTAGACCTCCAATTCGATATGGTCTTCTTCTTGAAGGGGATCAAAGTGAATCCGACCTTGGATGTGATCCAAGAAACTTCAAGGGAGCAAATTCTGATGCGGATTCGAATTTATGGCTTGATGCTATGCAGTCGGAAATAGACTCGATGCATACAAACCAAGTTTGGTCTTTAGTAGATCCTCCCGATGGAATTGTTCCAATAAGGTGTAAATAGATCTACAAGAGAAAACTTGGGCCTGATGGCAAGGTACTAACCTACAAAGTACGATTAGTAGCAAAAGGTTATACTCAAAGACAAAGAGTTGACTATGATGAAACCTTTTCACCAGTCGCAATGTTCAAGTCCATAAGAATCCTTATTGCCATAGCAGCATGGTATGACAATGATGAAAGAGTGGGTGCACGGTTAGCCAACTTGTGGTTAAGGGCTGTTATGACTCTATGTGTAAACAATCTTTTGTTTAATATAATTTACACTTTTTAATAATGGCATTTACTTTATCTTCCTTCATATTGATATATTATGATATACTATTGTTGTTTTGATAAAGACCTTGAATATACTATAGTGTATGTAAGATGTGGTAGTACATTGGGATGACTATCATGAAACACATCTTATAGTCACTGTATATTCTAAACAGATCCTAGTCGATTGAGCCGTCCGCAAATAAGGATAAGGATTGCTCGAGATTGAGACTAGCATTTGCGATGCCTAGTACCACGTTTCATTGGTATGGAACATAGAGATGTTCAAAGCATGCAAATGGATATTCATATGATGAATGATCGAACTACCCTATCCGGATTTTCCAAGTGGTTATCACTTATCGAGTGGATAAAGTCCGCGGTTTTGGTTGTACACCATTAGTCCTTACTACTTGAAACATCATTGAGACTCTATATGCTAGTACTGTACTTTGACTCGTTTACCGGCTCTATTGGGGTCATAAGGTGTCGGGATTGGGTGCAGTTACAATACATAAAGGAGTCGATGCTTTGTTGTCAAGGATTCATCACATGCTTGTGAGCGTGGATATCCTATGCGATCTGAGGAGATATTAGGGTGACAAATCTCTGGCCAGAGTACATGATATGTTTTAAGAAATGGTTTCTTAGTAGCACATGCGATGTCACTATTTGATCTTCAAGATGAATTGCATAGTTATCGAATCTTGAACGACTCTCGATTTACCAATGGTTGTTGATTCGATCGGGATATATGGATGAAGGGGCCGTACTGTACGCTAACCAAAATCTATTGGTTCTTGCAGGCACTATCAGTGATACCTGGGGAATCATGGGGCGATGTTGCTAGGCGCTCTTACCATGATTCGTTGGGTAAGTCGGAAATTGTTGTTCCGAGTCACAAGGAGTTGTGAGCCCACGGCTAGCTGTACCTCTGAACCATTGAGGGTCACACAAGTAATGAATTTCTAATCCCCATTGAGATAATTAAATTTAAAGAGTTAAATTTAGTGAATAAAGAAGTGGGACTTCTTATTTAAGAATAGAGGGAGTAAGATTTCCTAAAATTACATAGTGATGAACATTTTTGAAAATCACTGAATTTGGATTTAGAAAATTTATCTTGACTTTAAAAGATGCAAAAATGGTTTCTGTGCACATTGGTGAAATTGGTTTATCAATCTGAGTCACGATGAATTTTATATTAATTTCTGAACATGCGGGCTTTGCTTGTCAGGCTTGAACTTATGACTAATGGGCCCTAAGCTGTTAGCAGCCCACATTATAAATAAGTAATTGCAGTGCAGAAATTACATACAACAGGTCAAAAATTTCGAAACCCTAGAGAGAATTCTCTCAAGGGATTCGGCCGACCCCCTCCCCCTCTCTCACAGTGTTCGAAAATTCAGTCTGTGAATTTTTGAATTTGCAGACTGATTTAACAGATCATATCTGTTCTATCTCATCGTATAAACTTCTGATAGACTTTCTAGTGCAGTCTGTCAGAGAGTTTCGTTCATCAGTTCTTGGGATATACAACAAGAGCAGATTAATCTGTTGGTGTTCATAATCTCGCTTTGAGATTTTAAGGTAAAATTTACATTGTTTAAATTTTATGTTATCAATTTTAATCGTAGGAATTTGATACCCATGATATGGAATTGTTCCATATAAAATTTTAAAACTTCCGCTGCAACGGGTATCACTTTCTTTTTTGATCCGGAGAACGATCGTGTTCCAACAGTGGTATCAGAGCCAGGTTGTTCTCGGATTTTACGATTAAAATATTGTTCAATTGTAAAAGCCTCGATTTTTCAGAAAAATAAAACGAAATTTTTTTTTTTTAAGTTTTCGGGGGGCTGCCCGCTGCCCAGCGCGCAGCTGGGCCGCGCCCAACGGCCTAGCGAAGGGCTGGGCCCCCGGCCCGATTGTCGGGGACTGCCCGGGATCGTCCCGGGCAGCCCAGAAAAATTAAAAATTTTTTTTTGAAATTTTGAATTTCAGCCCGTTAATTGTTATCGGGCCCAATTTTTGGCCCGATTGAAAATTGTTTCAGTTGGTCCACGAGGAAATGGGTCAAAATTGTATGAGCCCAAAATTTTTAAGAAAATTAATTTTTGGATAAATTTTGAATTTTGGAAATTTATAAATTTAATCCAATAAATTAAATCTTTAATTATTAATTTTGGTACAATTGATAATAAAATATGATTTTATGTATAAAATTGGATTTTATATGTAAAATATGATTTTATGGATAAACTAGATAAAATATGATTTTATATATAAAATAAGATTTTATGTATGAAATATGATTTTATCTATTTAAATTTTATTGCCATTGCATGTTATCCAATTAATTAATTTGAAATTAAAATTATTGGATAAGGATGATCGATTGCCATGACCAATATTATAGGTGTATGTTAGGTTGTTTACATTTGGTTTTATTATTGTTGTTGTGTTTTATTAATGGGTCTGTTTTATGGCCCAATATGAATTGTCATATGTAATAAAAATGGGCCTGGTTTATGGCCCGTTCCCACCCTTTAAATATGTATCCCCTGCTTGTCATCGAAATTTATTGTAAATTTTAGACTTAGTGGGAGATGAAGATTTGAAGACAAAGGTGGGCCCAGCAGACAATAAAGACCGAAGAAATGTAAATTGGAAGTTCAATGTAATAGGATTGCATTGCATACTTGCATATTACCTAGGATTGGACTTAGACTCGTGATTGGCAACCACGGGTCGATTAGTAATGGAATCGATCATCCTAAAATAATATATGATATTATTGTTGTATGCATGTTTAGACTAAATTGTATGAATCCCGCAAGCATACAAATTTTAAATGATGAGACAAATTTTTGAAATTAAAATCCCTCATTTTAAATATGATTTAAAATTGATATCAAGATAAACAAAAAGGGCATTTAAATATTGTTTAAATGTTCCTACCTTCCATCAACGATCAATGTATGAGATGCTATCCGCGGATACAGTCCAGCTCATATTATTGGGGGGGCCCGTTTGTCGGAAAGCTGTACATTGGATCGACACATGTTGAAAGTTGGATGGAACTCCCATGGGATTGACTCATATTATTGGGGATCCACATGGCGACCGTCCATCACAACTTAATATTGATGGATCATCTTGACATGTCACAATAAACGGCGTCATATTATTTGGCCCTTACTGGACATGAGATAAATAACATGGGGATTGTTTTGGAAACAATTGGGCTCTACCTTTTGAAGAGCATGGTTGGCTGATATTATTCGGGACCATGTTTTGTCAATTGGGCTCCATGTTCCCACTAAAGAAAATAATTCTCTCGTTTTCACTAGAGTGTGGTGGAATCGTTAAAAATAGTGGGAGTGTAATTCATAAAATTAAACTTGCCTTATTTTATGTCTTAGTAAATTAATTAAACAATCACTGATTATTGTCTGTTTCTTTTCAGTATTTCATTAAGATGAATTCGCGCAATCCACTGTTCTCTATTCTCGAACAAAACAAACTGACTGGCGCAAACTATATGGAATGGTTCCGTAAGTTGAAGATTGTCTTGACCTCGGAGAAGATGTTCTACGTGTTAGAAAAATCTCCTCCGAAGGAAGCACCAGCTGATATAAGTCCGGAAGAGTTGGCCAAACTTGATAAATGATGGGACCATGATATCAAGGCCAAATGCTATATGCAAGCTTCGATGTCTGATGAAATCCAGAGGCAATTTGAGGATACCGTGAATGCTGCTGACATTCACGTACAACTCAAGGAACTTTTTGGGGCTCAATCGAGAGCTGAAAGGTTCGCTACTGTAAAAGAGTTAATGACATGTCGCATGCGTGAAGGGACTTCGGTCCGTGATCATGGGGTACGCGTGATTTGGCTCATTCAGAAGTTGGTAACGCTTGAATTGGTATTGGAGCATGAACTCAATGTGGACTTATTACTTCTCTCTCTTCCTTTATCGTTTGACGGTTTTGTGGTGAATTTCAATATGAACAAGATAGAGGTCTCCCTTGAAGAGATGGTCAATATGCTTGTAACTTATGAAGCCACTTTAAAGAAGGATAAATCGGTTCTCTTGGTGGGCTCCTCTTCTTCTGCTAAGAAGGGGCCAAGTACAAAGGGTAAGAAACGTTCTGCCCCATCCAAGAAAACCGAACCCGAGAAGAAAAACAAGACGAATGCTTCAAATGTGGAAAAATCCAAGGATGTTTGCCATCACTGCAAGAAACCCGGTCATTAGAAACGTAAGTGCAAGGAATATCTCGAGCAGTTGCGAACTGCGAAGGGTATGTTTTATATTGAAATAAATGTTTCACTTAATACTACTTCTTGGGTATTGGATACCGGATGTGGATCTCACATTTGCAATGATTTGCAGGTGATGACAAGAAGTCACAAGCTTAGGATGGGTGAGACCCAGCTGAGGCTCCGAAATGGTTCTAGAGTTGAAGCCAAAGCTGTGGGAGACGTTTATTTAATTTTGCAGAATGATTTTAAGTTACTTATGAGAGATGTTTTATTGGTTCCAGACTTGATTAAAAACATTATTTCTGTTTCTATGCTTGATAGAGATGGTTTTTTTTGCAATTTTGTGAATGAGATTTGCAATATTTACAAGAATGAATGTTTGATTGGAAATGGACAACTTGAAAACGATCTATATAACTTAAAATTAAAAGACGTTCCAATAAATTATGTTGATAAACCGGTAATAACGAACAAAAGGAAAATCGATAGTCAAAACCCGGCAAACCTTTGGCATGCTAGGCTAGGTCATATTTCCTCAAGGAGGATGAACAAGCTAGTGGGAGAGGGCATGTTTGATATGTCTGATATTAACTCTCTACCTACTTGTGAGTCCTGCCTGAAAGGAAAAATGACTAAATCTCCTTTCAAAGGAAAACTTGAGCATAGTCAAAATCTATTGGATTTGATCCATACAGATGTTTGCGGACCATTTAGTATTGGTACAAAATTTGGTCACACCTACTTCGTTACCTTTACTGATGATTATTCTAGGTATGGGTACTTATATTTGATGAAATATAAGTCTGAATCATTTGAAAAGTTCAAAGAATTCAAGGCTGAAGTAGAAAACAAACTAGGTAAGAGTATTAAAGCACTTCAATCAGATTGAGGTGGAGAATACTTAAGTACCGAGTTCTTGGATTATCTAAAAGAGAATGAGATTCTCTCTCAGTGGACTCCTCCTATGACACCTCAGCTAAGTGGTGTTTCGGAGCGTCGCAATCGAACCTTGTTGGACATGGTTCGATCTATGATGAGCTTCACTGAACTCCCACCTTCGTTTTGGGGCTATGCTCTTGAAACGGCGGTATTGTTGTTGAACAACGTCCACACTAAAGTAGTGGACAAAACACTATACGAGTTATGGAATGGCAAAGCTCCTAAGTATTCGTACTTGAGGATTTGGGGATGTCCTGCTTACGTGAAGCAGACAGTGGGAGATAAGTTGGATAGTCGATCCACCTTATGTTATTTTGTAGGGTATCCGAAGAATTCAATCGGATATTATTTTTATCATCCTACTGAAACAAAAGTGTTTGTTTCAAGGAATGCAACCTTCTTGGAGAGGAGTTCTTATTGGATAAGAAAGGCAAGATGATGGAACTCGAAGAAATTCGAGAAAAACCCGAGATACAAAATAACGATCCTATACCTCAAGAATCATCACAAGACACGCCTATTACTAGAAGATCCGAGAGGACTTCAAGGCCTCCTATTAGATATGGTCTTCTTCTTGAAGGGGATCAAAGTGAACCCGACATTGGATGTGATCCGAGAAACTTCAAGGAAGCAATTTCTGATGCTGATTCGAACTTATGGCTTGAAGCTATGCCGTTGGAAATAGACTCGATGCATGCAAAACAAGTTTGGTCTTTAGTAGATCCTCCCGATGGAATAGTTCCAATAGGGTGTAAATGGATCTACAAGAAAAAGCTTGGGCCTGATGGTAAGGTACTGACCTACAAGGCTCGATTGGTTGCAAAAGGTTATACTCAAAGACAAGGAGTTGACTATGAAGAAACCTTTTCACCAGTCGCAATGTTCAAGTCCATAAGAATCCTTATTGCCCTAGCAGCTTGGTATGACTGCGAGATATGACAAATGGATGTGAAGACTGCATTTCTTAATGGAAACATTAATGAAGAAATCTATATGATGCAACCCGAGGGATTCACATCCATGGGAAGTGAGCATAAGGTATGTAAGCCTAAGAGATCGATCTATGGTCTCAAACAGGCATCAAGAAGTTGGAACCAAAAATTTGATGAAACAATAAAGGACTTTGGTTTCATCAAGAACCCGGAGGAACCGTGCGTGTACAAGAAAGTAGTTAAGGATGCTGTGACATTCTTAGTACTTTATGTTGATGGCATCTTACTCATTGGGAATGATGTAGGGATGTTGCAGTCAACAAAGATATGGTTGTCAGGTAGATTCTCGATGAAGGATTTGGGTGAGGCATCCTATATTCTAGGGATACAGATCTATAGAGATAGATCTAAGAGAATGATAGGACTTACTCAAGCTACCTACATCGACACTATATTGAAAAGGTTTTCAATGGATGAGTCCAAGAGAGGACATCTACCTATGTGTCATGGAGTCTCTCTATCCAAGTCTATGTGTCCCAAGACTGACGAAGAGATAGAGAAAATAACACACATACCATATGCGTCAGCCATAGGGAGTATCATGTATGGGATGATATCTACCAGACCGGATGTGGCATTTGCTCTGAGTGTCACGAGCAGATATCAAGCCAATCCCGGTCAAATGCATTGGAAAGCCGTGAAGGATATTCTTAAGTACTTGAGAAGAACTAAGAATGTATTCATGGTTTATGGAGGAAGAGATCTGAAATTGGAAGGCTATACCGACTCTAGCTTCCAAAGTGACATGGATGACTCGAAGTCAACCTCTGGATTTGTGTTCATCCTCAATGGCGGTACTGTCTCTTGGAAGAGTTCCAAGCAGGACACCACAGCGGATTCCACCACTGAGGCAAAATACATTGCAGCATCAGCTGCTGCTAAAGAGGCAGTTTGGATTAGGAAATTCATCCAAGAGTTGGGTGTAATTCCTGAAGCTGTTGGTCCAGTCCCGGTGTACTGTGACAACACGGGTGCCGTTGCTCAGGAAAAGGAACCAATGTCTCATCAAAAGTCCAAACACATGCTAAGGAAATACCACATCATCCGGGAGATCGTGGATAGAGGAGACATCACTATCGAGAGAGTGGCCTCTGCAGACAATATCGTTGATCCGCTTACTAAGCCCTTGCCAGGACCATTGTTTGACAAACATCGAGAAGCAATGAGATTACGTAGTATGACTAGTTGGCTTTAGGGCAAGTGGGAGATTGAAAGAGTGGGTGCCCGGTTAGCCAACTTGTGGTTAAGGGCTGTTATGACTCTATGTGTAAACAATCTTTTGTTTAATATAATTTATACTTTTTAATAATGGCCTTCATATTGATATATTATGATATACTATTTTTGTTTTAATAAAGACCTTGAATATACTATAGTGTATGTAAGATGTGGTAGTACATTGGGATAACTATCATGAAACACATCTTATATTCACTGTATATTCTAAACAGTTCCTAGTCGATTGAGCCGTCCACAAATAAGGATAAGGATCGCTCGAGATTGAGACTAGCATTTGTGATGCCTAGTACCACATTTCATTGGTATGGAACATAGAGATGTTCAAAGCATGCAAATGGATATTCATATGATGAATGATCGAACTACCCTATCCGGATTTTCCAAGTGGTTATCACTTATCGAGTGGATAAAGTCCGCGGTTTTGGTTGTACACCATTAATCCTTACTACTTGAAACATCATTGAGACTCTATATGCTAGTACTGTATTTTGACTCGTATACCGACTCTATTGGGGTCATAAGGTGTCGGGATTGGGTGCAGTTACGATACATATAGGAGTCGATGCTTTGTTTTCAAGGATTCATCACATGCTTGTGAGCGTGGATATCCTATGCAATCTGAGGAGATATTAGTGTGACAAATCTCTGGCCAGAGTACATGATGTGCTTTAAGAAATGGTTTCTTAGTAGCACATGCGATGTCACTATTTGATCTTCAAGATGAATTGCATAGTTATCGAATCTCGAACGACTCTCGATTTACCAATGGTTGTTGATTCGATCGGGATATATGGATGAAGGGACCGTACTGTACGCTAACCAAAATCTATTGGTTCTTGCAGGCACTATCAGTGATACCTAGGGAATCATAGGGCGATGTTGCTAGGCGCTCTTACCATGATTCGTTGGGTAAGTCGAAAATTGTTGTTCCGAGTCACAAGGAGTTGTGAGCCCACGGCTAGCTGTATCCCTGAACCATTGAGGGTCACACAAGTAATGGATTTCTAATCCCCGTTGAGATAATTAAATTTAAAGAGTTAAATTTAGTGAATAAAGAAGTGGGACTTCTTATTTAAGAATAGAGGGAGTAAGATTTCGTAAAATGACATAGTGATGGACATTTTTGAAAATCACTGAATTTGGATTCAAAAAATTTATCTTGACTTTAAAAGATGCAGAAATGGTTTCTGTGCACATTGGTAAAATTGGTTTATCAATCTGAGTCACGATGAATTTTATATTAATTTTTAAACATGCGGGCTTTGCTTGTCAGGCTTGAACTTATGACTAATGGGCCCTAAGCTGTTAGCAGCCCATATTATAAATAAGTTATTGCAGTGCAAAAATTACACACAACAGGTCAAAAATTTCGAAACCCTAGAGAGCATTCTCTCAAGGGATTCGGCCGACCCCCTCCCCCTCTCTCACAGTGTTCGAAAATTCAGTCTGTGAATTTTTGAATTTGCAGACTGATTTAACATATCATATCTGTTCTATCTCATCGTAGAAACTTCTGATAGACTTTCTAGTGCAGTCTGTCATAGGGATTAAATTTCTGTTCGTGGACCTGATTTAAGAATTGTTCGTTCATCAGTTCCTGGGATATACAACAAGAGCAGATTAATCTGTTGGTGTTCATAATCTCGCTTCGAGATTTTAAGGTAAAATTTACATTGTTTAAATTTTATGTTATCAATTTTAATCGTAGGAATTTGATATCCATGATATGAAATTGTTCCATATAAAATTTTAAAACTTCCGCTGCAACGGGTATCACTTTATTTTTCGATCCGGAGAACGACCGTGTTCCAACAGTGGTATCAGAGCCAGGCTGTTCTCGGATTTTACGATTAAAATATTGTTCAATTGTACAAGCCTCGATTTTTCAGAAAAATAAAACGAAAAATTTTTTTTTTTAAGTTTCCGGGGGGCTGCCCGCTGCCCTGCGCGCAGGGTGCCTGCGCATAGCTGGGCCGCGGATGCGGCCCTGCAGCCCAGCGGCCCAGCGAAGGGCTGGGCCCCCGGCCCGATTGTCGGGGACTGCCCGGGATCGTCCCGGGCAGCCCAGAAAAATTAAAATTTTATTTTTTTGAAATTTTGAATTTCAGCCCGTTAATTTTTATCGGGCCCAGTTTTTGGCCCGATTGAAAATTGTTTCAGTTGGTCCACGAGGAAATGAGTCAAAATTGTTTGAGCCCAAAATTTTTAAGAAAATTAATTTTTGGATAAATTTTGAATTTTGGAAATTTATAAATTTAATCCAATAAATTAAATCTTTAATTATTAATTTTGGTACAATTAATAATAAAATATGATTTTATGTATAAAATTGGATTTTATATGTAAAATATGATTTTATGGATAAACTAGATAAAATATGATTTTATATATAAAATAAAATTTTATGTATGAAATATGATTTTATCTATTTAAATTTTATTGCAATTGCATGTTATCCAATGAATTAATTTGAAATTAAAATTATTGGATAAGGATGATCGATTGCCATGACCAATATTATAGGTGTATGTTAAGTTGTTTACATTTGGTTTTATTATTGTTGTTGTGTTTTATTAATGGGCCTGGTTTATGGCCCAATATGAATTGTCATATGTAATAAAAGTGGACCTGGTTTATGGCCCATTCCCACCCCTTAAATATGTATCCCCTGCTTGTCATCGAAATTTATTGTAAATTTTAGACTTAGTGGGAGATGAAGATTTGAAGACAAAGGTGGGCCCAGCAGACAATAAAGACCAAAGAAATGTAAATTGGAAGCTCAATGTAATAGGATTGCATTGAATACTTGCATATTACCTAGGATTGGACTTAGACTCGTGATTGGCAACCACGGGTCGATTAGTAATGGAATCGATCATCCTAAAATAATATATGATATTATTGTTGTATGATTGTTTAGACTAAATTGTATGAATCCCGCAAGCATACAAATTTTAAATGATGAGACAAATTTTCGAAATTAAAATCCCTCATTTTAAATATGATTTAAAATTGATATCAAGATAAACAAAAAGGGCATTTAAATATTGTTTAAATGTTCCTACCTTCCATCAACGATCAATGTATGAGATGCTACCCGCGGATACGGTCCGGCTCATATTATTGGGGGGGCACGTTCATCGGAAAGCTGTACATTGGATCGACACATGTTGTAAGTTGGATGGAACTCCCATGGGATTGGCTCATATTATTGGGGATCCACATGGAGACCTTCCATCACAACTTAATATTGATGGGTCATCTTGACATGTCACAATAAATGGCGTCATATTATTGGGCCCTTACTGGACATGAGATAAATAACATGGGGATTGTTTTGGAAACAATTGGGCTCTACCTTTTGAAGAGCATGGTTGGCTGATATTATTCGGGACCATGTTTTGTCAATTGGGCTCCATGTTCCCACTAAAGAAAATAATTCTCTCGTTTTCACTAGAGGGTGGTGGAATCGTTTAAAATAGTGGGAGTGTAATTCATAAAATTAAACTCGCCTTATTTTATGTCTTAGTAAATTAATTAAACAATCACTGATTATTGTCTGTTTCTTTTCAGTATTTCATTAAGATGAATTTGCGCAATCCACTGTTCTCTATTCTCGAACAAAACAAACGGACTGGCGCAAACTATACGGAATGGTTCCGTAAGTTGAAGATTGTCTTGACCTCGGAGAAGATGTTCTACGTGTTAGAAAAATCTCCTCCGAAGGAAGCACCAGCTGATATAAATCCGGAAGAGTTGGCCAAACTTGATAAATGGTGGGACCATGATATCAAGGCCAAATGCTATATGCAAGCTTCGATGTCTGATGAACTCCAGAGGCGATTTGAGGATACCGTGAATGCTGCTGACATTCACGTACAACTCAAGGAACTTTTTGGGTCCCAATCGAGAGCTGAATGGTTCGCTACTGTAAAAGAGTTAATGACGTGTCGCATGCGTGAAGGGACTTCAGTCCGTGATCATGGGGTACGCGTGATTTGGCTCATTCAGAAGTTGGTAACGCTTGAATTGGTATTGGAGCATGAACTCAATGTGGACTTATTACTTCTCTCTCTTCCTTCATCGTTGGACGGTTTGTGGTGAATTTCAATATGAACAAGATAGAGGCCTCCCTTGAAGAGATGATCAATATGCTTGTAACTTATGAAGCCACTTTAAAGAAGGATAAACCGGTTCTCTTGGTGGGCTCCTCTTCTTTTGCTAAGAAGGGGCCAAGTACAAAGGATAAGAAACGTTCTGCCCCATCCAAGAAAACCGGACCCGTGAAGAAAAACAAGACAAAGGCTTCAAACGTGGAAAAATCCAAGGATGTTTGCCATCACTGCAAGAAACCCGGTCATTGGAAACGTAACTGCAAGGAATATCTCGAGCAGTTGCGAACTGCGAAGGGTATGTTTTATATTGAAATAAATGTTTCACTTAATACTACTTCTTGGGTATTGGATACCGGATGTGGATCTCACATTTGCAATGATTTGCAGGTGATTACAAGAAGTCGCAAGCTTAGGATGGGTGAGACCCAGATGAGGCTCGGAAATGGTTCTAGAGTTGAAGCCAAAGCTGTGGGAGACGTTTATTTAATTTTGCAGAATGATTTTAAGTTACTTTTGAGAGATGTTTTATTTGTTCCAGACTTGATTAAAAACATTATTTCTGTTTCTATGCTTGATAGAGATGGTTTTTCTTGCAATTTTGTGAATGGGATTTGCAATATTTACAAGAATGAATGTTTTATTGGAAATGGACAACTTGAAAACGATCTATATAACATAAAATTAAAAGACGTTCCAATAAATTATGTTGATAAACCGGTAACAACGAACAAAAGGAAAATCGATAGTCAAAACCCGGCAAACCTTTGGCATGCTAGGCTAGGTCATATTTCCTCAAGGAGGATGAAAAAGCTAGTGGGAGAGGGCATGTTTGATATGTCTAATATTAACTCTCTACCTACTTGTGAGTTCTGCCTGAAAGAAAAAATGACTAAATCTTCTTTCAAAGGAAAACCTGAGCGTAGTCAAAATCTATTGGATTTGATCCATACATGTAGTGACCCTGCATGGAATCACCTACTAACTGGCAACTAATAGCATGCATTAAACTTAATACAGCAAAATACTTAACAGAGTAAAACGTGCGGAAACATAATCCATAATTTACATATCAGCTTAGTAATATAATTCAGACTTAAATCTGTAGTGATACAACCAAATTGAAATTTTAAACAGTAAACATTATACAGCTATATCGAATCCTGCTGTATAATAAAATCCTCAAGGCTCCTGCTCCCTAGTCCTGCCTTGAACTACCAGCTCCGTCCATCCTGTGACCTGTCCCATGGAATAGGGTGTCCAAGATAACAACTAGGACGTGAGCGCTACGCCCAGTACATAGACATGAGTAAACATATGTATATAATGCATGCTACATGATGACTGGTAAAAGATCATCTGAAAAATCATGCTCAGAACCGGCGCCATATGAGTGCTGCCACCGCACGGATCAACCTCTGGGTGCAACCACACTCGTCTAGTACACTAGAGTAGACAGACATAAATGCCCCCGCCGTCGCGGTACCCTCAGTGACAGACTATCGAGTATAGAGCTGAGCGGCTCTATAATCAGGTATAACAAAGAATAGGCTCAACGTGTATATGCACATGACATATGAGTATAGAAAACGGTAAATCATACATCATGCCATATAATAATGCCAAATAAATGCAACATATAAACATGTATACTCGCTGGCAATCTCAGTCAATGTGTACGTACCTCTAGGCTAGTTCAAGTAAAGTAGATCCTAGGTTCCAAGCCTATATTCAAAAGTTCACCGTATCACTACATAAATTCTATAAGCCTTAACTAAGCTAATAAGTACTCCCAAAACTTAAATAGATTCCCGGACCATACCTTCGTCCATCGATAGCCCTTTGAAGTCGCTAGTCCCGGATGACTATAACCACACCTTGGTTATTCCAGAACCTCTATTATAACCGATAGTGCCCTCAAGTGTATAACTCACACTATATAACTGAAGAAGGAAACTCGGGAATTCGTAATTCAGAAATGAACTCTGAACGGCCCTATTTATAGCCAAATTTCTCGGCTAAGATCGGAACTTCCGATTTCGGGATCGGAGCTTCCGATCCAGCTCATTGCGTGCATGTCTGCCACGCCAGGATCGGAACTTCCGATCTACGATCGGAGCTTCCGATCTGCTCTATGACCGACACTTGTCAAAACTCGCGACTGAGTCATCGATCATTTTTGACAGCTAGGGATCGGAACTTCCGTTCCAGGATCGGAGCTTCCGTTCCGATCGGAGCTTACTATCCGGGATCGGAGCTTACTATCCGGGATCGGAACTTACTATCCGGCCCAAAATGAAAAAGCCCAAATTTTACTTCTGAAGTCCAATAACACTCCGAAATTGGTTAAATACCAACCCTTAATCATGTTTAACATATTATTATCTTAAAATGGTATCTGGGTTACTACATTCTCCCCACCTTTAGATATTTCGTCCGCGAAATAACATCTAAAGATAAATCAAGATAACAATATGAAACATCAAACCATGTCTTATTACAACAACGGTAATTACATCTTATATGATAATCAAAAATACAAAGCAAACAACTCAGGATATTCTGCTCGCATACGACTCTCAGTTTCCCAAGTTGCTTCTTCAACGCCTCGGCGCTGCCACTGTACCATCACAAGTGGTATAGTCTTGTTCCGAAGAACTTAGTCTTGTTCCGAAGAACTTTCTCCTTCCTGTCTAGGATACAGATTGGTCGTTCAACAAAAGACAGATCTGGCTCTAGCTGAATATCAATAGACTGAATCACATGAGATTCATCAGCTATGTACTGTCGAAGCAACGACACATGAAAAACATTGTGTATACTGAAAAGAGATGGCGGTAAAGCCAAACGATAAGCAACATCTCCGATCTTCTCCAGTATCTGGAAAGGCCCAATGTAACGAGGAGACAACTTGCCCTTCACACCGAATCTCATCACCTTTCTGAAAGGTGATACCCGGAGAAATACATATTCACCAGGCTCAAACTGAAGTGGCCTGCGGCGAATATTCGCATAACTGGCTTGTCTATCTTGAGCAACTTTGATCCTATGCTTGATCAAATCTACCTTGTCTACAATCTGCTGCACCAATTCAGGACCCTCGACTTGCCGTTTCCCGACTTCATCCCAGAATAATGGAGTACGACACCGTCGACCATACAATGCCTCGAAAGGTGCCATATCAATACTACGATGATAACTGTTATTGTAGGCAAATTCAATCAAAGGTAACTGATCCTGCCAAGATAAACCAAAGTCCATGACAGAAGAACGTAGCATATCCTCCAGCGTACGAATAGTGCGCTCTGACTGCCCATCAGTCTCCGGATGATACGCAGTGCTCAAACTCAGAGTGGTACCCAACGCCTGCTGAAAACTACCCCAAAAACGTGAAGTAAATCGCGGATCTCTATCACTGACGATACTCACTGGAATCCCATGTAATCGCACAATCTCCTGGATATATAAGCGTGCCATGCGATCATAAGAATACTCCCGGTTATAAGGAATGAAATGTGCTGATTTTGTCAAACGGTCAACGACAACCCAGATAGCATCACACTGACGTGAAGTCATAGGCAAGTGGGTAACAAAATCCATAGTCACGTGCTCCCACTTCCATTCGGGAATCTCAAGATTCTGCAGTAATCCACCTGGTCGTCGATGTTCAGCCTTGACCTATTGACAAACCAAACATCTCGAAACAAATTGATAAACACTTCGCTTCATTCCCTTCCACCAGAATCTAGTTCGCAAGTCCTTATACATTTTCATACTTCCAGGATGAACTGATAAGCGACTCCTGTGAGCTTGAGATAGAATATCATTCCTGAGCTCCGCAACATTAGGTACAACCACTCTATTGGATAGGCACAATAAACCATCTGCCTGAAAATGGAATCCAGATGTATTAACTCCATTGGCTAGACGTGCCAATCGCTGAGTCTTAACATCAGATATCTGAGCATCTCTGATCCGAGAATACAATACCGGCTCAGATAGAATAGTATACAAAAGAATCCCATTCCTCCCTTTCTTGTGCTTGAGCGTAAAACTCAATGAACAGCATTCTTGAATCATATGAGATATTTCATTAGTCTGAAGTGCAGACAGTCTCACCTGCCGACTCAAGGCATCAGCAGTAAGATTAGCAGAACCTGGATGATATTTGATTTCACAATCATAATCCTTCAGGAGATCCATCCAGCGTCTCTGTCGCATATTCAACTCTTCCTGAGTGAATAAATACTTCAAACTCTTGTGATCCGTAAATATCTCAAATTTCTCGCCATAAAGATAATGTCTCCAAATCTTGAGCGCAAATACAATGGCGGCTAACTTGAGATCATGCACTGGATAGTTATTCTCATGTGTCTTCAACTGTCGAGAAGCATAGGCAATAACATGTCCATGCTGTGTCAACACACATCCCAACCCCTGACCAGAGGCATCAGTATAGACAACATAACCTCCTGATCCAGAAGGTAGAGCTAACACAGGTGCAGTAGTAAGACATCTACACAGCTCGTGAAATGACTCCTCACAATCCGAGGACCAAATGAAGGCAACATCTTTCCGAGTAAGCTGAGTCAAAGGCCTGGCCAACTGTGAAAAATTCTCGATGAACCGACGGTAATATCCCGCTAGACCCAAGAAACTACGAATCTCAGCAACCGTCGTCGGACGAGACCAGTTCAGCACTGCCTCTATCTTACTAGGATCAACAGATATCCCTTCATTAGAAATCACATGACCGAGAAATACTACCCGATCAAGCCAGAATTCACACTTGCTCAATTTCGCATATAGCTGCTTATCTCGTAACGTCTGTAGAACAATCCTCAAATGCTGTGCATGCTCATCCTTGTCATGAGAATAGACAAGAATATCATCTATGAAGACGATGACAAATCTATCTAGATAATCTCGAAATACCCTATTCATCAGATTCATAAAGACTGCCGGTGCATTCGTCAAACCGAATGACATTACCAGAAATTCATAATGCCCGTATCTGGTCCTGAAAGCAGTCGTAGATATATCTGAGTCTCGTACCCGCATCTGATGGTATCCAGATCTCAGATCTATCTTCGAATAAACAGAAGTACCCTGTAGTTGATCGAACAGATCATCAATCCGCGGCAAATGATACTTATTCTTGATGGTGACACGATTCAACTGCCTGTAATCAATACATAATCGCATCGATCCATCCTTTTTCTTGACAAACAAAACAGGTGCTCCCCACGGAGAAACACTCGGACGAATATATCCCTTATCAAGTAGATCTTGCAACTGCTGTTTCAATTCCCTCATCTCTGACGCTGCCAGACGATAAGGTGCTCGGGATATAGGCGTAGTTCCTGGTACTAGATCAATACCAAATTCAACCTCTCGAACCGAAGGAAAACCAGGAATCTCATCAGGGAATACGTCAGGAAACTCGCTGACAACCGGTAGCTGATCAATACCCGTACTACTCATGGACATATCAACTGCATAGATGAGGTAGCCCTCCCCACCTGACTCCAAGACATGACATGCCTTCAGAGCCGAAACAAGTGGCATCGGAGGTCGCGCACCCTCACCATAAAAGTACCAACTATCACCCTCAACGGGATGAAACTGTACCAGACGCTGATAACAATCCACAGTAGCGTGATACAAAGTCAGCATATATATTCCCAAGATACAGTCAAAATCCGTCATCGCTAATATCATCAAATTAGCCGATAACACATTACCCTCAAATTCCAGAAGGCAACCCATCACTAGACGCTTAGTTATTACCTCCTGCTCCAACGGAGTAGATACAACTAAACCCATATCTAATGATACATAAGGTAATATATGTCTCTTAACGAAGCGACTAGAAATAAAGGAATGTGATGCTCCAGTATCAATTAATACAAGTGCAGGAATACCACATAACAAGATGTTACCTGCCAACATGCGATCGCTTCCCTCAGTAGCCTGCTCCTGAGACAGAGCAAACACCTGCCCTTGAGTCTGGGGACGAAAACCAGAAGAACTCTGTGGTGCTGGCTGCTGACGTGGAAAAGTAGAAGCCTGAGATCCAACCTGTGATCCCGATCCACTAGCAGAACCCATGCGCTGAGGACAATCTCTCCGCAAATGTCCCTGCTGACCACAAATATAACAAGCACCAGTAGCTCTCCGACATGAAGCTGCAGGATGCTTCCCTCCACAATGGCTACAAAACTCCTCCTTCTTCTTCTTCTTCCCAAAACGGAACATACCTCGTGAACCACGAGATCCAGATGAAGTAGTAGGAGTAGAAGAAGACGTAGGTCCGGATTGCACAACAGATTGAGCTCGAGGCTCAAAAGATCCACTAGGCTGTGCTGGCATCATCAATTGTGCACGCCTGTTGCTAGTCTCCACAAGACGGCAACGGTTCACCAAAGTCTCAAAAGATACCGGATACCGGGTCATCACAGACGACAACCTGAGAGTAGATATCTTGGTTCAAACCTTGTAAAAAGATATCGTACTTCGATGCATCACTCTCATTAATATGAGGACTGAAAGGTAGCAGATCAAGAAATCGCTGCTGATACTGATCAATAGTCATTGATCCTTGCCTCAAAGTAAGCAACTCCATAGATCGTGCTTGGCGAACAGCCGGAGGAAAATATAATTTCTGAAACTCCCGACAGAAATCCCCCCAAGTCACCTGTCCTCTCTCAGTACGTGCCTGAGCAACCTTGGCATCCCACCAAAAACGTGCTCTATCCTCTAGAACGAATTCTAGAACTTCCAGTTTCTGCTCCTCAGTACACTCGAAAGCTCGGAACGTGCTCTCAAGTTTAGACATCCAGCTTCTAGCTTGTTCAGGATTCTCGCCTCCCACTAAGGGTTTCGGTCCTACTTGCATGAACTTATTGATAGAGTAGCGACGTCTACCCTCATGATGAAGATGTTGATCATCATGATGGCGGTGATGACGATGATGATGACCACCTCCTTGGCCAACACTACCGTGACTCTCGTCAGCCATATCCTGAAAAGAATTGCACATTAAAACCCCAAATGCGCAAGAATTACTCAAGACTAAACTAAATCCCAAGTACTAATCCCAAAATCTATGCATGCTCTGATACCAAAAATGTAGTGACCCTGCATGGAATCACCTACTAACTGGCAACTAATAGCATGCATTAAACTTAATACAGAAAAATACTTAACAGAGTAAAACATGCGGAAACATAATCCATAATTTACATATCAGCTTAGTAATATAATCCAGACTTAAATCTGTAGTGATACAACCAAATTGAAATTTTAAACAGTAAACATTATACAGCTATATCGAATCCTGATGTATAATAAAATCCTCAAGGCTCCTGCTCCCTAGTCCTGCCTTGAACTACCAGCTCCGTCCATCCTGTGACCTGCCCCATGGAATAGGGTGTCCAAGATAACAACTAGGACGTGAGCGCTACGCCCAGTACATAGACATGAGTAAACATATGTATATAATGCATGCTACATGATGACTGGTAAAAGATCATCTGAAAAATCATGCTCAGAACCGGCGCCATATGAGTGCTGCCACCGCACGGATCAACCTCTGGGTGCAACCACACTCGTCTAGTACACCAGAGTAGACAGACATAAATGCCCCCGCCGTCGCGGTACCCTCAGTGACAGACTATCGAGTATAGAGCTGAGCAGCTCTATAATCAGGTATAACAAAGAATAGGCTCAACGTGTATATGCACATGACATATGAGTATAGAAAACGGTAAATCATACATCATGCCATATAATAATGCCAAATAAATGCAACATATAAACATGTATACTCGCTGGCAATCTCAGTCAATGTGTACGTACCTCTAGGCTAGTTCAAGTAAAGTAGATCCTAGGTTCCAAGCCTATATTCAAAAGTTCACCGTATCACTACATAAATTCTATAAGCCTTAACTAAGCTAATAAGTACTCCCAAAACTTAAATAGATTCCCGGACCATACCTTCGTCCGTCGATAGCCCTTTGAAGTCGCTAGTCCCGGATGACTATAACCACACCTTGGTTATTCCAGAACCTCTATTATAACCGATAGGGCCCTCAAGTGTATAACTCACACTATATAACTGAAGAAGGAAACTCGGGAATTCGTAATTCAGAAATGAACTCTGAACGGCCCTATTTATAGCCAAATTTCTCGGCTAGGATCGGAACTTCCGATTTCGGGATCGGAGCTTCCGATCCAGCTCATTGCGTGCATGTCTGCCACGCCAGGATCGGAACTTCCGATCTACGATCGGAGCTTCCGATCTGCTCTATGACCGACACTTGTCAAAACTCGCGACTGAGTCATCGATCATTTTTTATAGCTGGGGATCGGAACTTCCGTTCCAGGATCGGAGCTTCCGTTCCGATCGGAGCTTACTATCCGGGATCGGAGCTTACTATCCGGGATCGGAGCTTACTATCCGGGATCGGAACTTACTATCCGGCCCAAAATGAAAAAGCCCAAATTTTACTTCTGAAGTCCAATAACACTCCGAAATTGGTTAAATACCAACCCTTAATCATGTTTAACATATTATTATCTTAAAATGGTATCTGGGTTACTACAATACAGATGTTTGCGGACCATTTAGTATTGGTATAAAATTTTGTCACACCTACTTCATTACCTTTACTGATGATTATTGTAAGTATGGGTACTTATATTTGATGAAATATAAGTCTGAATCATTTGAAAAGTTCAAAGAATTCAAGGCTGAAGTAGAAAACAAACTAGGTAAGAGTATTAAAGCACTTCGATCAGATCGAGGTGGAGAATATTTAAGTACCGAGTTCTTGGATTATCTAAAAGAGAATGGGATTCTCTCTCAGTGGACTCCTCCTATGACAACTCAGCTGAATGGTGTTTCGAAGCGTCGCAATCGAACCTTGTTGGACATGGTTCGATCTATGATGAGCTTCACCGAACTCCCACCTTCGTTTTGGGTCTATGCTCTTGAAACGACGGTATTGTTGTTGAACAACGTCCACACTAAAGCAGTGGACAAAACACCATACGAGTTATGGAATGACAAAGCTCCTAAGTATTCGTACTTGAGGATTTGGGGATGTCCTGCTTACGTGAAGCAGACAGTGGGAGATAAGTTGGATAGTCGATCCACCTTATGTTATTTTGTAGGGTATCCGAAGAATTCAATCGGATATTATTTCTATCATCCTACTGAAACAAAAGTGTTTGTTTCAAGGAATGCCACCTTCTTGGAGAAGGAGTTCTTATTGGATAAGAAAGGCAAGATGATGGAACTCGAAGAAATTCGAGAAGAACCCGAGATACAAAATAACGATCCTATACCTCAAGAATCATCACAAGACACGCCTATTACTAGAAGAGCCGAGAGGACTTCTAGTCCTCCTATTTGATATGGTCTTCTTCTTGAAGGAGATCAAAGTGAACCCGACATTGGATGTGATCCGAGAAACTTCAAGGAAGCAATTTCTGATGCTGATTCGAACTTATGGCTTGAACCTATGCAGTCGGAAATAGACTCGATGCATGCAAACCAAATTTGGTCTTTAGTAGATCCTCGCGATGTAATAGTTCCAATAGGTTGTAAATGGATCTACAAGAGAAAGTTTGGGCCTGATGGTAAGGTACTGACCTACAAGGCACGATTGGTTGCAAAAGGTTATACTCAAAGACAAGGAGTTGACTATGATGAAACCTTTTCACCAGTCGCAATGTTCAAGTCCATAAGAATCCTTATTGCCATAGCAGCTTGGTATGACTACGAGATATGGCAAATGGATGTGAAGACTGCATTTCTTAAGGGAAACATTAAGGAAGAAATCTATATGATGCAGCTCGAGAGATTCACATCCATGGGAAGTGAGCATAAGTTATGTAAGCTTAAGAGATCGATCTATGGTCTGAAACAGGCATCAAGAAGTTGGAACCAGAAATTTGATGAAACAATAAAGGACTTTGGTTTCATCAAGAACCCGGAGGAACCGTGCGTGTACAAGAAAGTAGTTAAGGATGCTGTGACATTCTTAGTACTTTATGTTGATGACATCTTACTCATTGGGAATGATGTAGGGATGTTGCAGTCAACAAAGATATGGTTGTCAGGTAGATTCTCGATGAAGGATTTAGGTGAGGCGTCCTATATTCTTGGGATACAGATCTATAGAGATAGATCTAAGAGAATGATAGGACTTACTCAAGCAACCTACATCGACACTATATTGAAAAGGTTTTCAATGGATGAGTCCAAGAGAGGACATCTACCTATGTGTCATGGAGTCTCTCTATCCAAGTCTATGTGTCCCAAGTTTGACGAAGAGATAGAGAAAATGACACACATACCATATGTGTCAGCCATAGGGAGTATCATGTATGGGATGATATCTACCAGACCGGATGTGGCATTTGCTCTGAGTGTCACGAGCAGATATCAAGCCAATCCCGGTCAAATGCATTGGAAAGCCGTGAAGGATATTCTTAAGTACTTGAGAAGAACTAAGAATGTATTCATGGTTTATGGAGGAAGAGATCTGAAATTTGAAGGCTATACCGACTCTAGCTTCCAAAGTGACGTGGATGACTCGAAGTCAACCTCTGGAATTGTGTTCATGCTCAATGGTAGTGCTGTCTCTTGGAAGAGTTCCAAGCAGGACACCACAGCGGATTCCACCACTGAGGCAGAATACATTGCGGCATCAGCTGCTGCTAAAGAGGCGGTTTGGATTAGGAAATTCATCCAAGAGTTGGGTGTAATTCCTGAAGCTGTTGGTCCAGTCCCGGTGTACTGTGACAACACGGGTTCCGTTGCTCAGGCAAAGGAACCAAGGTCTCATCAGAAATCCAAACACGTACTGAGGAAATACCACATCATCCGGAAGATCGTGGATAGAGGAGACATCACTGTCGAGAGAGTGGCCTCTGCAGACAATATTGCTGATCCGCTTACTAAGCCCTTGCCAGGACCATTGTTTGACAAACATCGAGAAGCAATGGGATTACGTAGTATGACTAGTTGGCTTTAGGGCAAGTGGGAGATTGAAAGAGTGGGTGCCCGGTTAGCCAACTTATGGTTAAGGGCTGTTATGACTCTATGTGTAAACAATCTTTTCTTTAATATAATTTACACTTTTTAATAATGACATTTACTTTATCTTCCTTCATATTGATATATTATGATATACTATTGTTATTTTGATAAAGACCTTGAATATACTATAGTGTATGTAAGATGTGGTAGTACATTGGGATGACTATCATGAAACACATCTTATAGTCACTGTATATTCTAAACAGTTCCTAGTCGATTGAGCCGTCCGCAAATAAGGATAAGGATCGCTCGAGATTGAAACTAGCATTTGCGATGCTTAGTACCATGTTTCATTGGTATGTAACATAGAGATGTTCAAAGCATGCAAATGGATATTCATATGATGAATGATCGAACTACCCTATCCGGATTTTCCAAGTGGTTATCACTTATCGAGTGGATAAAGTCCACGGTTTTGGTTGTACACCATTAGTCCTTACTACTTGAAACATCATTGAGACTCTATATGCTAGTACTGTATTTTGACTCGTATACCGACTCTATCGGGGTCATAAGGTGTCGGGATTGGGTGCAGTTACGATACATATAGGAGTCGATGCTTTGTTTTCAAGGATTCATCACATGCTTGTGAGCGTGGATATCCTATGCAATCTGAGGAGATATTAGTGTGACAAATCTCTGGCCAGAGTACATGATGTGCTTTAAGAAATGGTTTCTTAGTAGCACATGCGATGTCACTATTTGATCTTCAAGATGAATTGCATAGTTATCGAATCTCGAACGACTCTCGATTTACCAATGGTTGTTGATTCGATCGGGATATATGGATGAAGGGACCGTACTGTACGCTAACCAAAATCTATTGGTTCTTGCAGGCACTATCAGTGATACCTAGGGAATCATAGGGCGATGTTGCTAGGCGCTCTTACCATGATTCGTTGGGTAAGTCGAAAATTGTTGTTCCGAGTCACAAGGAGTTGTGAGCCCACGGCTAGCTGTATCCCTGAACCATTGAGGGTCACACAAGTAATGGATTTCTAATCCCCGTTGAGATAATTAAATTTAAAGAGTTAAATTTAGTGAATAAAGAAGTGGGACTTCTTATTTAAGAATAGAGGGAGTAAGATTTCGTAAAATGACATAGTGATGGACATTTTTGAAAATCACTGAATTTGGATTCAGAAAATTTATCTTGACTTTAAAAGATGCAGAAATGGTTTCTGTGCACATTGGTAAAATTGGTTTATCAATCTGAGTCACGATGAATTTTATATTAATTTTTAAACATGCGGGCTTTGCTTGTCAGGCTTGAACTTATGACTAATGGGCCCTAAGCTGTTAGCAGCCCACATTATAAATAAGTTATTGCAGTGCAGAAATTACACACAACAGGTCAAAAATTTCGAAACCCTAGAGAGCATTCTCTCAAGGGATTCGGCCGACCCCCTCCCCCTCTCTCACAGTGTTCGAAAATTCAGTCTGTGAATTTTTGAATTTGCAGACTGATTTAACATATCATATCTGTTCTATCTCATCGTAGAAACTTCTGATAGACTTTCTAGTGCAGTCTGTCAGAGGGATTAAATTTCTGTTCGTGGACCTAATTGAAGAATTGTTCGTTCATCAGTTCCTGGGATATACAACAAGAGCAGATTAATCTGTTGGTGTCCATAATCTCGCTTCGAGATTTTAAGGTAAAATTTACATTGTTTAAATTTTATGTTATCAATTTTAATCGTGGGAATTTGATACCCATGATATAGAATTGTTCCATATAAAATTTTAAAACTTTCGCAGCAACGGGTATCACTTTCTTATTCGATCCGGAGAACGACCGTGTTCCAACATATGAGATATGGCAAATGGATGTGAAGACTGCATTTCTTAATGGAAACATTAAGGAAGAAATCTATATGATGCAGCTCGAGGGTTTCACATCCATGGAAAGCGAGCATAAGGTATGCAAGCTTCAGAGATCAATTTATGGTCTCAAACAAGCATCAAAAATTTGGAACCAGAAATTTGATGAAACAATAAAGGACTTTGGTTTCATCAAAAACCCAGAGGAACCGTGCGTGTACAAGAAAGTAGTTAAGGATGCGGTAAAGTTCTTAGTGCTTTATGTTGATGACATCCTACTCATTGGGAATGACGTAGGGATGTTGCAGTCAACAAAGATATTGTTATCAGGTAGATTCTCGATTAAGGATTTGGGTGAGGCCTCCTATATTCTAGGGATACAGATCTATAGAGATAGATCTAAGAGAATGATAGGACTCACTCAAGCAACCTACATCGACACCATATTGAAAAGGTTTTCTATGGATGAGTCCAAGAGAGGACATCTACCTATGTGTCATGGAGTTTCTCTATCCAAGTCTATGTGCCTCAAGACTGACGAAGAGATAGAGAAAATGACACACATACCATATGCGTCAGTCATAGGTAGTATTATGTATGGGATGATATCTTCCAGACCGGATGTAGCCTTTGCTTTGAGTGTCACGAGCAGATATCAGGCCAACCCCGGTCAAATGCATTGAAAAGCCGTGAAGGATATTCTTAAGTACTTGAGAAGGACTAAGAATATATTCATGGTTTATAGAGGAAGAGAATTGAAATTGGAAGGCTATACCGACTCTAGCTTTCAAAGTGACGTGGATGACTCAAAGTCAACCTCTGGATTTGTATTCATGCTCAATGGCGGTGCTGTCTCTTGGAAGAGTTCCAAGCAGGACACCACAGCGGATTCCACCACTGAGGCAGAATACATTGCAGCATCAGCTGCTGCTGTAGTAACCCGCATTTCTGATTAGTGATTAAATGAGTAATTAACCACGTGATCATGTTTAGATTAAGTAAAACAGGATTAAGTAAGTTCCTGTTAGGATAACGGACTTCAGAAATGGATTCAGAGCAATCAAATTTGTTGAATTGGTTCAGTAGGATCGGACGGTCCGAAGAGGAAGTTCGGACGATCCGAAGTGGATCGGAAGCTCCGTTCCAGGATCGGAGGCTCCGATCGAGTTCGGACGCTCCGTCGGCAAGTTCGGAGGTTCCAATCTGGACCAAGGCACACGTCATCATTTACGTCAGCAAGGTGACGTCATGGCTGACATAATATTGAGCGATCGGACGCTCCGAAGGTGCGATCGGAGGTTCCGATCGAGTTCGGACAGTCCGAACCGGGTTTGGAGTCTCCGAACGTTGCCTATAAATAGAGGGTCCAAGAATTCATTTTCTCGCACCAATTTCCTCTCTTCTCTCTCGATTCCTAAGCCTTCTAACTCAGATCTAGGGAGATCTAGGCATCCTACGGGGAATTCGGAAGTGGCTTAGTGATCTAGACATCGTCGCGGAGCTTTGGCCTAGTTTTGAGGCTATCGTCATCAAAGGGCTAACGACGGACGCAAGTATAGCTTTGGCATCCTAAAATATTTAAGAGTATGCAATAGCTTAATTAAGGCTTTTAGAGCTTAATTTCTAATGCATGGATATTTGCATTGTAGTAGCAGTAGACTGGACTAGTAGGCTTGGAGTCTAGGTCAGTGGAGCTAGGTTTGACCAGCAGTGTTAGAGGTACGTAAGTACTGACCGAGATAGCCGACATGATATACTTGCTTATATGTTTCATGAGTATGTGCTATATGTTTTATCATGTTTTAGCATATTTTACCGTCTTAGCACATACATGATTTTACGTGTGACTGCATCCGGAGAGATGTGAGTCATTGACAGTCTCCATAGGGAACAATGATCTCATTTTAGACTCGAGTCAGGTATGACAGTTTTCATATGAGGCTTGTATCATGTTTTGGATTCGGGTCAGGATGGGGTTGGCTCAGCCCTGATATGGAATATACGAGTACCCCGCGGAGTAGCTCTCTAGCCGGTACTGTATATTCTCGGCGCCATGAGCAAGTGTTTTCACTTGAGTATTAAATCATCTGTGTTCGCATATTTTTATTTATATCATTGATTCGTATTGAGCGTTCTAGCTCACGCCCCTGTGTTTGGGTATCGTGTGCCTTATGGCGGGGCAGGTTTGAGGCTAGACGGTCCAGGCGGCTCTCAGCAGGATTGAGCTTGGGACGTGCGAGGTTGTAGAGTGTAGGTATTTATTACCCTGAACCTTCGATTTGGTTGTATAACAGTATTTATACACTTGTGATAAACGTCGGTTGTATTCTGTCGATTGGATTTGTTGTATTTTAATTATCCGCTCTTTACACTTTAAGCTTTTATTGCGTGCGCTTTTACTATAACTCTGATTAGGTAGTGGATCCGGGTTGGGTCACTACATTTTTGGTATCAGAGCGATGCATTGCACTGGGAATATCGTAAAGCGGATAAGTAATTATTGAAAGAGTGGGTGCCCGGTGAGCCAACTTGTGGCTAAGGGCTTTTATGACTCTATGTATAAACAATCTTTTGTTTAATATAATTTACACATTTATAATGGCGTTTACTTTATCTTTTATCATATTATTATGTTGTGACATACTATAAGATGTTTAGATGAAGACCTTGAATATACTATAGTGTATGTAAGATGTGGTGGCACATGAGGATGACTATCATGAAACACATCTTATAGTCACTGTATATTCTAAACAGTTCCTAGTCGATTGAGCCGTCCGATAATAAGGATAAGGATCGCTCGAGATTGAGACTAGCATTTGCGATGCCGAGTACCACGTTTCATTGGTATGGAACATAGAGATGTTCAAAGCATGCAAATGGATATTCATACGATGAATGATCGAACTACCCTATCCGGACTTTCCAAGTGGTTATCACTTATCGAGTGGATAAAGTCCACGGTTTTGGTTGTACACCATTAGTCCTTACTACTTGAAACATCATTGAGACTCTATATGCTAGTACTGTACTTTGACTCGTTTACCGACTCTATTGGGGTCATCAGGTGTCGGGATTGGGTACAGTTATGACACATATAGGAGTCGATGCTTTGTTGTCAAGGATTCACCACATACTTGCTAGTGTGGATATCCTATGCAATCTGAGGAGATATTAGTGTGACGAATCTCTGGCTAGAGTACATGATGTGTTTTAAGAAATGGTTTCTTAGTAGCACATGCGATGTCACTATTTGATCTTCAAGATGCATTGCATAGTTATCGAATCTCGAACGACTCTCGATTTACCAATAGTTGTTGATTCGATCGGGATATATGGATGAAGGGACCGTACTGTACGCTAACCAAAATCTATTGGTTCTTGCAAGCACTATCAGTGATACCTAGGGAATCATGTGGCGATGTTGCTAGGCGCTCTTACCATGATTCGATGGGCAAGTCAGAAATTGTTGTTCCGAGTCACAAGGAGTTGTGAGCCCACGACTAGCTATATCCCTGAACCATTGAGGGTCACACAAGTAATGGATTTTTAATCCCCGTTGAGATAGTTAAATTTAAAGAGTTAAATTTAATGAATAAAGAAGTGGGACTTCTTATTTCAGAGTAGAAGAGTAAGATTTTCTAAAATGACATAGGGATGGACATTTTTGGAAATCACTGAATTCGGATTCAGAAAATTTATCTTGACTTTAAAAGATGCAGAAATGGTTTCTGTGCACATTGGTGAAATTGGTTTATCAATCTGAGTCACGATGAATTTTATATTAATTTCTGAACATGCGGGCTTTGCTTGTCAGGCTTGAACTTATGACTAATGGGCCCTAAGCTGTTAGCAGCCCACATTATAAATAAGTTATTGCAGTAAAGAAATTACACAACAGAGGCCACAAAATTTTCGAAAACCCTAGCTGTTTTTCTCTAGTGGCCGCCGCCCCCTCCTCTCTCTGTTCTAAAATTCCATCCTGTGAATTTTCAATTTGCAGTCTGGTTTAACGGATCAAATTCGTTAATTCTCTTCGTAGAAACTTCTGATAGATTTTCTAGTGCAATCTATCAGAGGGATTAAACTTCTATTCGTGGACCTGATTGAAGAATTGTTCGTCCATCAATTCCTGGGATATACAACAAGAGCAGAGTTATCTGTTGGTGTCCATAATCTCGTTTCGAGATTCAAGGTAAAAATTTAATTGTTATTTAATTTTTACACGCACAATTTAATCGTAAAGTTTTGATACCCATGCTATGGAATCGTTCCATATAAAATTTTAAAACTTCCGCTGTACCGGGTATCAATTCTGATTGATCTGAACACCATTTTCCATCAATTATCTGTTCTTATGTAACAGATGGCAGATTACGACGAGAGTCACGGTAGACGTCGGGGACAACCCGAGGAGCGCAGGCGAGTAAGCATGCGTAGATTCAAAGAAGTTAGCCCGAAGCCTTTGACGGGTGGTGAGACAACTGAAGAGGCGGAGGATTGGATGGAGAGGATGGAGCAGTGCTTCCAGGAGTTCCGTTGCACGGCTGAGGATAGGATGGAGATTCTTGCCTTTATGCTTGAGGGCAGAGCGAGGAAGTGGTGGAGATCTACTTCCGCACCGTTCATAGCAGCCAGAGGTGCAGCTACTTGGGTGGAGTTCCGTACTGCTTATCAGAGATTTTATTTTCCTCCAACTCTTCGTCAGGCAAAAGCCAGTGAGTTGTTGAGTTTGTGACAGGGGACGATGACGATCGAGGAGTACCAGCAGAAGTTCTTTGATCTGCTACCCTTTTGTCCTCATATTGCTGATAGCTCTATGGCGAAGTTTGATAATTTCCTTCAGGGTTTGAACCCTGACATTCATCGTATGGTTGCTGTGGGCGGAGATGGGACTTACGAGGATTTGGTGGACCGTTGTCGCCAGGCCGAGGACAGTAATCGGAGGAACAGGGGACTTTACTCTTCTTCTTCCAGGCCAGTGAGCTCTAGTCCTTTGGGTCCGAGAGGACAGTCCTTCAAGAAGCAAGGAGGTACTTCTTCTTCTTCCTCTGGATCTGGTGGGGTGCATCGTTTTGGTGGACAGAGACCGAACCGGTGTACTCAGTGCCGACGCAGACATCCACAGGGCAGTGTGGTCGATCGACCACTACATGTTTCCAGTGTGGCCAGGAGGGTCACATGAAGAGAGATTGTCCTATGCTGATTGGGGCAGCAAGTGGTTCCGGAGGTTCTCAGGCATCTGTTTAGCCACCTCAGTACCAGCAGCCACCTTTCCAGCCATAGTATTCGTAGCAGCGCCAGCATCCGCAGCAGTCTCAGAGATAGCCTACTCAGACTCCTTCTCGGGGTCATTCTTCGTTGAGACCACGTACCCAGGGTCAGGTCTTTGCGCTTAACCAGGAGCAGGCAGAGGCTGACAGCGATCGGATGATTGCAGATATCTGTAGTTTATGTGGTTTTCCTGCATATGTTTTAATTGATACCGGTGCATCGCATTCTTTTGTCTCAGCACGTTTCGCTAAGAAGTATAGATTGCCATTTATTCCTTTAGACGTGTTGCTAGTGGTTTCTACTCCTATGGGTAGCGAGGTTTTAGCCAAGCGTCTAGTTGTGGGTTGTGTTTTGGATTTCGAGGGACATCAGCTTAGTGCTAACCTAATGATTCTAGTGATGGAGGATTTTGATTGCATCATTGGGATAGATCTATTAACTACCTACCGAGCGATAGTGGATTGCTATCAGAGGTTTGTCCAGTTTCGTCCAGAGGATGACGAGTCATGGCATTTCTATGGTGAGGGAGCGCGACCCCCGATGCCAGTGGTTTCAGCTCTGAAGGCTCGGCGTGCCTTAGAGTCTGGCAGGGATGGCTACCTTATCTACGCCATTGACGCATCTTTAGGAGAGCCAGATATCCGAGAGATACCAGTGGTTCGTGACTTTCCAGATGTGTTTCCGGAGGAAATTCCAGGTTTGCCACCAGTTAGGGAGATTGAGTTTGGCATTGAGTTAGTGCCAGGGACTGCACCGATTTCCAGAACTCCTTACCGATTGACACCGTCAGAAATGAAAGAGCTGCAGAAGCAATTGCAAGATCTTCTTGATAAGGGTTATATTCGACCTAGTGTTTCGCCATGGGAAGCCCCAGTACTATTTGTCAAGAAGAAGGATGGTTCGATGCGGTTGTGTATTGACTACCGTCAGTTGAATCAAGCGACAGTGAAGAATAAGTATCCTCTTCCGCGGATAGATGATCTCTTTGATCAGTTACAGGGTACTTCTGTCTATTCGAAGATTGATATTCGGTTTGGGTATCATCAGTTGCGAGTTCGACAGGAGGATGTTCCTAAGACAGCATTTCGTACGCGGTATGGACACTATGAGTTTCTAGTAATGCCGTTTGGTTTGATGAATGCTCCAGCTGTTTTTATGAATCTGATGAACAGAGTTTTTTGCGACTTTCTGGATAAGTTCGTGGTGGTGTTCATCGATGACATTTTGGTGTACTCTCGCAGCATGGATGAGCATGCCTACCATCTTTATACTGTACTTCAGGTTTTGAGGGAGAGACAGTTGTACGCAAAGCTGAGTAAGTGTGACTTCTGGATTGACCGAGTAGTGTTTTTGGGTCATGTCATTTCTCAGGATGGTGTATCTGTTGATCCTAGCAAGATAGAGGCTATTTTGAATTGGTCACGTCCGACTACAACTTCTGAGATTCGTAATTTTCTTGGTTTAGCAGGATACTATCGTCGTTTTGTGAAGAATTTCTCTCAGATAGCTATGCCTTTGACTCAGTTGACGAAGAAAGATCTTTCCTTCGCTTGGTCTGATGCTTGTGAAGACAGTTTTTGTGAGTTGAGACGTCGTTTGACGAAAGCTCTAGTTCTTGCTTTACCGTCTGGATCAGGTGGTTTTGTAGTCTTCACTGATGCTTCTCTCCAGGGTTTGGGGTGTGTGTTGACTCAGAATGGCCACGTGATTGCTTATGCCTCCAAACAGCTGAAGACTCACGAGGAGAACTATCCCGTACATGATTTAGAGCTTGCAGCCATTGTCTTTGCTCTTAAGATATGACGTCACTATTTGTACGGAGAACGATTTGAGATCTTCACCGATCCTAAGAGTTTGAAGTATCTGTTCACTCAGGCTGAGTTGAACATGCGGCAGCGTCGTTGGATGGATCTGTTGAAGGATTACGATTGTGAGATCAAGTACCATCCAGGTTCTTCTAACCCCGTTGCTGATACGCTTAGTCGCAAATTTTATGTGAGTTCCCTTCGTACCAGTTCACTTTCGAAGGCAGTGGAGGAGTATTGTTCTTTGGGATTCACATTCCGTCATAAGAAAGAACAACAAGGGATTCGTGTCTCTTCTGTGCTTGCAGAGCCAGCGTTATACAGACGAATCCGGAAAGCTCAGAATTCTGATCTGAAGACCTAGAAGTTGGCCCGCCTGGCTGAGGGTGATAATACTTCTGGTTTTCATCTGCAAGGAGACGGTCTGTTGTGTCTTTCTGGTCGAGTTGTGGTACCCGAGGATTCTGTTTTGAGGGATGAGATCTTATCGCAAGCTCACCGTAGTCGATTCTCTGTACATCCAGGCAACATGAAGATGTATAAGGATCTTCGCACTCAATTTTGGTGGAAAGGGATGAAGCGTAGTGTTTATCAGTTCGTATCCCGATGCCTTGTGTGTCAACAAGTCAAGGCAGAGTTTAGACGACCCAGAGGATTACTTCACAGCTTAGAGATTCCTGAATGGAAGTGGGAGCATGTGACGATGGACTTTTTCACCCACTTGCCTATGTCTTCCAGGAATTGTGATGCTATTTGGGTTGTCGTGGATCGGTTGTCGAAGTCAGCGCATTTTCTTCCCTATAACTGCGATTACGCCTTTGATAGGATGGCACAATTATACGTACGAGAGATTTTACGATTGCATGGGATTCCATTGAGCATTGTCAGCGATAGAGATCCGAGATTCACCTCGAGATTTTGGGGTAGTTTCCAGCAAGCCTTTGGTACTACTTTGAGCTTGAGTACGGCTTATCATCCAGAGACGGATGGACAGTCGGAGCGTACTATTCGCACTTTAGAAGATATGCTTCGCGCGGCGGTGATGGATTTTGGTCCAGCGTGGCATGATCATTTACCCTTGGTGGAGTTCGCCTACAACAATAGTTATCATCGGAGCATTGGCATGGCACCATTTGAGGCTCTTTATGGACGCCGTTGTCGTACACCTTTGTTTTGGGACGAGGTTGGCGAGCGTTAGGTTGAGGGTCCTCAGATGATTCAACAGATGATTGATGCAGTAGAATTGATCCGACGCAGGGTTAAGGCAGCCCAGGATCGACAGGCTAGTTACGCGAACACTCACCGCAGGCCACTTCATTTTGAGGTAGGAGAGTATTTTTCTTGCATGTGTCACCTTTTCGGAAGGTGATGAGGTTTGGTCTCAAGGGTAAGCTGACACCTAGATTTATTGGTCCTTTCGGGATTCTCGAGAAGGTTAGGGATGTTGCTTATCGTCTGGCCTTGCCACCCGATCTTTCAGAGATCCACGATGTATTCCACGTGTCCTTGTTGAGGCAGTATGTGGCGGACGAGTCACATATTTTGCATCCGACCGAGGTAAAGGTAGATCGAGATCTATCTTATGTGGAGAAACCCCTACGTATTCTTGACAGGAAGGACAAGGTACTTCGTAACAAACACATACCATTGGTTATGGTACAGTGGCAACGCAGAGGTACAGAGGAAGCTACTTGGGAGTTAGAGAGTCGGATGTTAGCCGAGCACCCCGAGTTATTTTGAGATTTTGTAATTCTTTGTATCGAGTTTGTGTTTGTTCAATTGTAATAAAGAACATTTGGTTGGCTATTTATGTTTTCCTCTAAGACTTAAATTTCGAGGAAGAAATTTCTTAAGTGGGGGAGAATGTAGTAACCCACATTTCTGATTAGTGATTAAATGAGTAATTAACCACGTGATCATGTTTAGATTAAGTAAAACAGGATTAAGTAAGTTCCTGTTGGGATAACGGACTTCAGAAATGGATTCAGAGCACTCGAATTTGTTGAATTGGTTCAGCAGGATCGGACGGTCCAAAGAGGAAGTTCGGACAATCCGAAGTGGATCGGAAGCTCCGTGCCAGGATCGGAGGCTCCGATCGAGTTCGGACGCTCCGTCGGCAAGTTCGGAGACTCCGATCTAGACCAGGGCACACGTCATCATTTACGTCAGCAAGATGATGTCATGACTGATGCAATATTGAGCGATCGGACGCTCCGAAGGTGCGATCGGAGGTTCCGATCAAGTTCGGATGGTCCGAACCGGGTTCGGAGGCTCCGAACGTTGCCTATAAATAGAGGGTCCGAGAATTCATTTTCTCGCACCAATTTCCTCTCTTCTCTCTCGATTCCTAAGCATTCTAACTCAGATCTAGGGAGATCTAGGCGTCCTACGGGGAATCCGGAAGTGGCTTAGTGATCTAGACGTCGTCGCGGAGCTTTGGCCTAGTTTTGAGGCTATCGCCAGCAAAGGGCTAACGACAGACGCAGGTATAACTTTGGCATCCTAAAAATATTTAGGAGTATGCAATAGCTTAATTAAGGCTTTTAGAGCTTAAATGCTAATGCATGGATATTTGCATTGTAGTAGCAGTAGATTGGACTAGTAGGCTTGGAGTCTAGGTCAGTGGAGCTAGGTTTGACCAGCAGTGTTAGAGGTACGTAAGTACTGACCGAGATAGCCGTCATGATATATTTGCTTATATGTTGCATGAGTATGTGCTATATGTTTTATCATGTTTTAGCATATTTTACTATCTTAGCACATACATGATTTTACGTGTGACTGCATCCGGAGAGATGTGAGTCATTGACAGTCTCCATAGGGAACAATGATCTCATTTTAGACTTGAGTCAGGTATGACAGTTTCCATATGAGGCTTGTATCCTGTTTTGGATTCAGGTCAGGATGGGGTTGGCTCAGCCCTGATATGGAATATACGAGTACCCCGCGGAGTATCTCTCTAGCCGGTATTGTATATTCTCGGCGCCATGAGCAAGTGCTTTCACTTGAGTTTTAAATCATCTGTGTGCTCTTATTTGTATTTATATCATTGCTTTGTATTGAGCATTCTAGCTCACGCCCCTGTGTTTGGGTATCGTGTACCTTGTGGCGGGGCAGGTTTGAGGCTGGACGGTCCAGGCGGCTCTCAGCAGGATTGAACTTGGGACATGCGAGGTTGTAGAGGGTAGGGATTTATTACCCTGAACCTTCGATTTGGTTGTATAACAGTATTTATACACTTGTGATAAAAGTCGGTTGCATTCTGTCGATTGGATTTGTTGTATTTTAATTATCTGCTCTTTACAATTTAAGCTTTTATTGCGTGCGGTTTTACTATAACTCTGATTAGGTAGTGGATCCGGGTTGGGTCACTACAGTTGCTAAAGAGGCCGTTTTGATGAGGAATTTTGTCCAAGAGTTGGGCGTTATTCCTGAAGCTGTTGGTCCAGTTCCGGTGTACTGCGACAACATTGGTGTCGTTGCTCAGGCAAAAGAACCAAGGTCTCATCAAAGATCCAAACACGTACTGAGGAAATACCACATAATCCGGGAGATTGTGGAAAGAAGAGACATCACTGTCGAGAGAGTGGCCTCTATAGAAATATCGCTGATCCACTTACTAAGCCCTTGCCAGGACCATTGTTTAACAAACATCGCGAAGCAATGGGATTACGTAGTATGACTAGTTGGCTTTAGGGTAAGTGGGAGATTGAAAGAGTGGGTGCCCGATTAGCCAACTTGTGGCTAAGGGCTTTTATGACTCTATGTATAAACAATCTTTGTTTAATATAATTTACATTCATTAATGGAATTTTTTTTGTCTTTCTTCATATTGTTATATTGTGATATACTATTGTTGTTTTGATAAAGACCTTGAATATACTATAGTGTAAGTAAGATAAGATAGTGAATAAAGAGAGATCACTATTATGAAACACATCTTATAGTCATTGTGTATTCTAAACAGTTCCTAGTCAATTGAGCCATCCGCTAATAAGGATAAGTATTGATCGAGATTGAGACTAGCATTTGTGATGCCAAGTACCACGTTCCATTGGTAATGGACATGGAGATGTTCAAAGCATGCAAATGGATATTCATATGATGAATGATCGAACTACCCTATTCGGAATTTCCAAGTGGTTATTATTATTTGAGTGGATAAGTCCGCGGTTTTGGTTGTACACCATTAGTCCTCACTACTTGAAACATCATTGAGACTCTATATGCTAGTACTGTAATTTGACTTGTTTACCGACTCTATTGGGGTCATCAGGTGTCGGGATTGGGTATAGTTACAACACATATAGGAGTTGATGCATTGTTGTCAATGATTCACCACATACTTGCGAGTGTGGGTATACTATGCGATCTGAGGAGATATTAGTGTGACAAATCTCTGGCCAGAGTACATGATGTGCTTTAAGAAATGGTTTCCTAGTAGCACATGCGATGTCACTATTTGATCTTCAAGATGCATTGCATAGTTATCGAATCTCGAACGAATCTCGATGTACCAATGGTTGTTGATTCGATCGGGATATATGGATGAAGAGACCGTATTGTACGCTAACCAAAACCTACTGGTTCTTGCAGGCACTATCAGTGATACCTAGAGAATCATGGGGCGATGTTGCTAGAAGCTCTTACCATGATTCGTTGGGCAAGTCGGAAATCGTTGTTCCGAGTCACAAGGAGTTGTGAGCCCACGGCTAGCTGTATCCCTGAACCATTGAGGGTCACACAAGTAATGGATTACTAAACCCCGTTGAGATAGTTAAATTTAAAGAGTTAAATTTAATGAAAGAGAAGTTGGACTTCTTAACTAAAGGGAGTGGAATTTCCTAAAATGACATATGGATGGACATTTTTGGAAATCACTGAATTCGGATTCAAAAAAATTATCTTGACTTTAAAAGATGCAGAAATGGTTTTTGTGCACATTGGTGAAATCAGTTTATCAATCGAAGTCATGATGAATTTTATATTAATTTCTATAATAACAGGCTTGGCTTGTTGGGATTAAGTTATGGATTATGGGCCCTAAGGAATTAGAGTTCTAATATAATTATAACTTAATCTAGTCTAGAATTTATTTATAAATATAGGTGTAGTGTTCGAAAATTAGAGGCATTCCATTCTTGCAATTTTTGAATTACACACAAATATTTTCAAGGGGTTTTTTTTCGAAAATCCTCTACTCCCTTTTGAGAAAATTCGGTCTGTGATTTTTCTGAAAAGTCACTTTCTGAATTGACAGATCAAATCTGTTTATTCTCTACGATAAATATCTGGTTGATTTCTAGTGCAATCAATCAGAGGGTTTCTGTTTTCTATTCGTGAACCTAATTCCGGAGATTGATCGAGCAAGTCATCGGTTCCCGGGATTTACAACAAGAGCAGATTAAATTATGTTGGAGTCCATAATCAAGCCTTAGCTTGAAGAGGTAAAAATATTTAATTGTGAATTTATATTTTTACTTGCAAGATTTTAATCGTTAGGATTTGATATCCACGATATGGAATCGTTCCATATCGAAAAATAAAATTTTTAAACTTCCGCTGCTCCGGGTATCACATCCGTGTGATCAGAGAACGCATGTTCCAACAATAATTCCTTTAATCTTATCATCTTGTTAACTCCTTAACAACTATCTATTCATATCTGTAGCACATCTAATACATCATATTCTTGAATCTATCGAAATCTACTACAATCTAAATCGCAAAATCATGATGATTTCAGTAGTTTCGAACTAAAATCCTTTCGAAAAGTTTATCTTCTTGCAACTCTTAAGTAACTAAACTGTTACATGGACTACTTGGTTTATTATTTTTTTCTTCTTTTACTGGAAATTTAATATCATAAATTTCAATTCTGTTGTATCTGCTTTCATTTTATTTCACCGATACTGATTTCCAAGTAATTCATACATGTAATTCATACATGTTTAAACAACTGAATGAATATTAAATCTGTTGTTGTATGTCATTTTCAAAATCTGATGTCCCAGTTCTAGAACATCTGGCATAAACAAACTATTTATTTTGAAAGAGTGGGTGCCCAGTGAGCCAACTTGTGGCTATGGGCTTTGATGACTCTTTGTACAAACGATCTTTTGTTTAATGTAATTTACACTTTTATTAATGGCAATGACTTTATCTTTCTTCATATTGTTATATTATGATATACTATTGTTGTTTTGATAAAGACCTTGAATATACTATAGTGTATGTAAGATGTGGTAGAACATGGGGATGTCTATCATGAAATACATCTTATAGTCACTGTATATTATAAACTGTTCCTAGTCGATTGAGCCGTCCGATAATAAGGATAAGGATCGCTCGAGTTTGAGACTAGCATTTGCGATGCGGAGTACCACGTTTCATTGGTAGGGAACATGGAGATGTTCGAAGCATGCAAATGGATATTCATAGGATGAATAATCGAACTACCCTATCCGGACTTTCCAAGTGGTTATCACTTATCGAGTGGATAAAGTCCGCGGTTTTGGTTGTACACCATTAGTCCTTACTACTTGAAACATCATGGAGACTCTATATGATAGTACTGTGCTTTGACTCGTTTACCGACTCTATGGGGGTCATCAGGTGTCGGGATTGGGTACAGTTACAACACATATAGGAGTCGATGCATTGTTGTCAAGGATTCACCACATACTTGCGAGTGTGGATATCCTATGCGATCTGAGGAGATATTAGTGTGACGAATCTCTGGCCAGAGTACTTGATGTGATTTAAGAAATGGTTTCTTAGTAGCACATGCGATGTCACTAATTTGATCTTCAAGATGTATTGCATAGTTATCGAATCTTGAGCGACTCTCGATATACCAATGGTTGTTGATTCGATCGGATATATGGATGAAGGGACCGTACTGTACGCTAACCAAAATCTACTGGTTCTTGTAGGCACTATCAGTGATACCTAGGGAATCATGGGGCGATGTTGCTAGGCGCTTTACCATGATTCGTTGGGAAAGTCGGAAATCGTTGTTCCGAGTCACAAGGAGTTGTGAGCCCACGGCTAGCTGTATCCCTGAACCATTGAGGGTCACACAGTGTAATGGAGTTTTAATCCCCGTTGAGATAGTTAAATTTAAAGAGTTAAATTTAATGAATAAAGAAGTTGGACTTCTTAAATAAGAGTAAGGGAGTAGGATTTCCTAAAATGACATAGGGATGGACATTTTTGGAAACCACTGAATTCGGATTCAGGAAAATTTATCTTGACTTTAAAATGTGCAGAAATGGTTTCTGTGCACATTGGTAAAATCGGTTTATCAATCGGAGTCACGATGAATTTTATATTAATTTCTGAACGTGCGGGCTTTGCTTGTCGGGCCTCAACTTATGACTAATGGGCCCTAAGCTGTTAGTGGCCTGCATTATAAATAAGTTATTGCAGTACAGAAATTAGATACAACAGTTGGTCATAATTTTGAGAGACAGTTTTCGGAAAAAAAAAACCCTAGCTCTCTCTAGAAATTCGGCCGCCCCTCCCTCTCTCTGTCAGAGATTTTCCGGTCTGTGATTTTGAATTGCAGACAGGATTAGCGAATCAAATTCGTTATTCTCTTCGCAGAAAACTTCTGATAGATTTTCTAGTGCAATCTATCAAAGGGATTAAACCTCCATTCGTGGACCTGATTGAAGGAAAGCTTGTTCATCAGTTCCAGGGAGATACAAGAAGCGCAGAGAAATCTGTGTGGTGTCCAATAATCTCGCTTCGAGATTGAAGGTAAAATTTAATAATAGTTATTTAATTTTACACACACTTATAATTTAATCGTTAAACGGTTGATACCCACACTATGGAATTGTTCCATAATAAAATTTTTAAACTTCCGCTGCACCGGGTATCAATCGTGATTGATCTGAACGCCAGTTTTCCCACAGTGGTATCAGAGCCAGGTTGCTCAGATCAAACGATTAAATTAATCGATTGTACAAAAATTTTTGGGTCTTGGTTTTTTAAAACAAAATAAATATTTTAAATAAAAAATTTTTTTTTTTCGGGCAAAACCCGGGCAGCGATTGGATCGCTGCCCGGTGGGGCAGCGACGGTCGCTGCGCACGGCGGCGCACGTCGCCGCCCAAAGGGGGCGCTCAGCGCCGCCAGGGCAGTCTTACGATCCTTAAAGGAAGCAAGTCAAATAAGGATAGGCAAAGATAGACGATTGAATTCACGGAGGAAGGGCAAAAACTCCCATGCCTTTCTTGGTTGGACCAAGGCGATTTCCGAGATTACTAATGGGGTGATCAAGATAGGATTGAATGTCCTCCAAAACTCTACTTTAATGTCTGGAGAGTACCATCTGCATATGGATTAGTAAAATACTACTAGCTTTACTCTGCGCTGCGCAGGGCAGCGCTCGGCGCTGCCCAGGGCGGCGCACGGCGCCGCCAGGGCAGCGATTGTCGCTGCCCTAAAGGGGCAGCCGGGCTGCCCCGGCCCGCGCCCATGGGTGCGGGCCGGCCCGGGAGTGTCCCGGGCGGCCCGCGGGAAAAATTATTAATTTTATTTAAAATAATTTTAATGTGTTAAAATTTTATTTTTGGTCCGGTCAAAAATTGTTTTTGATTGGTTCACGAGGCATCGGATCGAATTGTTCGAGTTCGAAAATTTTAAAATTGATTTTTGGATAAATTTGAATTTTTGGAAAATTTTAATATTTTATCCTTAAATTGAATTTTGAAATCAATTATTTTTGGTACAATTGATGATAAGATTTGATCTTATGTATATATTAAGTAAAATATGATTTTATCTATAAAATTAGATTCTGTAGATAAAATATGATTTTATTTAATAAAAGGTAAATAATGATTTTATATGTAAAATATGATTTTATATATAAAATATGATTTTATCCTGTTTAAATTTAAATTGCCATATGCATGATATCCAATAAATTAATTTTGAATTAAATGTTATTGGATAAGGATGATCGATTGTCATGACCAATTTTGTAGGTGTATGTTAGGAATTTACATTTGTTTTATTGTTGTTGGTTTTATTAATGGGCCTGGTTTATGGCCCAATATGAATGTCATATGTAATAAAAATGGGCTTGGTTTATGGCCCGTTCCCACCCCTAAAATGTATCCCCTACTTGTCATTGCTATTTATTGTAAATACATTAGATTTAGTGGGAGATCAAGATTTGAAGATGGTGGGCCCAGCAGACAATAAAGACGAAGAAATGTAAATTGGAAGCTAATGTAATAGGATTGCATTGCATACTGCATATTACCTAGGATTGGACTAAGACTCGTGATTGGCAACCACGAGTCAATTAGAAATGGAATCGATCATCCTATATATAATATATGATATTATGATTGTATGCATGTTTTTAGACATAATTGTATGAATCCGGCAAGCATACAATAAATTGAAAAATGATGAGACAAATTTTCATAATTAAAAATCCCTCATTTTAAATATGATTTAAAATTGATATCAAGATAAATAAAGGAAATTTAAATTTGTTTAAATGTTCCTACCTTCCATCAACGGTCAATGTATGTGATGCTACCCGCGGATACGGTCCGGCTCATATTATTGGGGGGGCCCGTCCGTCGGAAAGCTGTACATTGGATCGACACATGTTGTAAGTTGGGTGGAACTCCCATGGGATCGGCTCATATTATTGGGGGATCACATGGCGACCGTCCATCACAACTTAATATTGATGGGTCATCTTGACATGTCACTATAAACGGCGTCATATTATTGGGCCCTTATTGGACATGAGGTAAATACATGGGGGTTGCTTTGGAAGCAATTGGGCTCTACCTTTTGAGAATTATGGTTGGCTGATATTATTCGGGACCATAAGTTTGTCAATTGGACTCCATGTTCTCACTAAGGAAAAAGTTTCCCGTTTTCACTAGAGGGTAGTGAAATCGTTAAAATAGTGGGAGTGAGATTCATAAAATTAAATTCGCCTATTTTATGTCTTAGTAAATTGCTTAAACAATCATCGATAATTGTCTGTTTCATCTCAGTAATCCACATGTTTCTATTCTCCAACAAAACAAACTTATTGGCGCAAACAATACAGAATGATTCCATAAGTTAAGATTGTCCTAAGTTCGGAAAAGATTTTCTAAAGTGATAGAAAAGGCTTCTCCGAAAACAGCCCCGGCTGATGTAACTGCCGAAAGGTTGGCCGAACTAGAGAAATGGTTGGACCATGATCTCAAGGCCAAATGTTACATGCAAAATTGGACAAGTCTAAACAAGTTTGCCATCACTGCAAGGAATACCTCAAGCAGTTGCGAACTGCAAAGGGTATGTTTTTACATTAAAATATTTTTCTTAATACTACTTCTTGGGTATTGGATACCAGATGTAGATCTCATATTTTCAATGAGTTGCAAATGATGACAAGAAGTAATAGGCTAAGGATGGGTGAGACCCAGTCAAGGCTCGGGAATGGTTCCAGAGATAAATCCAAAGCTATAGGAGACATTTTTGCAGAACAATTTTAAGTTTTTTTGAGAGATGTTTTATTTGTTCCAGATTTGATTAAAAATATTATTTATGTTTCTATGCTTGATAGAGATAGTTATTCTTGCAATTTTGTGAATGGGATTTGCAATATTTACAAGAATGAATGTTTGATTGGAAATGGACAACTTGAAAACGATCTATACAACTTAAAACTAAAAGACGTTCCAATAAATTATGCTGATAAACCGGCAACAACAAACAAAAGGAAAATCGATAGCAAAAACCCGGAAAACCTTTGGCACGCTAGGCTAGGTCATATTTCCTCAAGGAGGATGAACAAGCTAGTGGAGAGGGCATGTTTGATATGTCTGATATTAACTCTCTACCTACTTGTGAATCCTGCCTAAAAGGAAAAATGACTAAATCTCCTTTTAAGGGGAAACCTGAGCGTAGTCAAAATCTGTTGGATTTGATCCATACAGATGTTTTGTGGTCCATTTAGAGTTGGGACTCAATATGGCCACACCTACTTCATTACCTTTACTGATGATTATTCAAGGTATGGGTATTTATATTTAATGAAATATAAGTCTGAAGCATTTGAAAAGTTCAAAGAATTCAAGACTGAAGTAGAAAACAAGCTAGGTAAAAGTATTAAAGCACTTCGATCGGATCGAGGTGGAGAATACTTGAGTACCGAGTTTTTTGGACTATCTAAAAGAGAATGGGATTCTCTCTCAGTGGACTCCTCTATGACACCACAGCTTAATGGTGTATCGGAGCGTCGTAATCGAACTTTGTTGGACATGGTCGATCTATGATGAGCTTCACTGAGCTTCCACCTTCGTTTTGGGGGTATGCGCTTGAAACGGCGGTATTGTTGTTGAACAACGTCCACACTAAAGTAGTGAACAAAACACCATACGAGTTATGGAATGGCAAAGCTCCTAAGTATTCGTACTTGAGGATTTGGGGATGTCCTGCTTACGTGAA